>NC_142254.1:5573250-5882875 GCF_052056855.1 Sturnus vulgaris | reverse complement strand
CCTGCACTGTGGGGCACAAATTGGGCCTAGGACTCCAATGTCAACTGGCCTAAATTCATGAGGTTTTAAAGAGCAGGCTCACAGTGACTTGATAAACAGGGAGAAATCCTGTGGGTGGAGGGTGGTACACAGGACCACAGAAACTCCAGTAATAGCCACAGGGTTTTGGGGCTGTCACTTAGTACTGAAACATTACTCAGAGGGAGACTGGTTCCTTAAAATTTGTTTCGTGCTTTAAGGTCCAGGCTTGGCCTAGAATGCCTGAGAAAAGAGGAAATTCTTTTTATGTTCCTAGTTGTGAATAACTTGGCTTCAATCTAACAGGTCAAATGTTCACAGGCCTTAGAATCAACAGCCTGTCAGGGGATCTCCAGGAATGTACCTTGCTCTCCGTGGGACAGACCCCAGGACTTCACAACTGGAGCGATCTTCAGTGGAGAGCCAGCGGCCAACCCCCTCAATCTCGGACACCACGGCTGCGCTGCACCGGTCCAGAGTGAAGCGCACATCCTGCACAGAGCACACAGCACCGAGCTGCAGCTGCTGCACAGCCCACTGCACCTGCCACACCACATCCCCAGCTTATACTTCCTCCATACTATCAAGCAAAAAGGGCTGGGTTGTTCCGTGTTCTGTTGGCCTTGCAAAAACCACTAGAGCTAAAATGGTAGCATTTAGCAAAATAGGCACTTCTCAACTTTGTGCTTCTGAGTATTTTAACCACTTACACAAGACCTGTAACTGCATTTGCAAGTAAATAAATATCTGCTTTTTTTGCATAAGTAACGGATTCCAGTGACCACATTCTACATGTGCTGCAGTAGAGCTTAAAAATGGTAAAGATTGCAGAGTATGGATTATAACATCAGTGGATTTGGAATTCACAAGAACGTTGCCCCAGAATTCCTATTACTCATCAAACCTCCACAAACAGCTAAGACAATACATGTTGTCTGTTCTTTATTGAAAGGCTGTTCTTTCTACCCTCCAGTCTGTGCACAGAGAAATATTTTTAGCAATATTAATATCCTGATGTGGAAAAAAAATAAAATTACAATAACTGACCTGACCATTGGTTCTGACTTCCAGTCTATGCCACTTCTTGTCTGCTACATTCAGATGACTTGGAAACTGCAGCACCACAGAACCTGAGCCATGACCCATCTTCAGCACAGGAATACCACTAGAGAGTTCTAATACAACATGAACAAGAAATTAAATTCAGCTATAAAATGTCACTTTTGGGTATCTCAGCAGTTATTACAGTTATGGTTATTACTAGTCACATACAGGCGGTTCACAACAGAAATAACTAGAATTATACCCTATGTCTTCTATTAAGCAGAAGTACTCATTCAGTATATTATTTACTTATATACTTTAGATTATTCCACTTCTCTGTCAAAACACTGAAACTAATTCCTGAGAAGCAATCTGCAATTTTATGATGCTCTAAAACGATTAATACATGCAGGTTTCTTCCTTCCCATCTTCTACTCAAATTTACAAGTAACTGCAAAGCAAGGCCAAAAAAAAAAAAAAAAAAAGAGGTAAATTATTAACTATTCAATCACATTACCTTTCACTTAATCAGGAGAATATAAAATGCCAACCATACTGTGCATCTTGTGTGCTAATTCACAAAAAATAAGCAGCAGTAACCTTTTAAATACCTGTCAACATAAAGCACTGAGTTCTACTTGTGGATGAATCTTCCCACAGTGGCACATGGGCCTGGATTCATCCATCACATCATTGTCCGTTCAAAAAAATGTGCAAAGTTGCCCCAAGACCAAAGGGAGTTTAAGTGGATTTCTTTTCTCACCAAACTAGATACAAATGACATGCAACTAAGACTGCACTACTCATCTAATACCTATCTTCAAAGCACCTAAATTCCTTTATAGAACTACAGTTTTCCTAGGCAGAATATTTTTTTATTTATATATATATCAATCTGTCAGTTTTGCTTTCCCCTCCATGTCTACAACTCTGTGATGAACCCAAAGCCAGAGGTAAAGGCTACAAAAATAGACATCAAAGGAGAAAGACTTGTTAGGAAATGCTTCAAAATTTTTTTACACCAGAAAATAAGTTACCTCGTTAAATGGAAAGACAGACTTCATAGTCTAATTGTTACATTGGTCATATAAAATCCATTCCCAAAAGACATTTAATTTTTCCACACCCTTTTGCAGAAGTACCTATTGCAATGAAGTTTTCTGTACTCCCAGGTTCTGGATTTGATAAAGGGCCACTATATAGTAAAAGTCCATCTGGAACCACAGTAATAAACTCTAGAGAGAGTGAGCTTTCAAAACAAGGTCTGATGGGACGAAACCATGCATAACCATTTCCATGGAAACTGTGCTTAGTCTGCTGGCAGTCTGGTCCATGAAAGGAAGCAGGACAAAGACATCTGAAAGACCATAAACAAAAGAAATAGTCAAAATTCCTCCATGTTCAGCTTTTTTTTTTTTTTGGTTTTACATGTAGAAAACGCAGAACTTAAATCACAGTTTAAAAAATCAACAAAACAAAGATTTTAGCAGAATCTTAGGGCTGTTTGGCAATTATTAAAATGCTCTAAGAGTACAAAGTATTTTTATTCCCTATACTAACTCCTTAAAAAAAAGAAAAAAGTATTTTTGAGGCCAAGCTTTTGAGAACAATGAACTTTTTTCCTAAATAACAAAGAACACCAAACATCGATTTATTACAGAGTAAAGTCTGGGAGGTTAATTCCTAGCTGGAATTAATTTTACTAGGGGAATACTGCTGCATGCCAGGTGATGCTATAATAAAGCAAGTTTACTATCTAATGCTTTTTAGGCTCCTTATTACCCATTGTTTGAACTACATTTCACTCCTACATCCCTGCTGCTACCACTGATATTCACCTTTATTATTACTCTCCTGGAAAAGAAAAAAAACAGGGCACACATGCCTTCATCCTGAATTAGGTGCTCTTAAAAAATGACAAGTGTTAATTATGTGTTCCCCAGGGTTTTCTTTGTTACTCATGCACTTTTTGGGACCACCATCAGGGTCATCAGGAAAGCCCCTGTTGCCATTAGGTTTACACCCCAGTGTACTTGTGGGTTTTTTTTGTTTCTCCTCCAGTCAGAAGCACATTGATGGTTATTCCAGACCAGTACCTTGTAAGCACCACTCAACGCTTGTAAAACAGAGGGGAGAAATAACGTGCAGTGCAGGTTTCCTCACCTGTAGCCATTGAGAGTGTCAATACAAATGCCCCCGTTGAGGCAGGGGCTCCCAGGGTAGGAGGAGCAGGGCTGGTGCAGCCGCTCACGGGCAGAGCAGGTGCAGATGCCGCGGCTGGAGGTGGTGAGGGACACAAAGGACACACCCCCAGTGTCCATCACGGTGGGGATGTCACTCACACTGAGGTGGCTCGTACAGCCCTCGCTGCAGTTGGCACTGCTGCACTCGTCAACATCGATCTGGGAGATGTTCAGCTGTAGAGCTGACTGCATCTAAGAGAAAAGACAGTTTAACACATCACCACTCTCATCCTAAAGAAGGCTTTTACCTCAATTCTGAAAAATCAAAGCCATCAGAGACAATGCAGTGTTTAGTTTCTTGAGCATTACTTAGTAATTAATTATACAGGCAAGAAAATACCCTGAAAAATTCAGGAAACATTTCTTTTAAAAATTACAGCAGCAGCATTTCCTAAAAACCTAATCACTGACATTATCCATGTGAATATGTTGAATCTGCACTGATCTAATAACATTATTTCCAAGGACCCAAGCTCTGAGAAGAGCAGTGACACTCCACCTTCTGAGCTGCAGCATCTGCATCACACCTCTCTGCACTTCAACAGCAACAGGAGTGTTTCAGCTTAAGCCGGATAAATCCTCCTTCAGCAGTAACATTCAGATATTATTTCTTATATTATCTCATACAAAAGGATACAGACACAGGAAAATGCAGAGTCGAGCTGCTTTCAATAATCACGTCCACAGACAGTGACCTGACAAGACAACTATGTAGCAACTTGGATTCAGTCTAATGATTTGTGCCCCATAGATTTACATTTCATGTCGAGCTGTCTGCAACAAAACACAGTCAGTTCAGCATACTGGATACTGTATTCTATGCCACATTAATCTTTGCTAGTTCACTGTTTTTATTGGTAATTGGGGTTGCACCTGAAAGCCCAAGTACCAAATAAAAAGAGCCTCAGACCTTGCAGGTCTGGTATGCAGGAATAGTGACTCTGAGATCGCAACTTCCATTCCAAATGGAGCAAGGAAGAACTGTCAGGGAGGGAGGAAAGGGAGCTGCTCACAGTGTGAGGCAAGAACAGAGCTGCCATTAGTCCTGGCTTTTGCCCTTCAGCCTGCACACCTAAACTATCACAGTCTGTTCCTTCCGCTTATCTGTGAATTTTGCACAGGTGTCTGTTATAAAGCTTCAGAATTTGATTTGTATTTGTTGATTCAAATACACTAAATGTGTCTTTAGCACCCAAATTTGAGTTTGGGTGAGTGAGGCAAAAGACCTCACTACTCTCACAGTGGTACACAAATGAACAAGGTATACAAATGTAAAACTAACAACACTAGAGCTTTATATATGTAACATGTTTTTTTTTTCCCAAATGGTAAAACATATGGCAAATACCTTAAAAATAAGCTTTGAAAAGATCAAAACAAATACATAAATACTAAAGTGCTTCTATTTTTTTCTCATTTGTGTAGTTATCTCAGTTCACCACTGTAAGAACTTTGATCTTTATAATCCTTTGTTGCTATATTCTCAAATACCATAACACGTAATGATGCCCATACCCCCAAAGGCACAGAGTATACATTGTAATGACATGATACATCCTGTCAATGCAGGTCTGTGTCTGCTGCCCACATTTATCACCATCAGTGGAGGGTCTGTAATGCACATTTAGACATCTATGTAATACTGTTATTGAAAAACTGTATGTAAACAACCTTGGCTCCTTTAAAGTATTAGGATGGATTATTTTTCTGCTAAATAAAAATTGCTGTTGTAACACTATATCCCCAGGAGGTAAAGCAAACATATTATTTATGTAGCAATTCAATGAATAATTCCAGTGCTAATTACTTATTTTCTATATTTATAGTTATACACATAGAAAACTACTGGAGGAATTCTCCAGCTATGATTGGTTTTCTGTAAACTATTGGCAATTACTCACTAGAGCTATTCATTAAATATTGAAAGGTGGTATATAATTAATAAAAACATACTTTTTCATTAAAATATGTGAAGCAATCCCCTTGTTACCACTTTGATGAATTCATGTGTCATATATTATGGCAGAGAGTATTTAAAATCTATGGGATTTTCTATATTATTGTTGCAGTAATTCAATAGATATGCAAGAGAAGCAGTCATTATCCTTCATGAATATTTTCTGTCTGGCATTCCCTATTTGGTCACTCTGAAGACTCTCATAATCCACAGAGCCATTCAAGATACACCAAGATGGACACAGGTTGTAAGTTAAGACAGCCCTGTTTGGTTCCCAGACTCAGGCAGATTCCACCATATTCACACAAATGGAAAGTGGGAAAATTGGGAAAATCATCCATATGATGTACCAAGTATAAAACCCAAATATGGCCAGTGCAAGTAAAAAGCTGAGCAGTGTCACTTTGCCTTTGGGCAGGGCTACAGAAAAATCCAAGACAGACTGTGTCTGTGTAACTGAGTTAGAGAGCAGGACAGTTAGGGAACACTAAGAAGGGGAGGAAAATATCTTCCATCCAAAAAATATTTGCCCCTTACAACAGTACAAGAATTTGGGGGAGAGTGTCACTTTGTATTTGAAGTTGTCCTTTGGTGAGATAAATGCAACCACAGGATTGGTTGTCTCCATCTTGCTCACCTGTTGCAACTGTTCCCTAACCCGCACATTCCTTCCAGCAGGACTTTTCTTCTCAAGTGTCACCTCTTTGTACTGCAGAATTTCTGTAAAGGTGACATCAGGCCTCCACTCTAAGTGTCAAGCTCAGACTGATATGGGGATTTGGAGATTACACAATGAAACATTGACTGGAGAAAACACAGGTATCTAACCCATGACAGCAATGCAGACCCATTTTTTCTGCAGCTCTTCAGTGACTATTCATTGAACCAGAAGTTAGTACAGCCATACAATGCCAATATGTATGGCACTAAAAAGAAGGGAGAAAGCTTGAATTAAACAGTTGACAAGTGTTTCTGTCCTGAGTGAAGCAATAAAACTCTTATCTGTAGGTGCAGTATATTTTTCCACTGAGCTTTGGGATATACACCCTACAAACTCAGTGTTTGGGTGAGTTCCACAGATGATCCCAGAGAACAAACCTCAGTTTTAAATGCTGCCATCTCTGCATGCAGTTTCTCAGGTCTGTAATAGGCCAAACCAGCATGGACTGCAAATCTCACATCTGTCTGTTTTCCATCCCTGCTCATCACACTGAAGACAATCACATCACTCAGCTTGGCAGGCAACAGTTTTGCAAGGAACTCCTTGAACTCTCCATGTCTCGTTTTGCCATGTTCATCTCTCCTTATGAACTCCTCTGCTGTGACATCTGGTCAGGGGATTCAAAAATAGATAAACGTGAACAACTGGGAGCTCACAGGTTAATTTCTCTACTTATTTCTTATTTAACAATATGGAAACATATCAGAAAGTGCCCTACAGTGGTAAGCAAATCAAGTGTTGATGTAATAATACCCACATCACATAAACAGTCAGTTAGAGAAGCAGCCATCTAAACTCTCACTAGCAAATAAAACCAACCTGAGAAACGCACAGTGGCTGAGTTTTGTATGGCTTCATTTTCCAGGTCTCTGACATGGATTTGTACTGTAGATACAACATCAGGACAAACTCCATCAGAAACTCTAACTCTTAAGTTGTATATTCCCTGAGGGGTGTTATCCACCATCAGCAAAGACCCAGTCCTCTGATTTAATCTGAAAGATCTAGACAGAAACTTTCAATTAGGAAATCTTCACAAATCGAAGTTGAAGACTCACTTTATTCATTAACATCATTCAGGCAGCCTTAAATGTTACTGTGAAGGTTACAGGGCCAAAACTTAACGGGAATTATCCAACAACCTCAGAAAGGCACTTCAGCCACCTTAACTGAGAAATGGCAATGTGTAGAACTTAGAAAGAGATGTTCCTGCCACTCAGCCTTTCCCAGATTTGAACAGAACACACATGCAGTTGAACCACGTGTTTCAGCACAGTCATCATGGGCAAGCCTCTGAGGTCAGTAATGGAGTGACAAACCCACACTGATCATTCCAGGTTCTCACATCTCTGTCTGGAACAGGCTAAGTCTGTATAAAATCTCTCACAGCATCGTCATTTGATACCTCAAAGGGCCAGTGATCAGCAGTTATGGAAATATTCCATGACCATTATTATGGAACAGTGACCTCTTAACATGGAAACAGGTCCCAGGGGCTGCTGATGGACAAAGTCTTTAATTCTGGGCTACATAAAGCTGTTAAACTTTTAGTCACAGCACAGACTAAAATTCACATTCACTTTCACATCCATTTTTCCCCTTTTGGACAGCATATAGTTATGCCCTAAACCATCTCACTTTATGATACGAACAACTAATGTCTAAGTAGAAATTAAGGATCCAATTCAACATTTCAATTAACAGAAAAAAAACCCCACTAATCTGAGTCATGGTTTTCACATGCAATTGTAAATTTAGCCATCAAAGGAGAGCACCAAATTCCCTTCCACTTTTAATGAAATTACTCAATTCTTTGCTTTTAAATTCAGGATTTGTATTCCATCAACCCTAACATCTAAGAGCAAGCATTAGAAACTCGGCCTATTTTTAAACTGGAGCTTACAGAATGCATATTTTTATGTAAATTAACTATGACATCTGACTAAAAATCAACATCATAGTGTGATCCTGCATTGTCTTGGAAAAAATATTTCATGCAATAATTTCTTAATACCTAGTAACTCAAGTGAAAAAGAAAAAGAGCATTCACAAGGTACATCCCTTAATACACTCAATAACCCTGTCTTTTATGCACATCCTGAACACAGAGAAATACATGGTGAGCTAAATAATTACAGAAGCATAAATATTACTCATTTTGACAGAAATACAATCCTCACTTGAGCAGTTTTCCTTCAGAGAGAAATGTTTTATTGTCCCAGTCATCCTGATCTGGTGCAAACACTTCCCCAAGCACTGTTGTTGACCATTTTCCTGTTGAGATAAATTATAATAAATCTGCATTTAATTTTTGCTTTTCAGTGCACTTGATATTCTGTCACATTCATTACTGCATTTATTATTTTCAGACTCCTGCTCAATTTAGTGATGGTTATGATCCAGGATTCTTAAAACAATGCATAGCCTGTCATATGATTTCTGCCAGTTCTGGCAGTGTGAGTACACTGGAGATGTCACATGAAAGAAGAAAAGCTGGAAACAGCACGAAACACCAGAATTATACATAAATACAATTCTCTAAAAAAAATTCTCAGACAAAAGAAATATTAAAAATCACCACATCAGGAGTTAATCCCAAATGTTTCATTGCTACTCTATTATTTTAAAAAGCACACAAGTGGAACCCAGCAAAAGAAGGAGCATCTTATGGGGTACAGCTGGGAGAGAAGGACATGACTGGGAAAAGGAAAAGGGCAAGAAGGCACCAAGCTGGGCCAGGTCTTGGTGATTTTTCCAGGCCCTTGGGGGCTGGTATAGAAGTGGAGTATCCAATCAATTTTTCTAAAACAGCAAGAGGAACAAATCCAGGGAAGGAGACTTTTGAAATCCACAGTGCAGGTTCAGCAACATGGGAGACTTTTAAGGTTCAGTCTGGAGCCAAGCCAATCTACATGCTTCGTTCTCTCATTTCTACAGTATGGTCTGGTCACATCTTTCTCTAATTTAGGCAATCCAAACTCAGAAAATATAACTGTAAAATACCTGCTGTAGGTGAACATTCATTAATAGAAAATAGATTTTATGGGTTTATAAAAATACTGCTTTTCCTGCAAGTTCAATATATACCTGTTTGCAGCAAACAGCTTTTTGGTAGATAATCTTTTACACACGAAGGTCTGAGTTTTACAAATACATTTCACTTACTCCACTTTACTTAGTAGTTTACAGAACAGAAGCTGCAGTTTTGAAGTATGTAAATCATTAAAGAAATAGATTAACAGAATGCAAGAAAGAAATTAAGCGTAAAACTCTGCCATTTCATGAATCTGATGTAAGATCCAGAATCTGATCTAATATCCATCTAGCACTTACCTTTGTAGTTGTACACATAGACGTCCTTGTGGCCAGACTCATGGCAGTTGTCATTCTCATCACCAACTGTTATAGTCAGGGTGGTTGTGGAGCTCATAGCTGGAATCCCACTATCTGTTATAACTATTGGCAGGTGAAACACCTTCTGCTTTTCTCTGTCAAAGGACCTCAAAGCTGTTATAGTTGCTGTGTTATTTCTGTTGTCAGTAAGAGAAAAATCCAAGGAATTCTGATAATCTGGTGGCAATGAATAGGTAAAGGGTGGCCCATTTTCCTCACTGTCTGGATCAAACGCATGAAGCAGCTTTGATGTATGGTTCATATGCACTATTTCAGGCTTCAATGTATTTTCCCAAACTACAGGCATGTATGGTGCCTCAAACCTTGGTCCATTGTCATTAATATCAAGCAAGTTAATTAAAACTGTAACACTTCCAGTGCGGGCAGGTGTCCCCTGATCTGCAGCTTGTACAATTAAAGTGTATTTTTGAATGGCTTCACGATCAAGTGCATTTGCCACAACCACGTGACCAAACTGGTCAACCACAAACTGTCTCATAGGATCTGAATCTGACTTGATAGAATAGATAATCTTCCCATTCAAATCAGAGTCCTTGTCTGTAGCCCTCACTGTGGTTACTGTAGTACCTACAGGCACGTCTTCAAATACAGGTTTTGTCTGAATAAACTGAGAAAGGAAAGCTGGGCTGTGGTCATTTGAATCTTCCACTTCAATCAGGCACACTGCAACACTAGAAAAATCCAGATCTTCCACAGTAATAGTAAGATTAAACTGTCTTTCACGGGCATTCTCAAAATCCAACTTTTTTTTCAGTCGAACAGTGCCGCATTGTTGTTCCTTGTCGTTCTCAATATAAAACTTCTCATCTGGGTCTCCCCCGATGATACTGAACATTAAGTCTGCATTTTCCCCAATATCTGCATCCATAGCACACACTTGCAGGACTTCTGAGTCGATGGCACTGTTCTCAGGAATTGCTGCCTGCCACAACTTCTTTGTGAATTTCGGAACGTTATCATTGACGTCTGCAACCCAAACAGTGGCAGTGCCAGTTCCTGTTAGCCCTCCCCCGTCTCTTGCTTCAACAATAAGAAAATAACTTTCAGTCCTCTCCCTGTCTAGCAGTCCCCCTGCCACGTGGATGGTCCCAGTATTGGGATTGATATTAAACATGTCAGTCCCAAACTCGTTCTTCACATTCTCCGTTATCCTGTACGCCAGGACAGCATTTAGACCCACGTTTGGGTCGTCGCGATCGAGCGCAGCCATTTCCATGACTAAGGTGTCTGCAGGAGAGTTTTCAAAGACATTGCCATTGCAGTCATCAGGCATGCACGTGAACGTGGGTGCACTGTCATTTATATCCCACACGTTGATGATCACATCAGCAAACCCTGTAAGTCCTCCTCCACCCTCATCAGTAGCCAACACAATGAATCTCCACAGTGCTCTCTCCTCCCGGTCCAGCCTCTTGTGTGAGTAAATGCTGCCTGTTCTCTCATCGATTGTGAAAATATCACCTGCACCATACCCATGCAAGGAGTATCTCAAATCTCCTCCATCAACAACACTATCAGGATCGCTGGCCATAACCTGCACAAGTTTTGAAAAAGAAACAAGCATAGAAAGTATGAAACATGCAGTGATTGCATCACATCCTGTATGCTGCTCCAGTCTAAAGGAGTCCAAGCAAAAGCATATGACATGTCCATGCCAAAGGACAGCAAATCCAGGTACAATTCAGAGCAGGCAAATATGCATTTGTAACAATGTTAACAATTAAAAAATTTTAGTACTAAAATAATATTTTACTTTTCATATTCATACAGGTAATTTAAATATGAAATTATGATAGCTACTTTAAATTGTTAATTATTTGCTTTTCAGGATCAACAAATGATGCATCCTCTTTATCCTACTTACTATCCCTGTAATTTGTATTTTTTTCCACAAAAGTCCATTTCTTCTCTTCAGTGACAAAAAAAATTTGTCAGAATAAACTTCATTAATATATATGCACTGAGTTATTTTTAACATAATTGTACCACAGTAATCTGTGCTCTTTCATTGAAATATTATAATCTGTGGAACTGCATACACTACCTGAAGTACAAAGACTGGCAACACATCCAGTTCCTCAATTATACTTCCATAGTATTCGTTGATAGAAAAAACTGGAGCCTCATCATTTTTATTCATGATGTTGATGATGATAACTGCATAATCCTCCCATTTCCCATCAGAAGCCAACAAGTGGATCTCATACATTTTTGTTTCTTCATAGTCCAGTGGTTGGGCAATGAAAATGGCTCCTGTTTCTGCATCTACATCCAGCACTCCTCCTGTGTTTCCAGCTGTGATCTGATACCGTAGTTTAGCATTTGTTCCTGTCAATTACCAACAGAGTCAGAAAACACACATTTCTTGAAGTAGACTGATGGTGAGATGAAGTACAAATCACACCATGACTGATTAGTAGTATTATTTTTATTTTATCATTTTTGTGGTCTTTTAAAACAAGTGGCTATGTCAGATTACTTAGCAGTCTATTCAGTTCTGGTGTGTCTAACTGTAGTTTGTCTCTACAAAATGTGTCTATGCAATGAAGTAATAATTCTGTTTTTACTTTATTTAGAGAGCAGAAATGAAGTGCCATATATACATCACATCAGGTCCCCTGTCCAACACTATAGAGCAGATTTACAGTACCAAACTAAAGTTCCTTGAGTAGGTAAATCTGCAGAACATCACCACATTTGCCTCAGCCTCCTACAGAGTGGAAGGAATCCAGTGCAGTCAGGATTTCCTTGCACTTCAGAAACACACAGGGAACAGTCCCTGGGACTTGTGCAACAACAAAAAAAGCAGTGTTTCACCATACAGTGAAGCTGAATTAGCAGTGCTCCATGGTCAAAAGATGGAAGCATGTACTGATCCCTCTCTCTTTTACAAGCACTGGTTATGTACTTCTACGTGATTAGTGGCTGAATTTCTGGCTGATTTGTGGATAAAAGAGTGTAGTTAAAATTCATCATATGCATTTAGGAAGTCTAGATTCAAATAAAACAAACAAACCAAACATAAGCTATACTATCCATCATAGAGAAAGCAAATTAATCTCACTGAAATCAAGTCTGTCTTATGCTAGTTAACCAGGACATTTTTACTGGCACTCTATTGTAAGAAAATGATCTGATCTATAAAAAATTTGTATCTGTGGGCACAAAAATTATCTCCTATCATCCTATATTAGTGCATGTCTCCTGAAATAAGAGATTGTGCCTCACAGCTCTATTATGAACTAATGCTCATGCCTGATCAGTGCACACTTAAAAGAAGTTTTAAAATGTAGAGACAGAAAGACATTTCCCTTTCTCACACCACCAAGTAAGTCTTGGTGTGCTGAGATCAACTGATTAATATTTTGGACAGAGCTGTGGGGGATTCCAGTGCTTTACCTTCATCCTCATCATTAGCACTGACTGTAAGGATGGTGGATCCCACATCCTGGTCCTCATCCACGTTCACCTCGTAGACACCCTGGGCAAACACGGGCTGGTTGTCGTTGACATCACTGATGGACACTCGCACATAGGCTGTGTCTGCAGAGACAAGGAGCCAGAGATTCAAATCCCAGCTGTGCCACTTCTGTCAGCTACAATCCCTTAACCTGCCTGCCTGCACATTAAATGAAGACAAATATGCAGACAATACAGAAACAAACCCTTAGGGTTGTGGACTGTATATATACCAACATTACTCAAAAGCACTTGGGTATCAAGTAAATGTCACATCCAATTTGTTTAAACACATACCACATGAATAATTGAATAATTGATGCCTAATATGGCAGTTGTACAGTGTTTGGTCATAACTTTTCATCCTGAAGCCACAAAATTTTAAGTTTTTATTTAAGCAGGGCGATCGATTGAGAAAAAGATTTTCTATCTTGTATATTCCTGCTTCATAATTATTTTTGACTGAATACCGTAACATATGAGTGCTTTGAGAAACACTTGCAACAGCCCAAAGATTTGGATCCTACAAAAAACAGGCACATCTTTGCTAGCTAGAAAACACTCTATAAACTCTAAATATGAAGGTCTATAGGTTTTTTTAATTTCAGAACAAAAACCTTGCTTGATCATCATGTAAAGTTTATCTTCCAGCTCTGACAAAACTGTTGCACAGATAAAGGGTGAAAAAGCCACCACAAAACCAGAAAAACACTCTTTCATAAGACATGGGAAAAAAAAAAAAGAAATTACCATTTAAACTTGTATTTCAGAGCTTCTGTTTTCAGACACAATCCAAATAATATCACACTTAGCACAGCCATCTGTCTCTTACCAGAATTTGGCTTCCCATGCTTTCCAGGTCGAGCTGATTCAGACCCATCCACTGACTTGACTTCCAGAAGGTAGGAGCCCTTCTCCTCTCTGTCAAACACTGAGGTGGTGTAAATGGAGCCTGTCTGGGGGTCCAAGCGAAAACAGGTGTAGTCTCTGCCACTGTCATGTAACAGGGAATAAGTTATCTACAGGATTAAAAAGAAGTGGTTAGTATATACTTTCCTTGTTTGAATAGCTCACAACTAGAATAATACTTAAAGAGAGGAAGAGCTGTCCCATGTCCAAGTACTTGATCAGACCAAGGAAACTGGGTAAAACTGCAGCTTCAGCAATCTGGTCTAAAGCCAACTAACTTCCTTGACTGCTGATCTGTAAAGGAAAATAATTTGTCTAATCAGCTCCTGCTTTCACTAGCACATGTTTGTACAGTGCTTGTGCTGCAGCATTCAAACTCTGCTAATGATCCCAAGTATTCCTACAACAGCCACAGGTGAGCTGCATTTGAACCTGCTCAGGATCACAGGCCATGTTCTACCCTCTATTACATGAATGGCTTTGTGACTTGACTTCAGCTTGCACTCTTGTTCTAAGGATGTGTCAATTTTCCATTTTTTTAATCAGCAAGGAATACATCCTGTTTGGGTGTTAACTTGCCATATTTTGTAAGGATTCAGTTTGCAGTACTGCCAATGATTTCTAACTCACAGAAGGTTTCAACACAGCTTTTCTTCCGTTCATCTATCCAATCTCATTTTAGGTCTATGTAGAACTTTCCAAACAAGGGTATTCTACAGCAAGCATTTCAACTAAGCTACAGGCTGTGTAAATATTTCCTCTTTGTCTTCTTTCTCACATCTACTAGTTTTTGTTGCATTTTTCACAAGGCAAGAGAGAGAAGTATGTAATTAACTACTTTATTTCATTCTACATTTCCCTATAAGTCATCCCTTTTCTAGGTTGAAGATTTCCAGACTATTTAGCCATTGCTCATGCAGAAGTTATTCCATCTTTCATCAGGGGACATGAAGGTCCCCACACTCTCACCTCACCATGCTGACCAAGGTCAAGGTCGGTGGCAGACACCTGAGTGACAAATGTCCCCACATCAGCTCCCTCTGTTACCGAGGCTTCATAAATGGATGAAGTGAAGAACGGGACATTATCATTGACATCTAGAACATCAAAAAGAGTACACAGAGAGAAAACCATAAAACTTCAAAGGAAAATAGTGCAGGGTTATACTGTGACATCACTGAACAGCTCACACACCTGTGACATTAACATAGACCGTGGTGAATGCTGCCAGAGGAACTGCAGCCACGTTCTGTGCTCGCACCCGCAGCAGAAAGTTCTTTGTTGTTTCATAATCCAGTGGCTCAGCTACCAGGATTGAAGCAGAACCATCATGTCTGTTTGGAGTCAGGTAGAAACGAACTGGCATGTTGGTCTCTGGGACAAGCCCCTCTTCCAAGTTGTAAGTGACACGGGGATCTCCAAGGGGAGAAGTTGCTTTGATTGTCTGCACAGTTCAAAAAGTGTGTGTAATCAACCCCTCTGTAAGTACAGCAACATTTCTAAAAGCTTTTGTGTTTTGATGCTCCCAGATACTCAGCTACAAAACACAAAACTCTTATAAAAGCTCTCTACATTTAAGCAAATAAACAATGTTCAGTAATTCTGCAGCCTGAGAGCTACAGACAGACAGGCAATCTTACCAAAATTGAGGCATCCCGTGTGGTATTCTCTGGAATAACAACTTCATAGCTGTCTCTTTCCCACTGTGGAGGCTGGTTTTTTGCACTGGTTACAGTTACAGCAAGTTCAACTTTACTGCTCCTGTTGCCTCCATCTGTAGCAATAATCTCGCGAATTATAGATGACTTCTGAACAGTAAAAAAGGTTTCATTACAGAAGGTTTTGAGCAGGCCTCCAAAATAAATTAATACATAAAATTAAAGGTGCACTTAAAAATAACCCTCACAGAGGAAAAAGATCTGAAGCTGGACTCAAAATATCAACTAGGTGTAAATTTGCTGAAAATTTTATTTACTTTACTGAAGATGGTTGTCAAATTTTGCTATATGTTTCAATAAACCTAAGCAAATGTCACACAAAATTTAAAACCAAACAGAACAAAAAAAAAAAAAACCACTTTATGAAGTTCTCAAGCTTACCTATTAACAGCTCTTGTTATTAAGTCTATAGGGTTCTTAGATTCATTAAAGAAAATATGATAGAAGGATACCCCTTTGCCAAAGTTTTGTGTGTACTGCAGTTACTTAGAAGTTAAATGTCAGTATTAAAAATATCTTTTTAAAGATTGACATCTACAACTATCGTTCCATTTCAAAACAAATTACTTTAAAACCTGAAAATATCAAACTTCTTGTATAGGTATTTAGAAATAGCTGAAACTGATCAATTTTAGATAACTAAATGAATTATGCTTTCACCTTCCTGAGGGACAGCTATGCTTAATGCAACACAGCTGACATATATCAAGTTGGCAATCTGTATCAGGACCAAAATTTCATGCTTGTTCCCATTCAGGTTTGTGTCTTGACTCATTGCCTGTTAACACAATGAAGTCCTGCACTTGGGCTCCCTCTCCCCTGCTTATGACCCCAGACTTCCAGCCCTTGGAATCAGCATGCCAGAGCCTGGGAAATGGGAAGAGCAAGTCTCAGAGGCAATGCTGTGGCTGCTGCTTCCCAGCTGAAAGCAGGGTTTGTTCATATGCAATTCACAATCCATGAACCCAACAGCTAAAAGCCTGAGACTCATGTTTAATTTAAATAGTTGCATTGATCCTTTAACCTGTGGGGGTAACCCAAACTCATCACCTCAGTCCTTCCTACAATATATTGAAATAGTCAGCTTAAAAAGGAAAGCAAACACTATACCTGAGATATGGGTTGGTTCACAAACACCCAGCCTGTGGTAGGATTAATCTGTAAATAATTTGGTTCATCACTTGCTATGGAATATGTAATGGCAGCATTTGAGCTGTAGTCATCATCACGGGCTGCAACACGCAGGAAGCTGGTCCCAACTCTTGTGTCCTCTCTGAGGAAATCTAATGTAAGGAAAGGATATTTCAAATTGATCATTAATTTGCTAAACTCTACCATGGACATTCTAGTAAGTCCGAAAGAAATAACTGCCATACATCATTATTTTTGTATAATTTTCTCTTCCTTGGAACAATGGCCACACACACTGAGTATTTCAAAGGGCTGCTATCACTCCAGAGCTACAGATCATATCTGAACTTCATATTACCCCAGTCATAACCTGGAATTCTTATTTCTTATAAGATACTTCTTTTAACTGTGTTTTAACTCAGAGAATAATTGCTCTGTATGAATGACATGGCTATTGTTTCAAGGAACTTTCCCATAAGGCAGGTCTATGTTATATCACACATTACATGTTATATCACACATTACACAGACTAACAGCTCTGCAATAAATAAGCAAAGTGCATCTCTGGATGCATCAAAATTTGTCACATATTCTACTGCCAGGAAAGGCAAAAACCCAAATATCTGAGACATGGGGTACGCTCACACTCAAGGCACTGAAACTCTATCCAATGACTCTCAATTACATTCATAGTGGGTGTTTTCAAATCTGGGATCATTGTCATTTTGGTCCAGGATGACAACATTTATCTGACATATTCCAATGAGTGGCTCCGCTGCCTGATCTGTTGCTGTCACAGTGATTGGATATTCCCTCTGCTTTTCTCGATCAAATACCTGAACAGTTGTCAGAACTCCTGAAAACAAATTAAATATCAAAGAGTTAAAATTCTGTGCATCTGGCAATATTGTACATGCAGATGTTTATTCTTCTGTCAATACACTGCGATACAAAGCAGTAGGTTAAGTACACCTATGACATTGGCTTCAGGTTCAAGGATCCAAACACCAAGATTTAAAAATTGCAGCAGCTGACATTGTACTGCTCAGGCAGACTCAAACTTTAGTTACACTTACATCTACATGCAATAGGAATTTGAATTAAAATGGAAGTGTAATTTAAGTTTAGAAAATGGAGATAAGTACAAACTAAGAGAATGAGTTTCTCAAAAAAATATTTCTTTTGAAGAGCTGTAAGTACAGGCTAAAGGAATGTTTTATATCTTTTATCCTCCAGAAGTTCAGCCTGAACTTCAAAACTGAAGTTTTGGCCTTCTAAGATTTAGTTCCCTTGCTGTTTGTAAGACTGCTGTCATTTGGATAAATCACTTATATGCCATTAGCAATGTTGCAAGATAATGTACACTTAAAATAGGTTTGTTTGGGTTTTTTAAATCCAGTTACAAAAACACACAAATTACTTCACAAAGCAGAACTTCCTGCTAGAATAAGAGTTTTAGTTCACTACTGGACGTGTATGAAACTTAGTTTCATGGAAGACTTGTTCATGCAGTTAATACAGTTTAAATTTGGTCTGCTGCCAAAACACTAAATGAAAAAGCATGAAGTCTGATTTTATCTAAGCCTTTTCTCCAACAGTGTTACAAGGTGGTTTCTCTACACCATTATCAGTTCTGTTTGCCTTACCTGTGTCAGGATGAATGCTAAATGCTGGTAGGACACCATCTCTGTGCATCAAGCCATATTTCACTATACCATTGGCCCCTTCATCAGCATCAGTGGCTTCAACCTGCAGGACAACAGTCCCTGAAGGCTGATTTTCCAGGACAGAGGCATGTTCCCGATAATACTGGCACTAAGAGAAGGGAGGAAAAGAAAGAAAGAAAAATTTTAAGAAGAGAAAAACAAAGGGCTTCCCTTGCCATTTGATTTGATTACTAGCAGGAGAAAAAAAGAATTATTTAGCTACAGTTGCACTGCTATGCTCTGCTGTTAAAGCCTTATCTGTACCACGATTAATTTAAATTTCCCTTGTTATTTTGTGGTTCTGCAAACAACATACAACATGAGGCCTCTGAGCATCTCTAGCTAATGCAAATATTTGGAGAAAAAGTTGCTTCCAAATGCAAATCTTTTTCTGTATTAGCAAAGGTCTAATGAAAAAGAGGGCATACACTTGCCCAAACCACAGAATTGTTTTGATCAGAAAGGGATTTCTACACAAAGTAACTTTGTCAAGGAGAGATTACTGAGAATTTCTAAGACTAACATGAATAGTTGCTGACTTTTTAATACATGCTACATTGTCATCAACATCAGTACCACACCTGAAACTTTGAGACAAAAGATCTTTAACACAACTTAACATTCTGAAACTGAATTCAAGCATTTATTTTTACAGTACTTCACTATTAAACCTGAAACACTCATTCTTCTCTCTTTCATTAGTTCCAGACACACAATCATCAAAGGAAGCCTATGTAATTTAGAGAGGTATTCTGGAGTATTTTGGAACAAGCCCACTGCACAGACAGCTGTCCCTATGGATTCCTGCTCACATGTGTCACATGGGATCTCCAAAAGTGTTTCACTTGGCCTCACCCTCTGAAATGCCAGAGATGAGGTTCAGGGAACAGACAGGAGCTCACAGGAGCTGTTCTGCCACATGAGCAGAACAAACCCTGAAGGCCTTAAGGAGGGATGGAAAAGAAGGAGAAGATTTAGAGGGAAGCAGAGCACCTCTTGACCAGATCATCTGCTGCACACCTGCAGTGCCAACAGTGTTAAAACATTTTTACACAGTCCAGTGCAAATGATAGAGGCTCATATATTTACCTTCTGAAAGACAGGTTTGTTATTGTTGACATCATCAATTTTCACAACAACCTGGGCAGTACTTGAGAGAGGATGGGGCCCTCCAGAGGCGTTATCATCAGTGGCTGTGACATTCAGGACATATTCTGTCCCCTGCAGCTTAGGAAATGGGCTTGCACGAAGTCTTACTAGCCCTGTAAAACCAACAGGTTGTGGGGTTTTGCTGCATTAACCCATTCCCATTATTCTCCTCACTAGTAAGCATGACAACAAAGCACTCTGGCTTACCTATTCACCAATAAACCATAAGGCTGTACTATCTAATTTAACTACAGTGTTTTTACTGCAGTCCCACATTAAAACAAAATTAAGACATCACAACAGGTTTGTCTACAGAGCAAACTGAGCCAACAGCCACAACTCAGCTGATCTGTACATAATGGCTTTCATCAATCTGCAGCTCCCATGGACAGCTCAGCTGAACTGCTTCAAGTTTCCTTCCTGCAGCTCAGTCACAGCAGCACTGAGCTACAGAGGCACAGGCTGAGAAACCCCTGTTCTGCCACTCAGAATTCCCACAGCTGGGACACAGAAAGAAAGAAAGAAAGGAGCTACAAATGCAAAAGGGACCACAGCTGCCTGAGATCCTGCAGAAAGAGGCTGTCATTCTTTTGCTCCACCATCCATCACAGCTGTTATTCATCAAGAATAATCACAATTGTCATCACAACAGAGTATTTTCACAGCATCAGTGTCACTCAATTTACTTGAAAATTTATTGTTCTAGCTGCAGCATTTATCTTTGACACTTCTCCACTTTACCTCCACATCTCTACAACAAGGGGGTACAGGCTATTCCCCTGACATCATTCCTGAAAAGAAACTGCTGTAAGTCACTCTATAAACTTCTACTGGTTCATTCAGCAACAAAAGCCTAGAAGTGTTTTGGAAAAAATGCTAATGTTCCTAAAGTTAAGTTTCAAATACTATAAACTTAATTGGCAAAAAAGTATAAATGTACCTATATAAGATTTTCTATATTAAAACTGTGGAGCTAACCCCAAGAGATGCTATCAATCAAATGTTAGGATGCTTTGATCAAAAAAATCTGTTTCTTACAAAAAAGATTTTCAGAAGTGTCAGGTATATTAGTGCTGTAGCATTTAGACACTTTCAAAACCTTTGTTCCTCTTCAGGTGCAAAGCATCTGTAGAAATTTAACTCTCAGAACATGCAAGTCTATTTTTAAGTTAGAAAGGAAGTAAAGGATCTCATAGTAAACTCAGGGTCATGATTCAATGCTTGCAAGTTACCTGCAGACCATATTTTTGGGAACGTTTCAGAATCTAACATTAATATTTCAAAACCATGATTGCACTGAAATTAATCATCATGTTAAGTGAACTCTGTGAAAGAAAGGGAAGGAATAACTAAGGACAGTTTACTCCTTCCTTTGTATTCAATGCTTCTACTTTGGAAAATCTAAGTTCAGTTTTGACTGCAGTTCAAAATACAAAATAGTTTAACTGAAGTTAATTAAGTTACTTCAATCCTTCAATGGGATTTCAATTTGTTTGCCTGTTTCAATCTCAAAACATCCTCTTCTGTTTTTTCAAGCAATCAACAGCAAATAAATCCTATTAATTTAAAGGGATATGCCAACCTACTCAGATGTTGGTGTTTGTGCACTTATTTTTTTTTAATGAAGACTCCAATGTGGTGGGAACCTTTTTTCTTTTCATGTTTTGAAAATTTATGACTATTGAAAAAAGTTGAAAAAGATGCAAAAACTGGCATTTCAGAACAAATGCCTTAAACTGCAAAGTATTTTCCACACATCTTTTTTTCTCATGCATGCAGTATTCTTGGCTAAACAACACTGGTCATGTGAATGATTTTAGCCTTAAATCAAAAATATACTTATTTAATTCAGATTTTATATACTTTTACTTTCACTGAAATAAAACAGTGAAGTTGGAGGTGGAACACATTCCACCTCATCTTGTGTGTCACCATAACACAGATAAGTTCAGCCAAGAAATGTTTGCTCTCACCAGCATAATCAGGACATTGACACAAGCATGGGTGGGAAAAGCCTCATTTAAAATCCCAGATGTCCAGTTTCTTATATTAAATTCTATTCATATACTTGTCTGACATTTTGGAATGTCACCCTGTTATCAATAATAACATTCTCTATTAAGTGACTGTCTCTTAAGCTACCTGTTATCTATAATAATGCCCTCTATTTAGTTACTGACTTAAAGCCAACACTGAACAGCTATGAGAGGTCAATTATACACAGATTTTAGGAAATGATACCATTTAAAAAATATTATAAGAAAGCATATGCATTCCTTCCCTGCATTTTTTAAAATTAGGCTTCAAAGACAGTGTATGCTATTCAGTTTGATAGTAAGACCAAATTCAAGGTGCATCACAACAGAATCAACATTATGACCACAGCAGCAAATATCTAATATTTAATTACCTTTCTTAGGGTCAATAACAAAGTTCCCTTTCTGATTCCCAGACAGAATATCATATGTCACACCATCTCCATCAGGATCAACAGCATTAACTGTGGCAATCAGAGTGTTTGGGCCTGCATCTTCAGAAACAAAGCTCCTGTAGCTGTTAAAAAATCCAGACAGCACATTCATTAATTTAACCAGGATATAATATATAGAGAAGTAAGCTTTACAACACCTACTAACTACCTGTTCAAAGGGCACTGCAGGAATTTGTAATTTTCTAATGCAATTACACTGATATGATGCTTTTTTGTTAAGCAGTGAAATTACAGCATTGATGATCTATCCAACCATCCACATCTTTCTGTTGTTACCCCCACATTTCCACTCCAAACTTCCAGCAGCATCACAGCCTTGAAGATGAGCTGTGCAACAAGACTTGTGCTACATGCAGAATTCACTTGGGTGTCTTAATTTAAAAAAAAATGAGCTTCCTGATTCACAGACTCCAAGCAAACATTTGTTAAGTTCGAGCAGTTCTCATTACAGCACTTTCTGACACAAGCCCTCAAAATACTTTCAGTGCAGTCCTTGCCCCAGCAGGACTAAGATGAGAATGCGATGTGGAGGATCTGTGTGTAATGTCAGTTTTACAAAAATCTCTGCTCAAGTCCAGACACATCACTGACATTGTAAGCTCTTAAGAGGCATTATCAGCCTAAGCTTAATGCTCTCTGGAGTAGAAAAGCCCCCTGCTTTAGCAAAGTCCCAAATATTTATTATTTTATCTGACTGGATTGAGCGTGTGTCACACTAAGCATCCACCAGGCCTGTCCCCAGTAGATATCCCAAAGCTCAGCTGTAAGAATGAACTGCATCTGGCTGTGTCCAGCATAGCACAGATGCACCACAGGGTTACAGTGCTCATGGACACACTGGCCAGATGCTGAGAACAGCAAAAAATTCAAAGGAAAACAAAATGAATGCACAGAAAAGCTTTTCCTCCGCTTTTGTTGTCAAGACACGTTTTCCAAAAAACCTCCCCAGAAACAGCTTCTTTTCTTCTCCCAATTTTATATGCAATGAAGTAAGTGAAGTAAATTATTCTAGTTTAGCTCAGTCACAACGATCAAGACAAGACACTGTCTTAGCTCTGAATCTCAAAAGCATATGAACAGTAATTCTGATAATTTTTTACATTAAATACAGGGAGAGAGGAGTTAAGAAGAGATCTCTTAAAAAAGAAAGTAAAACAACATAAAATAGAGTGGCAGTCTTAAGCATTTCATAACTGAGATAAAGAATAACTGTGATGAAAAAGAGCTCATGGAAAGGAATCATCTGTTTATACTGGGCTATAAATCTGTTTGAACAAAGGGCTAGAAGGACAACATCATCACCTAGATTTGTACTAGACTGCCACAGAGCACAACATTAACTGCAAACAGGCACTCAACAGGCCCCAATTTACCTGTGTTCACAATGGCTCTATTTCATGGAAAATTTCAACTAAGTTCTGTCTGAAATTTACCTCTGGGTTCAAGATATTTTTCATAATGGGAAAGATAAAGCAAAATCAAAGCCTAGGTAACCAAAAACTTGAGATAGTTTGTATTCCAGGAGATTAATTCAATTCTAATGCCTAACTACAGGTACACACAATAGTAGTTTCCCTGCTATTGCAGAAAGAACAGAAAAGCTTCTTGTGAAGGTTTGGTAATTTAAAATTATATTCATTTTAATCATATTCTTCAGTAAACGTTAAGTACAAGAGCTGGCAGGGGTTTTTTTTCAAACTATGTTTTCTGTTTCAAATTGTTAGAGATGTTTACAGCATCTTAAATAGTATCACTTGCTTCTGATTAAAATATTAGGAACAGATGCAGATAAATATTCAATATCTCTGAATAGTAAAATAAATAAATAAATTAAAAATAGGCATCAGCAGAAGAGTAGGAAATGTAACCTGGTTTAGTATTTGAAAATGTAGAGATATCCAATAATAAATTGCAAAAGATCAAATTTTTCCAAGTCATATCTCCTCAGCAATGTTTAGAAAAGAAAGGAAGGCACAAGATTTTGAAGCCAGAGTTTATCTGCACATAAAACAAGGACTGTCAGAAAGCTTTGATGTTTTGTTCAGCTAAAACCCAAGCTTAGCATCACCGAAATCTTTGCCTTGGTTTTGTTCTGAGCAACTTCTACTTTTAAGAATAGAAGGCTGGTGCAAAAGTTGACTGGAAATTCCATTACTAAGTCTCTAATACCAGTATAAGTTTATAGTACTTCTGGCATTGCTTTGGATGCTTCTGAGTCCCAGCTATGGAAGAAAAGTCCTTACATGCATTTAGAAGAAAAAAAAATACATACAGTTTGTAGGACATGAGACTAAGTGAAATTAAGTGAACTCCTGTTAATGGCATTTATCTTGTGGGTTTTGTAATTCAGCTGCCATTTAGGATTGTGTCATCTAAGCATTTTTCTTTGACAGCTATAAACCAGGGATGCAGACTGCTGACTCTAAGTTTAAACTGCCTAATTAAAAGGCAAAATTCCCCCATGTCTCTGGATGAGGGCTGATGGCAACAACTGCCTGCTTCTTCTGCCTGATTTCCTTTGGTGGTGGAGGAACTGATATAACTGAACTGTAAAACCTGAAATTATTCCACCATATCTTCCAGTACACACGGGAAAAAATAAAAGTGCATAAAAGAGATATGATCAACAACAAGAAATAAAAACATAATAAAATACATTGTCTATATACTGCCTTTTTTTTTTAACTGGGAGTCTCAGAGTCCAAATATCACCCCACATTTGTCAGACCAGCTCTCAGCTTTGATTGAAGCAAAGCCAGTTACCATCCTGTGAGCAGCCTTTCAACCAAAATACAAAAAGCAACAGTAAAAGATAACAGAGTCTGAAGAGTATCTATTTACATTGTCTGAGAAAACTCAGGTGCTTCATCATTCACATTGGAGACATGGATCCTCACAGTGGCTGTCCCAGTCCTGGGCTCTTCCCCTTGATCCACAGCCATAATGATGAACTCGTAGAGGTGGTTCGGGCGCTCATAGTCCAACCGTGTTGCTGGGAAAATAATGCCTTGAGAAGTAATGCTGAAGTCCTGGCTCAGAGTGTAATACAGCAACTGGGCATTCTCCTTCGAATCACAGTCAGTGGCTGTCACTGGTAGAAGGGAAAGACATTGTGTAGATCAAAGTTAGTAAACTGGAACTGGAAGAACATTTACTACTACTGTAGCAGGACTTGCCTTGGCATGTGGTGCTTGAAATCAGTCAGAAAACTGCTGTCCCTTGTGCTTTTTAGTGAACTAACCCTTACTCAAAAATAAGGCATTTAAAAAAACAAAAGCGAAGTCCTGGGAGAATTAGGATGCTAGATCTTGACTTTGTCAAGGAGTCCTGTATCATCAAGAATATATTCCCACATAGAGAAGTGTACACTGCTGACTTCAAATCACTCAGATCACACACTGTGCAATTAAAGATGGAATATTTACCTACATTATTCAACTGATGTCCATTATGTGTTTGGCAGATCCCATTCATAACCTACAAATATCTATGTTAAAAGCACAGTTTCCAGACCAGTAACTGACAAACTACCACTACTACAGGATAAATCACTAAGTAGAACAGTAGGAGGTTATAGAATCCTATTTATTAGGGAAAAGCAATTTTCCTGCAGTTGAATTTCCTTTGCCCCTTCAAGATTTAGAGAAAGCTTATGTAAGAGTTAAAAACTAATACAAGGCCCTTGTACAATTGCTTAATTGAAACAAATTTGCCTTATTGCTACACTTCACAGAGCACCACCACTTGAAGCTCAAATTCTTGGTCTCACTGGGAAGAAGAAAAGTCTCCTTGCCAAGCATCCAAACAAAACCTCACATAGAAGAGTTAAACTGTACAAGAGGCTTTTAATGCAGGAGAGCAGAATTCCTACAGCAAGCCCACACAGGACTCTCAGAGACAGGCAGAGAAGGTGAGCTGAGGTGTCCATAACTTCACTCTCTTCCTTCAAGAAATATAGCAAGACTGCTACCTACTATCAGCCTGCTGCTGTAATACCAACCACAACAAAGCTCTGTTACTTCAGAATTCCACAAAGAAAATCTGTTTCCTTTATCTTCTTGTCCCCCAAAATTGTTAGGGCTGTGGCAGTAGTAAATAACTCTGACATGAATCTACAAGATGTCATTTGCCTTCAGAGAGAGCTGAAACTATCCACACTGGGACAGGTAATTTTGCTTTCTGGACTGAATTTTAAATAGTGCAAGGGAGAAAAATACAGTGAATGTAATAAATAGCTTCAGGAGCACTAACCTTGGAGAAGTGCAGTTGTCATAGGAACTGTTTCAGGAACACCGACTTTGCTGTAAATCGACTGATGAAATTCAGGGGCGCAATCATTCACATCTGTGATTACAACCAAAACCTTTATGGAGAAGAGGGGAATGTTAAACAGCAAAGTGAATCAAGGGAATGACCTTACTGCTCTGGAAATATCGCATGGAAGAATTTCCCAAAAACATCCTTGAAGTCTTCAGCAGCCATAGGATAAGACATTTTTCTTACATTGCTCTTTTCCTGCTGAGTGCCATTGAAATATTACATTCCAAGATACTAGCAATTGCCAAGTCCCTGACCCTGCAGCAATGTTTTCCACTCACCCTTCATCTCCATTGATTATTCCTTATTACTAATTTAAAGGAAAATGGACCATCTGCTTGCCAAGCACTCTTTTTCCATTATCTTATCTTGCAACACTTCTGTGATTTGTAACACTAAAAACTCTACTGCCAAGCATATTACATTTTAGCAGTATAAATCTCCAAGACCAAGTTCTGAATTCAATTACAGCAGCACAAATCAGATATAAGTGGAACTGATCTCCAGGGAAGTGGTCAGAGCCCCAAGCCTGGCAGAGCTCAGGGAGTGCTCTCAGGCATAGGGTGGGATTGTTGGGGTGTCTGTGCAGGGCCAGAAGTTGGACTTGATCCTTGTGAGTCCCTTCCAACTCAGAATATTCCATGGTTCTGGTAAACCAAGTAAGAGATACAATTTTGGCTCTAACATCTTTACAAATGCTTTCTTATTCCTGTGTCAAATATGAGTGCACAGTTGCATAGTTTACACTCCCAACAGAAAGGAGTGTAAGGAGCCCTTCTGGTGGCTCATCCTGCTGCATCTCATGCAGTTAGGGAGGCATTCTGCATTACAGAGCACCAGGCAGAGGTGTATTCCATGAGCCTTGCAGAGCAGACATGCATGAGCTAGAGCTGCTCTCTCCAGTGTTGAGGTTGTATCAGTGTAAAGCAGGTGCAAGTTAAACTACCTGTAGGCTAAACATATAAAATCATCTCATAATCTTCTTTTGAGGCGTATTTTACCATTCTTCATCTTGTAGTACACAAGGGTGAACAGAAACTATCAGGTTCTGGTGTGCTACAGTGTTAGTTACACTGGCATACTGCTTCCTGTCTCTCTGTGTCCTCACACTTAATCCTAATAATCCTGTCTCCAGTTCCCTATCCTACTTCTCGCAGAGGAACAAACTCACATAGTATGCTCTTCCTAGCTCAGTGAACCTCTGAATGCAAATAACTGTAATAATTATATTAAGAAATATTTATGCTGTCAAACAGCTTTCTAAAATACTACAAAATGTCAGCTTTTAATATCAGTGATTTTTTTATTACTTTTTTGTTTTACAATTTCACTTCGTGTTCTTGATACAAAACAAATAATTCTTTGCCCTGCCTTTATTTTAGAGTAGAATAATCTCAAGTGTACCTCATACTTGATGAATGCAGAGTAAGACATAACCTCATGCCTGGCTTAGCCACATCCATTTCCATGTGTTACCAGATAAGGCTTGGGATCTATGATGGGATGGCAGATTGATCCCTCAGAAACAACCTTTAGAGCATCTGCAAGAGTGAAATCTAGGAGTACCTAAAACACTCGTCAACATCTCCCCATAGACAGCAAGACTTTTCAAGGGACAGCAGAGTGGGCAGCATGGGGAAACGGGAGCTGCTGGTGAATCTGTACAGGATTCCAAAGGATGAAGGAAGGTGGAAATGCAGCCAGGCTGCAGGAGGGGAACACCTACCTCAGCAGCACTGCTGAGCTGCTCCTCGCTCTCCTCTGCCCTGAGCAAAAGGAGGTACTGGTGGGGGTCACTCTCATAATCCACACTCCGAGTTAGGCTGATCTCTCCTGTTGTCTGATCAATACTGAACAGACCCCCAGGATTAGTGAGCAAACTGTAGCTCAGGGATTTCTTTTGATATGACACAGCACTGACTGTAAGAAAGCTGCAGTAAAAAAAAAAATGAAAAGAGAGGAACTCAAGGACATAATACGACATTCTGAAAAATGTGACAAAAGCGATGCTTATCAGAATGATGGTGCAACCCTGTAGGTCTGCTCAGAGGTATCCTCAATGAAGTCAGTGACAGCTGTATCTAAACACCAAATTCAAGCATTTTGTTACACACTGGTTCTATCACCTTGGGGTTAAACAGATAAAGACAGGATTCTTGGAAGCAGAACACAGTAAGGATTAAAAATGCAGGAACAGAGGATTTAATTTTTGCTGCAACTGAATTTGCCTACTTCAATTTCCTTCTATGGTAGTGATGGTTTTCAGGCAGGAAACTAAAAGATAAAGCAAGATGAAAAAGATTTGTTTTAATAACAGCACAGTAAGTTTGCTGCAGTCATACCATCCTAAAGTTCCAATAAATAACTGCCAAAGGATAAAAGCCAGGCCCTAAGAGCAGCGTGTGTTACAGCTTACACTGGAAGTGCATTTGTAGCTCATCTGGCACTATCTGTTTTCCTACTGAAGTCCAATGTGTTTAAAGCCTTCAAGTGGAAACACCCACAAGTAAGAAGTAAAAGAAGAAATTTAAAACTAAGTATTTTTAAAGGATCTAAACCAGAGAACTAATTCCTCAAGTTCTCTTGCTTTAACATGCAAGTTTCTTAGGAAAAAGAATTCCATCTCCCAGGAGAACACACCAACGTGATCCTCTGGCAATTACAGTCAGAAAACACAAACACATTTTGTGCAAACTCCTTTCCTCCTCCATGCTGCTGTGTCTCACTTCCCTCTGGTGCACTGCTGAACCAATGGACAACACTGCTCTAAGTCATTATTTCACTTTAGTTTTCTCCTGTATTTTCCTGGGCTGAGGTCTCACAGGCAGTTTCAGCCAGTGCTGAAATTCCTGCTAACAGGAATTATTTTGCTCTCCTTCCAGATCCCTGCTCTGGCTGCATCTCTCCTCTCCTGCCAGCACTGAAAATCTCAAGGCCGCTCTGGGAGCACATTTTAAAAAGCAACTGAAAACTTTTCTTGCCTTTTTTATCTTTTTATCTCCTCAGCTCAGCCTGCCCATGCAACTGTAGCTCATTGGTGTTACAGGCAGACCAAAGGAAGGGAAAGATTTGGTAATGCTCCTCTGCCCAGCAGCAGCCTCTAATTAGGAAATCCTAAACCCAGAAATCCAGTGCATGACAGCAACTCTGTTCTGGTTTGGTGAACCAAAATCACTACACCTGCATTACTTTGGTAACTGGTCCAATTTAAATATGAGAACTTAAGGATTCTAAATGGCTATTTCTGGTCAATACATTACAGAAACAACTTTCACACTTTCATTGTATATATTCAAAGCTTTTCAAATATAATAATCACACAAAATACTTCACTCCTTTTAGGATATTACCAAGTCAGTTGAAGAATTCACTAATCTACTACCCTCTAAGGTGTGCAAACCTACTTCTAATAATGATAAAGTTATGAATTTTTTTTTTAAATTCTAAACATTATTGAACCCAAGACAGCAGGTACCTGTTAAATATTATAGTATTTTGCACTTATTCAATCTCTTTTATGCCTGTGCAATTTAATTTTATTGCAGTTTTAAAGAAAAACCTTGTTATCTACTAATATTTTTTTTTTTAAATCTTAACAGTCCTTAGTTATTTGGACACTTAAAACTGAATGTTGCAGACTGAACATTAACACCACAGATAATATAGTATGAATAATAGTTGAACTGCCACAGAAGAAACACATTGACTGGACAGAAGTATTCTCAATTCAAGTGGAAGAGAAAATACTTGTAAGAACAAAACAGTTTGGAAAAGAAGAGACTGAGTATTCAGGTGGACTTATGTTACTAACATTTTCTGTGATATTTCAATTGACATGGTTATACAAAGGATGGAGAAATAAGATGACAAGTCCTGTGACATCTTCATTTTAGCTCAGTTTGTCATTGTGATGAAGACAGGAAAATGAATCTTGGTTTTTCCAATTTTCACTTGGTGGAGAAGGCACTTCTCCAAATTTGACACATAAAATTAATGTATTCTTTCACACAGAGTATCTTTCTTCATGATGTAACTACTAATTTGTATTCTGCATTTTGTTTGAAAATTAAGAAACAACCAACATCTAATCCTGTGTCTGGATCACTTGTATACAGAGGCCTAAATTGCTTCTCACAGTATTTATTTGTGATTCACAAACAATACCAGGACCTCACTGCATTATTTTGAGCTGTTACTTACGGTTCTCCTGGCAGGGTGCTCTCAGGAACATACACAAAGTGGGACATGTTGGTGAACTGTGGTGGTCGAAATCCAGCAATTACAGAAACAGAGGCTGGGGACCCTCTGAGTCCAAGTTTATCTGCTGCTAATACAGTCAGCAAATACTCCTTGTCCCTCACCAATGGCAAACCTGTTGTTTTAATCCAGCCAGTGTCCTTCTCAACTTCAAATCTGTCTTCACCACCTAAAAGGAGCAGGTTCACAAATCGTCATCAGCAAGAACATTTTTACTTGATTAAAATTAGGACAATACAGTGTCAATTCCCAAGCTGGCTTTGGCTTAGGATCTGCATACACACTAAGGTTCAAAAGTTTGTTCAGAACTTAGAAATCAGTCATTACATTCATCATTCATGATTGCACTTCAAATTCCATTTCACCTTCTGGACAATTATCACTCTTCTTTTTCACTGAATTATAGAACAGTTTGGATTGGAAGGGACCTCAAAGTTCATCTCCTTCCACCTCCTGCCATGGCAGGGACATCTCCTACAAGACCAGCTTGCTCCAAGCCCCAGTGTCCAACCTGGCCTTGGACACTTCCAGTGATCCAGGGGCAGCCACAGCTTCTGTAAGCACCCTGTGCCAGCATCTCCCCACCCTCACAGGGAAGAATTTCTTCTCAATATCCCACCTAAACCTACTCTCTGTCAGTTTAAAGCCATTCCCCCTTGTCCTGTCACTCCAGGCTCTTTGAACAGTCTCTCTCCATCTTTCTTTTATCCTCCAAAACTTTGCTGTTGCTTGACCCCCAAGTATCCCTTACCAGAAAATACTCCACTGGAGAGGTATTGTTGTTCCTCATCTGCTCAGACACCTTTAAACTATTACTAAAGTTTCTTAAAAGAAGACACCCAAATCACCGAGTTTATATCAGCTTTGCACAACCCAGGCCTTTAAAAGTTTGTTACAAATGAACCAGAAGCATGACTCCCCCAAGGGAGAGGAACATTAACCCTCCTCTCCACCCAACAAACTACTCCTCCCCAGACTGTCTCATAAATACAGTCCCCACTGCCACCCCCTTGCCAAAGCCTTGGGATTATTGACTGCTCCAGTCCCCATCATCCCCAGGGATATATATGGGCAGGAACTCAACTTTGAAAAGAAATCTGTCCATGTATCAATAAAAGTTGATTTTTCTCACACAGAGAGCTGAAGGTTTATGAATCTTTTGCAGGAGAACAGGAAAATGAAGCTGAGAATAAAAAAGTCACAAGAGTAAGGCATAATACTCAGGGAATGACAGGGTTAAAATTTACCTTCCAAGAGAAAATATTCTACAGTTCCATGGATCCCTTCATCTGCATCCACAGCAAGCAGCTTGTACACTTCAGTACCTCCTGCAGCCTCAGGGGAAACCACAGCCAGGAAGGGGAAGGGCTCCATGGCCCATTCAGGGACGTTGTCATTCACATCTGTCACAGTAAGTGACACGTGCACCAAGTACCAATCCTTCCCTAAAGGTCACAGGAAAAGGAAGAAATCATTAGGCAGCTCCTTCATGGCATTGAGAGTAACAGAGATCTATCACAGCCTGAGTGTGCACTTCCTGCAGTACTGCTGGCACATAATCCACAAAAACCTGGAGTCTGAAGGAGTCTGAAGTTCTTCTGGAATGAAGACACAACATGAGGAAGAAATAACCAGCACAAGCACTACTGAACTGCAAGATTGGGGCCAGCCATATCACATTCTTCTGAGATGTCTTCTTACGAAAAATCACACATTTTCAAATTTTCAAACTTTAAATACCTATTTTCTAAAAGATGTTTTCTTTTTTTTCTAAAGAATAAAAAAAAAAGCATCAAATGTTTTGTTTATGCAGTCACAGCAACTCTGAATTTTGAAAATTAAATACTTGATGTCAAAAAATTCTAATCTACCTAACCAGTGGTTTGCCCTTCTATAAAGTTCACTGAAATCCTAATAGAGCTTTCACTCCTATTTAAGTTTAAATATTAGGTACATACAATCAAAATCCATAAGGACAAACCACCACAAACTGGATCTATCAAATTTTCTAAAAAATCAACAGCATAAGATCCTTAAAAATTGAGGAAAAAATATTATTATACATTTACCACTATTAAATTAGCCCATGAAATAGCAGAGCTTCTAACAAGTAATAATTATCAGCCAGGTATTGCTGAAAAGGTGGCAGAAAAGACACTTGAGACAGTGATGGAGCAAAGGTTGTTTTTTTTTTAACTGATAATTATCAGTAATATCAGGGAGCACGGTATGAATAAAACTTGGGCAGGCTGGCACTGACCTTGTGCATAGCTCTGCTGCAGGAGCCAGGCTGAGTGTTCCTGCAGGCCATACCCAATGCCTGTGGCTGCAGAAAAGGCAGCACTACTGCACTGGCACTGCACTGTGCTGCAGCCTGGAATGTGGCCCAGGTAAAAACAGCCATCTACACTTACAACGTGCCTTATCCACAAGCTTAATAATGGATGTGAATTCAGAATTTTTCAAGTTGATGGTGTTAATGCTTGATTTCAGTGTTGATTTATTATTTATACATACATGAAAACATACGGACAAGCATTTATTTTCAAAACAGCTCTACAGGAATTGAAACAACGTGCAAAAAGGAACATCTAAAACGACCAATTTTAATTTAAATCTAATTAATACAAAGACCTTGTTATTTAAGTATATATTGTAGTAGAAAGTGCTGCCAAAATATCTAATCTTGCAGACAGTGTTATGTTGCTAAGGAAGCCTGTTCTCCCAGGAAGTTCACTTAGGCTGCACTCCTTTTCCCTCTCTACTGCAGAGTGACATCCCTTTACAAAAACCATCCATATTCCAGCTGAAAACTGCCCCCTTGGGTGAGGTGTGCATTTACAGACATCCCCTCACTCCCACAGAGTCACCACCTCCTGCAGCTTCAGCTTTCCATCCTCAGAAGTTGCTGTCTGCTGGCACGTGGCAAGTTTAGCACAGCACATCAGAATCTGCCATCTGTGAACAACCAGTTCGTGGACTGTTTAAAGAAAACTCCTTGGTGTTGGGACTGGCAAAGTCAAATATAAATTTCTTAGTTTAGATTCCTGAGACTTAATCCATCACGACCTTTGAGTGCATTCTATTTTTACCCAGAAAAAATCAGCACACATCCAGGATAATCACTGAGGCTCTCTTGAGCTCACCTTGTAAAATTGTATTAATTCATCTGTATTGTAAACCTGTAAGTACATGGCCTTTTTTTTTTTCTCTAAAAAGCAACAAAAATTTTATTGACAGTAACTTGATAAATCCAAATTAATTTATTTGTAATTACACCCTGTACCCAGAATCTAACTTCCAGGGAGTATAATACCAGTTTACAGTAGCACATATGAAAAAACAGTGCTTATAGCAAAACCCAATATCTAATTTATCAAGCAGTAAATTACAGAAGTTATTGGTTCTGAAAAAGAGCCTGTATTGGGTTTGCCCATTAAATATGCCTTGCACCACTGTAGAACATGGATACATGGAACACTTGTTCTGACATTTTCGTGGCAAAATTCCCAATTTCCATGTACATCCAAGTCTTACACAGCCTTCCTGACTGTGAGACCACCTGTGTGTTATGTATTACTGCACCTCTGCAGACAGAAGTGTAGGGAGACCCTGTGTCAATTCAGCTTCTGTAGACAGATGTTCTTTAAAACAGTGCCTGTGAAGCCAAAGTTTCCAAAGACAAACTCAAACTGCCTGCCCACAACACACAGCTGCCACACCCCAGGGTGAGGGCACAATTGCCCACTCTGCTGCTGCACTTGCCTTGTAGTCACCCAGGTATAATTCCCTTCAGCATTCAGACAGACTCTGAAAGCAGCTGCTTTGCTTTCTCCTCTCTGTAGCACCAAAAAAAAAAAAATTAAAAAAAAAGGCCACAAGAAGCTGAAAAAACCTGTAAAAATCCCCAAATATGTCGAAAGCAGCAGCACGTGTATTACTTCTCACTACTGTACTAAACAGTACCAGATGTGTTTTAAATAGACTTGTTCTCGTGTCAGAACGTGTGTCCCAAAAGTCCCAGGTCAGCCAGTCCAAGACACCTGAAGAAAATGCAGAGGAGGGAATGTGCTGGACATTGATCTAAGGTTAAAATACACCACGGCAGCCCACACCAGGATGAGTTCTAAATGAGAAGTGCCAAACGCAATCAGTGACTGCCTGAACACTCCTAAATTTTTAATTAAAAGGTGTCCAAACAGAGTAGTTGCAAAAGGGAGAAGTTAATATCAAAGTTGCCAGTCTCTTCTCAAAAGAACAGCTCTGGTGAAAGCTGCTCCAAGTTTGTAAATAGCCACTATGAGCCTGGTTTGACTGGGCATACTGTGGGCTTAAAGCAGCAGCACTAAATTAGAAGCTGAATTAAGAACCTTTGAAAATCTGCCCCTATAATAGCAAGACCTACTGAGGATTTGAATGCTACCTTGGTAACCCTGCTAAGAGTAGAAAGGTTACTGATGTTTGTCTCTCTGGAGTCTGGAAATCACTCTCTTAATCAACCCCTGAACTTACTCTGGTTCAAGTCCTGCTAGGGTTCCTAATATGCATGTATTATGTATTCCTCTATCAAAAAGTAAAGTCCCAATTTAAGAATAATTTATTTTAATTAAAGAAGTAGAAATAAATCCCACTTTCATCACTTAACCAATGCCAATTCACTGAAAATTAATATGCTGATACTTAGAACATACTTGTAACTGAGAAACATTGTAATAAAAGTGTGCAAAAGTGCATAAGGACCAAGCTTAATCCTCACATACTCGAACAAACTTTATTGCTCAAAAACTCAAAGGACTTAGGCATGCTCCTCTAGGTACTTTTATTTTAGCATTTAAGAGACTTTAGTGTCATTCTGAGATCTTGGCAAGACCAAAGCTTTCAGTACTATGTTGGTTACTTCTGAAACATGTGAATAATCTTCAGAATTTTGTTAGGACAGTCAGCAGGAACTGCAGTGCAGGTAGTGGAAGAGACAGAATTTAAATGCCTTTCTTGACCAGCATCCATTTCCACTGCATATGACTCTACAGATCTCAATGGTATATTATCTTCTTCCATCAACCCCAGACAATCTGATACATAAGAAAAAATGCTGAATAAACCATCATGACTTCCTAGATAAAGGCACTCTGGAGGAAAATGACTGCAAGTAAGTTTCCCCTCCTTGACTGCATACCATATATCAAAGGAAAAACTACACCAGAAACACTGAACAGGACTGGGCTTCCCTGCAGAGACCTGCAAATGTGACCTGACAACTTGTGGAAACAACATCAGGGTGTCCAGTGAAGCATGACTGGACAAGGACTTGCCAGAGGACAACAATGTGATGAAGAGACTGACAGCAACAATAATGTCTGTGTAATATGTGGGTGTCTAGCAGGACAAAGCATTAAGGATTTCAAAGTACATGATTTTTATAAGCATAACTCCACATTCCAATTAGCACAGCAAGTATTTCCAAGTTTTTGCTTTATTGTAATTACCACAGCACACACAAAAAGCAGTCTCTTGTGTTTTGTATCTGACACAGCTGCTTGCCTGCAGAACAGACCTTAAACCAGATTTTCAACTCGTTTTGAATAAGGTACATTAAATTAATTTTCTCCCTTACTTATGAAAATTTTTGGTCCTTTAATACAGTGGATAGATAGAAATTTTAGAAATATACACCTCTCTATAGTTCAGGTGTCTCAATGTCTCTGTCCATCAAAACATCCCCCATATGTACCTTATGGATACATTAATTATATATGTACATCAGTATATTAATAGTAACAGTACATGATCATGAATCTGCATTCATAAATTATGATTAATAGGAATTTATTAGTAGTATATGTGCAGTAATATTACTACATTATGGGAGAAAATAAAATGTTACAATTCCACTCAAATCTTAGCAGAAACAGCTTAAAACTGATAATCCTCTGTGGATTTGGGTTAAGTCCTACCAACACACAGAGAGGTTCTACTGAAATTATCTTTCCCACTACCAGGCCCTGACAACCAGTGGAGATATCTGCCACTACATCCAACAGTGCAAGTCAACCACTGCTGAGATCCTAACTCAGGAATCTGACCCAGGCTTCATTTTCCCAAAAAGAATTTTCAAACTGTTGTGTAACACAATACCAATTACAACTGTCTCAATATTAAATGCTAGATGTTTGACTTTCAAGCCAAGCACACCCAGAATATCTTACACAATGTCATCCATTCAAAAGAAATCCTACTCAAAGAATGGTTCTGCTAATTAGATTGTTGGCACACACACTCATTTTGCATTTGACAGATTTCCTTCCCTAGCTTCAGACAACAGAAAAATTTAAATTGCTTTCTCACAGATACTGAGCAAGAGGAGATAAAACACAAAATGGCCCTTGCTGATCACAAACATGACAGTAACATAACACTGGAACATCTTATGTCAAAAATGAGTCTTTTTAGAAGTCATAGAGAAAACAATGCTTCATATTCAAAAGGGTAAATCAAAGTATCTTTCCTCTTATTTTTCTTCAGTGTGGAAACTAATGAAAACAGGTTCTGTAAGCAGATTGCTTTTTCCCACATATTTGCAAACACCACTTATTTGCCCTTCACAGTATCAAATCTTAGCCCCCTCTACAGCTCTCTTTTCAATTTATACAGAAAACTAAAACTAAAATTATAAACTCTAGTCCAGAGGTTTTTCCTACTTTAGCTGCTTAATTCCCTATTAGAGTCAATTCGTGTATCATCAAAAATCCTTCTTAGGGCAGCTCATCCTGAAGTCTGCTTTTTTTCTCTCTGATATTCCCTCCAGTTGGAATTACTTCCTTTTAACTTAATATTACTGACAAAAGCTGCAGCACTGAAATTCATTCCCTATCACCAAAATCAATCTTCATAATCCACTGCTGAAACCTCATCATAGGTATCTATCTATAATTGCTTATTTTTCATGCCTATCTGTGGTTGAAAACTGATAAACAGAAGAATTTATTATACTGCCTTGCTCTGAAATCCAACCACATTAGGTAAGGTAATACACTAGCTGGCCAAGTTTCTGCTCACAGAAAATATATGATATGTCATCACTCATTATTTTCATCCCTAGGGAAAAAGAAAGAAAAACAAACAAACAAAAAATTAAGTAACTTGCTGAGAAGTTTAATCATAGTAAAAATGGAAATAAATGGTAATGAGTCAGGAAAAAAATAGAGAAAGTCTCTAAAATATTTAAACAGCAATAACAACAGCAACTAAACAAATCAAACAGGAAAAAGCCTTAATACTCATATACTATGAAAACTGGGTTATATCACTCACATCAAATTTAAGATATATAGAGGAACTTAGGAAGGGAAAGCCCTCTCAAGATCATGAGCTTCTTGGGACAGTTCAAGTTAATGACGTGTCAAAATTGAAAATTACAAACTTGAAAATTACAAAAAGCAATCATGTATCTTGATGAGATAATGGTTCTCTTCTGCTTTAGGTTCTTCACAGCTTTTCTGAATCCAGGTTTATCTGAAAAATCTCTTCTGTGATGTTCACCATTAATTTTCTGGGAAGGGATTTTAACATAAAGTAACACAAACCAGTTCCTCCAACCTGCTATTGCAGCTGGTTACAAAGGTTCATTGCAAACTGATAAATCCTGTCATTTCAAACAGCAACTCGAAAAAAATATTCCCCCATCTACCAATAAAGTTACACCAAAGGTGGCAGGAATAAGGCAAAGAATTTAATTCTTAATCATTCAGTTAACTGCAACTTTTGAAGGCTCTTCTGGTTAAACCAAGCCTTGAAAATCATGTCTGCTGAAACAGTCTGACTGCAGTTTCAAATACTGTAGGTCAGAGCTGCCTCTGAAACCATCTCTTTTCACCACGTCAAATTTTAAAAGATGCTGTCAATCTGTGAAATCCAACATATTCTCAGACTTCTGATTGCATTAGGATTATATGACTGTCTTTTCTCTCAAAAATCCAATGGATAATTCTATAAGATGAGACTTGAAAATAAAATCCTTATATTCACTAAAAATGTAGGCTTCTCTGCATCAGTGTAATTGATAAAACTGACAATGCCTGACATCCTGATTTTTAAAGTTTGACAATAGAGAATATGTAGTTGAGTGAACATGTCTCTGGAATTGTGGACAAACATAATACATTCCTTGAATGTACTGAGGGAAGAGGTATTATATTATCATGATTAAACAACAATGGGTGAGAAGCTATGTTGCTCCTGGCATTTTCAGGTCATTACAATTTATTTTTAAAAGGAGATTAGGAGAGTGTTAAAAGTCTTGCAAGCCTTGAGGTTACTACTGCTATTACATACTGCCCTACATCCATCAGCAAATTAAGTATTCAAGCTGGTATTTTTCTTTATGGCTTGTGGGTTTTTTTAGGTTGCTCCCACTTCTTACCTTAAATAGACAAGTGTTTCTTGAAAACTCAGGGGGTTTTTGTTTGGGTTACTTAAAGTTAAATGTTTGGAGTTGGTTGAGAGGATATCAAAGTTTTGAAGACTCTGCAAATATCACACTGTGCTATTTTAAAACCTTACTCTATAATATGTCTTCATGTAAAATACCTACTGGCATAGAGTTTGGGAAGATACATTTTCAGAAAAATATCTTAATGCCCTAAGCCTCTAGCTGCAATCAGGAGAAATCTCTTTTCCCATTTTCATACCATAACATGAGATAAAATCTACTGGTTATTGTACCCAGTCCTACTGTATATCCTTCCAAAAATAGGACAATTATGCACAAACATTTCTCTACTGTCATTTCTGAAAATTCCTGAGGTATATGATGGGCTACTTTTAAGTACAGTAGTTTGCTCATTCATAAAACATAAACCTTCTAAAGAGATAACTTTGATGGGCTCAAGCTGGGGACAGCCCACGTTCTCTCCTATTATGCCTCATCTTTTTTGCAGACAGAATAATGACAGTCTGGCATGTCTCTGCTCTTTACCATCATATGGCTTTTAAAATAGAAGTTAAAGCAAACCAGAAAACTAAAGAAAGCATCAGAGGAGCTGAATGATCATGGCAGAAAGGATGTTAGCATAAATAACCAATTAAAAGACATTAAGGTGATGACCATGTTATCAGGGACTTCCCAGTGTGGCATCAATCTTCTAAGGCTGGCAGTCAGGGAAACCAAGCATGCCCAGATGTGAAATAATGACTGCAAATTAATAATCACAACAGACATCCTTAAATAACAAAACATGTGTCTGAATGAATTATTATTGATTGCCAAAAAGCATTATCATAAGTAGAGAACTTGGCTAAAGCAGGAGAAGCTACTGTGCCACCTTAAGATGGGAAGTTCTCTTGGAAATTTCCTTAGAATTTCTTAGGGAAAATCCAGCTTGTTTCTCTGTAGTCTTTAATGTGTAAGCAAGGAGAAAAAAAAAGGTAAAAATGCCACCACAATCATTAGCCTGACCAACAGAGCCTGCTGTACTTCCTTGGATCATTACAGAGTCATTGAATGATTTGGGTTGGAAAGGACCTTAGAGCTCATCTCATTCCAACCTCATACCATGGGCAACCTCCCACTAGACCAGGCTGCTCCAGGCCCCATCCAACCTGGCCTGTATGTTCTATAATTTATTAGTTCTATCAAATTGTCAAATTTGTGCTGAAATTTAGTTAGATCTTGAGAAAAAAAAGAAGTTCATTTCTTTTGAAGAAACAATGTTTGAGATGATAAACAGCTAGAAAATCTAAACACCTTTGGTGTTCAAGTCATAGCAGTCTCAGAAAGATATTTTTTATCTGACTGCTTGGAATAGAAAGCAGAAAATTTCAAAATATTCAGACTGATCAAACATCAAGATGGTGCTCCACAGCTTCCTCAGACATTCTACCACAAATCAGTAATATTCCAAGCCTGTAAACACCCATAGCTGTCCTGAATGCACACAGAACACACTTTTTTTTTTACTTAATTGCATGAAACCCACTGCAGTTTAATGAAACCCATCTGCTGGATTATAGATGATGATTTCAACTTAAGCTCAGCTTGAAGTGTAGCTGTTGACAGCTGTAATTCATGAAAGAGGTAATAAGAAATGTAAAAGGCAAAACATCACCCAGAAGCTACTTAATTCTTAGGGATGATCCCCTTCCCCCCCAGAATCAATACAGCCAGTAAGAGACTAAGGCCTAAGATAAAATTAAAACAGATGATCCTTGACTTCCAAGCCTGAAATCCTTCAAAGTGAAAATATTACTAAAATTGGTATCTCCACTCTCTATGTTGATTTAAACAGAATAAATATATTTAAAATACAAGTGATGCTGTTAACTGTTGGAAGGCACACCAAACATCACCCTTGGTGAATGCCCTGATAAGAAAAAATGAACGACAGGAGATTACAAAGCTAATGCCCATGGATCAAGTCAGGTCAAGGGAGCTTGAGACAGCAGGATTAGAGAGGCAGGATCTTTAATGCACTTCCCCCAAGCACTAATGGAATAATAATGGCTCCTTCTCAAATTAAATGCTACCCCATGATGAAATATTAATGTGTATGACAGTCTAAGAAATTTTACCTTCTGCTCACTGGGTAAAAACTTAAAATAGCATCATGCTTTTGCAAAGAATAAATTGTGTCCCAATAAACTGAATGGCATAAAATCCTGAAATTCCACCAAAAAGTGTGAGCATAACCTTCCAGGCAAGGTTAACTGAAGAATATAACCCAAGGCTGAGTGATCAGTGGGGTCACTGGAGACAACTCCTCCTCAAGGACCATGTGTCAAAAACCATGTTAAGCTCTGAAATTCTGTCATTTTCTTTAGCATTTCAAGGCAGAAACTAATGCATAAGATTTTCCTGGTGCTTTCCTTTGGTTTGGGGTTGTAAATTTCGTGTTTTGGTTTCTTTTCTTTTGGATAAAATGTTTGCTAATTATGAAAACTGTAAGGATTTCCAGGCCATACTTCAATTTCAAGCGTTTTCAGTTCTCAAGATTGATTTTTCTTTCCAGTGTCAAGGCAGAACCTCACAGCACCTTCCAGGATCTGAAGGAGCCTGCAGGGAAGCCACAGGGACATCCTTTGTCAGGAATTGCATCACAAGAACAGGAGCAATGGGTACAAATTGAAAGAGGGGAAATATAGGTTAGGATATTAGGAAGAAATCTTTTACTGTGAGCATGGTGAGAGACTGGAACAGGTGTCTCAGGGAGGGTGTGGATGATCCCAGCCTGGCAGTGTTCAAGTCAAGGCTGGGTAAGAGCTCACCTGAAGCTGAAATACCAGCCAAGGCACTATGTCCTCTCTTGTCAGGCCCTGAAACTCCTCCACAGGCACAAGAGAACCCATTCCATTAAAAAAGCACTGAGCACTACAGGTCCAGATTTTTTTGTTGCTACTTTCTAGCAACTAATTACTGCCTCCAGAAAACAAAAAGTATGATAAAACTAAGTCTACAAAGTATCAAAAAAACAAAGAGATGCACAATGAATAAACAGAACTAGTAACATACTATTTCCTCTACAGATTGCAGTTAGACCAAACTGTTATTTCAAAGAATTAAAAAAGGATTGTTTTTTTGGCATCTGCATTAAAATAAAATCATGACATTGATAACCAAAATATGTCCAGTCACAAAGCAATCATGTAATGCACTGGTAATTATGATAATAATTATAGTAGTGATCTGTGCACATCACTACCAAAAATCTTAGAGCTCAACTGCAGCTTTGCCAGAAAACCTTACCCTGAATGCTGACAAGTCCTTCATACTACAAAAGCCCCTCAAATCTACCCAGACATGGGAAAACATACACCAGCACAAAGCCTATGGTCTACTAAGAAATACTCCAGGCAGTGATGAGTGAGTTTTACATTGGTAGGTACTGACCAGGCCAAGTGGAGTGAGCTCACTTAACTCATACCTTCAGCAAAATGCAACTCAGAGAGACAAAACCCTTCCTTGTCATGAAGATGTGGAAGATGGCTGGATATTGAGATGCTAAAGGTCTGGTTGCATCTGGAACAGCAGCCCTGCACGCTGCTGTGCTGATTATCCAGGACAGAATTGAGAAGAAGTAAACAGAAAAATATTCAAAATTCTATTTCAGCTGAAGGAGAAAAAAATAAACCAACATACAGCCTGCTACATGTCACTTGAAGAAAAGTTAATTCAAGCAAAGGACATCTCCTACACAGTCCCATTTATGAACTCAGGAGTGGAGGCTGTGCACAATGCTTTTAAGCACTTTTTACTGCTGTAGATAATGAAGTGCACATTACAAATGAATCAGACTAAACTACACTGAAAAGAGAAAGGAAAAGAGGGTAGACTTTATATGCTAAAGCATTTAAACATCTTGTCTTATCCTTGACATCATTGCCTGGGTTGAAGAAGAGAGTAATGACAGAATCAATTATTTGTTCATTTTCAGTTCTCAATTACAAGGCAGCAAGAATAGTGGAAAGTAAAAAAAAAATATTAATAAATTAATACTGATACCTGATAGATACCTGACACCACAAGATCTAATACTAGAGACCCAGAGCTACTAAAATGTTTATGGGTATGTGTAATGTAAAATAAGTGACCACAAATGTTAAAAGCAAAGCAAATAAACTGGAGAAAGAACCTGACCTTGCACTGTTATTCACAACAAAATTCAGTGTAGCCATCTCCACACTGTAATTCATCCTGAAAGTTCACTTCTGTAAATACTGGGTTTTCTCCTGGAGCTTTTGCAATATTCTGCAACTGTATCAGACTAAGTAAAACACATAGTTATGCTAGGCATTTTTCTCCTACCCCTTCCTTTTGGTTTTCTCTTCTCAGATTACTACAGTTTGGATTGTGAGCAAGGAGAGAGACAGAACTTTATAAATCTGTTTCAAAGTATTATGTTAAAGGTAGTTTGACACCTATAAAAGGAGTATGAAAGAATTCTGAAACTTAAAAAAGTTTTGAAAGTATTGAGTCATTATTAACCTTTAACTTATGAAAACAATAGTATTAATAAGATTTATTTTGAATTTAGTCTCCTTTAAACGAATAAACTTAAAATCATCACAAATATGGCATTTGGACTGTCCACAATTAATTGCTGTCTACCTAATCTCAGAGTCAAAACTTAGTCCTACAGATTTCTTAGAGATTTACTCTCTTACTACTGCATACAACCAGCAGTGATATATTAGGCTAGTGGAAAATGCTCCAAACTACTTAGTGAAACTACATGATGGTAAAAAAATTCCCTGAAATTAGATTAAAACCGGTTTCAGATTTTTTAAAACTGCATTAGCAAGCATTACCTTGGAAGTGAAATCTCAGGTATGAGAGAATGACAAGCTTTGTTCCGGGCAATCTCAGACTTCTATATTCAGACTAGGTAAGGGAAAAAACGATCACAAAGGTGAGACCAGCAGTAACCGGGGGCAAGGTTATCTACGACTTCTCTAACATTTCTTGATCCTGACAGAGGGAGCTGTGACACCAGCAAAGGGCTGGAACTTGAGCTACATGACAGAGTGGGTGAACATCCCAGCAGCACACTCGGATCGCCCCGATGGATTCTGTCACTGCCTCGGAGCAATGACATTCCCTTTGGCAGGTAGCCTTGCTCAAGACTGAGGAGCGGCGGCAGGACACACAGAGTGCTGTCTTTTGGAAATTGGTCTATCAAGCTCTTGGTCTGCGGCCAAAGCTCAGGCTGGAACACAGCACAAAGCCAGTGCGAGTGACTGACACCAACACGCGACAGCGACAGGCACGACAAAACCCCAGAGAGAACGAGAGGAGGATCTGAGAGCTGCTCCTCAGGACTCGAGCGAAAGGAGCTGCTGGTGTAGCCTGCTTCACAGGGGAAGTACCCGTGTCACAGAAACTGTCAGCGCTAATTAGAGCCCTGCAGGCATCCTCAGGGATTTCACAGACACCGAGGAATAAACTGCCTCTCACTCCTATGGGCTGCCCCTCAGTCAGAAAACAGACGAGATAAGGGAGAGGAATGGCGTGGGAAGCTTTTCATCTCTCCCGCCTGCGCTGCTCTGTGGCTGAGGGAAATCACTCTGAGCAGCTGCACTGCTGAGCAATTAATCGTTTTCACGGCCACGACAAGTCCCATCATGCCAAACCCTTCCTGAACCTGTCCAAGATGAAATCAGGCCAACCAACGCATCTCTTCTGTTAAGATTTTCTCCAGAATACTCATTCTGGGCAATCTTTGGAACCTTGTTACAATCGCAAGTAACATAAAAATTTAAAAAGCGACATGATGAATGTGCAGAGATATCCACCATTCATAAATTAAAAATATGCTTAAACTAATCTGTATTTTTGTAAGTGAAAAATATTAGCCAAGATGACAAATAAAAAGGAAAAGAGAATTTTAAAAAGCAGTACGTTTAATCAGTAAATGAAATTGGCTATTACATCAATTTGAGTAAGAGCTTGTGAAAAATGACAATTTAAGTCACAGGCGTGCCATTTTAATGGTGCACATTGAACTCCTGAGATATTTTTTGAAAAGAACAGCTGCCTAAATACAAAGGCTCCATTCCTGCAAAACCTCACATCATGCTTTTGAGTCAAACATGCTCAACTTTAATAACGACTCAAAACTCAATGGCTTCCTTCAGCTGCATGCTTCAAGTAAGGATACTGGATAAGAGCTATAGAGAGCATTTTAACAGCAAACACCTGTACGTAAGAAGAGTGCTGTATGTAACATGCGGTGCCTCAAACACTCAATAACAACTAAGAATTCTAACCGATGGAAACACCTAAATTCTGCCGAACACCTTACTGCTCCAAGCCTTTTCACACAGCTGTGCAGTCCACTTTCCCTAAGCTACACAGTGTCTCTTGTCACTTCTAGTGTTTTTAATACTAGCGTTTTACAGATTTAAAAGAGCAAAAGTACAATCCACAACACTGCGTATGACACCTGATGCTAAACCACCGTTAGGTGCTTGTTGTCACCTGGAGACAAACTGTCCTCCGACTCCCTGATGGGACAAGACCATTGCTTTGTCTAACACTTTTCCTAACACCCACCTCGGCGCTCCTGGACGCGGACGACGAGCTCCCAGGCGGCCACCGCCTCCCTGTCCAGGCTCGCGCGCAGCGTCACCTCGCCGCTCTCTCGCTCCACGCTCACCGGCGACTCCTCGACGGGCGGCGACAGCAGCTCGAACCACGCGGAGGCGAAGCGCGCGGGGGCCAGGGTGGCCAGGCGGGTGCCCGGGCGGGCATCCTCGGGCAGGGCGAGCGCCAGGGGCGCGGCGGGCGGCAGCGCGGCCCGGCGGCGGCGGGGCGGCGGCGGCGGGAGGCGCTTGGGCTGCGGCAGCACCTCCAGCTCCAGGGGCTCGCTGAGCAGCGCGGGCCGGCCGCGGTCCCGCGCGTAGAGGCGCAGCGGGATGGGAGCGCGCAGGTGGAGCAAGGAGCTCACCAGCACCACGCGCCCGCTGCGCGGCACCACGAAGAAGTGCGCGCTGCGCGGGAGGGCGAAGTAACGCAGCTCCGCGTTGGCTCCCGCGTCCGCGTCCTCGGCCCGCGCCTGCCACACCTGGGACTTGAGCGCCAGCGTCTCCTCCACGCGGAGCTGCGCGGAGCCGGGGCCCACGAAGCGCGGCGCGTTGTCGTTGTCGTCCAGGACGCGCACGGTGAGCGCGGCCAGCTCCGCGGGCGCGGCGCCCTGGGGCGCGCAGCGCTTGCAGCACAGCCCCAGGCGCAGCGAGTACACCGCCCGCGCCTCGCGGTCCAGCGGGCGGCGGGTGCGCAGCCACACGCGGGCCGTGCGCGCGTCCAGCGACACCTGGAAGTGCGAGTGTCCCTCGCCCAGCAGCTGCAGGTGCCAGCGGCGCCCCTGCACCTTGGCGCACCAGGGCTCGGGCCCCAGCCGCGTCAGGGGGATGCTGAGCCCGCGCACCCGTGTGCCCGCCGGCCGGTTCTCCGCGACGTGCCCGTCGAACGAGGGTGTCCTGCGCGGGGCGGCGGCCAGAGCCCAGCACAGCAGCAGGCAGCCGGCGGCGCGCCGGGCTCCGCGCCGCGCTCCGCGGGGGCCCATGCCGGCTGCGAGCGGCGGCGGCTGCGGGCGGGTGCGCGGCGCTCCCCGCGCTGCCCGGCCCGGCCCGGCCCTGCCCGCAGTGGGCGGGCGGGGAGGGGCTGGGGCACGCGGGGCCGCTCCCGCCCCCGCCCTGCCTTCCCCCAGTCCCAGCGCACGCCGAACCAACCGTCCCGTGCGCCTGCTTTAGGATGTCCCCGCCGGGGAACTGCCCGAATGATCCCGCTGAGGTAACAACCTACCGCTCGCTTTACCTCCTCTAGCTGCCGCCTTCTCCAGCAGCCGAGTTCTTCGTCCGCGCGCAGCGGGCATCAGTGCACAGGTGATGTCCTGCAGTCTGTCACACGTCAAACAGGCTCCTCCAGCACTCCGGTAACATGTAATTGTTGATTTCTAGACAGCTACCTATTCTAAAACTCTAGTTTTGCTCTCAGCTTGTACTTGAGTGCTATCATTGACCTAAAGTCACATCTTTGGTCAATTAATCAGCTCCCTTATACCTGCCCATTTGTGAAGGGAAAAGAATTCTTGATGAAATGTAGCTTGATTGAAGAATGTGTCTGGTGATAACCAGAGAGAAATATAATTCAACATTTATTTGCTTGTTTGGATTTTTGGAGTAAAACTAAAAACCCAATAAAACTGAATTTTGCCATGTTATGACTACATAAATCAGGGATGTTGTAGAAAAAGTTACTAGATTATGCAATTCCTCTTCAAAACAGATCAGTGCTTTCAAGAATAAAGTCCAACACAATATAAAATGGGGATTGGCTGTGTTTATGTAGTACATGAATCATCTAAAATTAAGAATCATTCTGAGATGAAAGAACAGCAAAATAATAAAAGATACTCCATATTGGTCACATTACTCAGATTTCATGAGATTGAATAATGTTTACATTTCTTATAAAACAGTGCATTTCTTTTACGTGTGCCACTCAAGACTGCAACAAAGTTTATAGACACAAAATTGTGCCTTCTTGTAAGCCTTTTAGAGAAACTAGTTGCCTTTTTGGGGAATTGGCAGTCCAGGATCAAGCAGGAAGCCTATGGGAGACTCAGAATGAAAAATCCAAGCATTCTACTATTACCAACACAGAGTGACCGTCTCCATTTCATCCTGCAAGCAATCAAGGAGATACAAATCATCAACTTCACACATTAATAATGTAATATATTCTCTCCACTTACACCTCATATTGAAATGTCTCTATAAAAGCACCCTCCTATATGGGATGTTATCTTCAGTGCTTTTGTGGAGGCTCTTCTTTGCCTTGAAATGGAAAATCTGTGGAGTCTGTGGATGTGTATAGAGGAAAGGGCATTAAAGAATGGAATGGGATGGGAAGAACCCATAATTTGGTCACAAAGATTTACATGGCTTCAAGATATAAGGATTTTTTCCCAGAGTTTCATAACTAGTAGGATACTACAAGGAATCTACAATTAGTATTTGATCCAATTTTGATCAAACCATTTTGTGAGAGCATTTTGGTGTGTTCTGTTTTCTACACCCACTAGGATTTCCCTCCATAAAAACATACCAGTAACAGTACTATATTTTGTAAGATCTTTCACTTCTGCATCAGAAGTTCGACAGATAAGTAATTTAAACACAGATGTGGTTTTAACAGACTAAAGATGAGCCTCATGCGTGATTTCAAATGCAGAACTCAACCTACATTATCTTAATGTGGGCAAGAAACTGGGAGACTGCACAAGGTTTTTTTAGAAAAAATAGAAACCTCATACCATTGTTCATTTAAAAAATAAGAGGAAGTTGTTTTATAGTTCAGTGCCCTGTGGTAAATACTTGAGACTCTCTAACCCTATTACCAACTCTGCAAATCAGTGGGAATTTGAATTGGTGCCCTGGATATTGTGTAGTCAGAATCCTTTTGACTTCAGCCTACCTCCAGAAATCCTGGCCATGGTGGCTTTACACTACAAGCTCCTCAGGTCTTCTACTTCACAAGTTTGTTGAGATCTAGAACACAATAAACTTTACACATAATTTGCTTCCTTTTCCTGATTGTTGAACAGCACTCTCTGAGGTCCCATCACGACTCTGAATGTTCCAGACCATTCTCCCATTTACGAAAACATTTATTTCTATTACCTCTAAATCTGGATTTGTCAAATGCACCAGTTCTTGCATTAAAGCAAGAAATTTTTTTGGTCCTGTCTTGGATTACATGTATGTATCTTTTATTACAGTAACTTGAAGTTTGCCTCTTTTCTCTCTGTAAAATCCAGGATTTACAACCCTCAAGGTACACCTAATTACCTGGGAGTAAATCTCCTGCCCAGGCTCACAGGCTGCACAGATTCTTGCAAGCCTGGAGTGCAGGTGAGCTTCATTTCCAGAAATCTCACATGACCACAGATATCTCCTGGTCGCACACAGCATCAGGCCAAACCAACCTGCTGGTTATTGAGGTTCAGCTGTGTGACCAGGTGATGTCAAGGCCAAGACAAAATCATAATCTTTGTCAATATTATAAATTCATGTTTGGAAATTACTGAAATGTAACAGTCGGTAACTTAGTGATTTATATATAAACTTAATTTTTTACAGAAACATCATGACAAGCATTTCATGCAGAATTTGCAGTTTACAAAATAGAATTCCTCTGAAATATGAGCAGGAAACATTCTGAGGAAAATCTTGCCTTAACCTTATGGGACTGCGGTGTCAATATCGAGGCAGGAGAGAAGAACAAGACACTCTTCCTGGTTTACATATACCTTGTAGCTGAAGAGCAGGATGGCTTAGGGAAAAGTGGGACAATCAGCTTTGCTTTTGATCAAAAGGCAAATATGCCTGAAGCAGTGAGTGCTCTTGACTGCCACATACTCAATAGCTGGCTTTCCAGGAGAAGAAAGGGGCTGGAAGTCCCCTAAGATATTTTACTATAAATAACTAAATATATAATCATAACAGAATTAATTGACCCCTCCGGAGCAAGATGTTGTATGTCTCACCGGGTGCACCCGACAGACATTCCTCTCAAGCACAAGTTTAAACCTTCAGGAAGGGCTCTGCTCTGCTGTGTATCCAGACAAAGGAAGCTCTTCCTGCACTATTTACTCCCCACTCAGGATTCTACAAGTGTCTTGGCAAGCAGCTCTGCAGGATCCAGCCCAGAGTGACACAACAGCCCCCGTGCTATTTGAATGGTTTGTACATTGTCACTTTTTATAACAACACTTGTAGCTCCATTTTCTCAAATGCAAGTACAAGTGATAATCCTTTCCTGTATAATTTTGCAAATTAAACCTAAATTATTCAGAAGTACAGCTGCTGTTGTCTAATCCTTGCTAGTTCTTTATGCAGCTTTCTCTCTATAAGTCACAAATTTTTCTTGGAATCTAGTGCTGAGATGAGTGCAAGAAACACCTTCTGTCATGCTAAAAGCAGAATTCTTCTTCCAAAAGAGAAAAGCTTGTGACATTTTCAGTATCTTTCAGTATTTTATAACAATTACTTTCCAGTTTATTTCAACCAGCTGGAAGACCCTTTCTGCCGTTAAGCATGATATGCTATATACAAGTCCAAGAAGGTTAGAGCAAATGTTTTAATTACAATAATGTACCTAAATGGACATACCTATGTGGCTGGAAACACCTCCTGCATGACTTATAATCAAATTCAATCAGCTATACAACCATATCAAAAAGGGAAACCTGAGGTGTGTTGAAACCATCGATTGACACTGAATCATACTCTAAAGGTATACTCTGTTTTCCCTGGCTGGTGCCTTACTGCTTACCAATAGAAACACATTATTAATGATGTCACTAAACAGTTTGAAAATCTTTACAGAAAAGCTTTTCTTAAGCCCCTAAGTCTTGACATGATTAAGTTTTTTCAACTTGTGACTGACACAGAAAGGGTAATTTAACTTTTTTTTTTAATAGTGATTTTTGCATTACTTCATCCTACTCTCTAAAAAATAATTTTTCTCAAAACTATGTTCTATCCCCATACTGCCTTAATAAAATGTCTGTGAGAAGAAGACTGCTGATTTCACATTCAATACATAAAACACAGTAAATACATATGCACAACACTAAATCTTAGTAAACCTTGTTCCAATTTTTTTCAATTATTTGTATATGTGCAATAAACATAAAGAACCCATTTATTCTTGCTTGTTTTTCCTATTCACAAGTATAATCCTCCATAACTTCAGTATCTTTTGTTTTGGTCATCACATTTCTCTGTGTGTGAAACCCAAACTATTTTTACCTCAGCAGAACTAATCAGAAGAACAAATTACATTGTCAGAATGCGCAGATTTGGCAAAGAAAATGTATCTGATTCCATTCTGCCCAGCATCCAGCAGAAGCCAGACAGGCTTCTGGTGAGCTGCTCAGCATCTGGCCTAAAGGGCTGCTGGATTTCAGATTCCCCAGTTCTGGGAAGGACATCACTGGACTGCAGCCCTATGGCTTGGGATGTGAAGGCTTCCAGGGTCTGGAGCAGACGACTGCTACAAAATCAGGGAGCCCACATCTGCCAAGGTCAGTAGCTCTGAAAGCCACAGATGGACTAACCTAGATCCAGTGTCCAGAGCAACATTCCTCCACAGACACTTCCTGGGTTTGAGGAGGGGTTGCTCCCAGATGGAAGGAAGCAAACTTCGAAGTGTCACACATCAGCACATTTAACAGAAAGGTACTTACAAGCTGTTTCTATAAACAATCCTTTGAAAATAACATTTGTTTAAATAACTCCAAACAGTGACAGTGCCATGCACTGATGTCTGGCTCATTTGAGGTATCTTATACTGTACATCACAATTAGCAAGGGTGTCAATCAGAACAGTATTATAAGAAATATTCTGGTTTAATCAGTGATAAAGAATAATATGCTATCAACGAGGGCAGAAACCACCTATAAAGTAATTATCTCATCTTCGTCTTTGAAAATTAAAGAAGCTCGACAGCGATGCAAACCTAAACTAACATTCTGATTTATCTAACTTGCATTTTATGCTCTTACATGTTAAAAATACTCAAGCATATTAATGGTGGAAATTTGGAAACCAAAGCCTATGGCTGCTGTATGGGGGATACAGAGAAAATGTTGTTTGTACAGCCCAAGGAATCAGTAAGGAATGATGCCTCTGTGAAGAATTCATCTTTCATGTGATATGAAAGTGTGGTGAGACAAGCTGGAGGCAGTCAGTCTACCTCTTGTTTAATTCTGTTGGAAATAACTGCAGGTAAAGCACTGCTCAGGCAGCAGATCCCCTGCTTTCCTCATAATACAGTTCTGATATTCACTTTTGTCCTGCTCTGCTCCCCTCTCCCAGAACAGCTCATGGAACAGTTTTGGAACAGCCAAAGCTCTGCAGGGTCAGCTCGGGCCTTCTCAGCACACCTTGACCTGAGCAAAGGGAAACGACAGAAGTAAAACATAAACAAGCACTACTTGTTACCCCAGTCTCACCTCTCCTCTCCCAGCTCTAGTCTTTCTAGAGCTAACTTTCTAACTTTCTGTGAAATCTGCCCTCCATTTATTCCTCTATCTTTTCATTTCAGTGAAACAGCAGTCAAAAGGGGAAACAGTGAGGTAAAGTGGGCAACCTCATTTTTTTAAATCTTTTATTCCATGGGCTGTTAAATAAATAATTGGAACCAATAGTGTTCCAGACCATTTAAAGTAGACATTTTTTCATAAACTACAGCAAAATTTAATAGTTAGAATCCAATAAATATTTACAATGAAAAAAAAACTCTAGTGCATCTCATACCTCTGTCATTTCCAAAAATAAGTAAAAAACCAGCACTAGTTCATGTCTGTTACTAGAGCAAGTATCTATTCACTACCAGGAGAGAACTGCTGGCTTAATGCATCACTTTTTTGCACAGCAGTATCTTTTGATAGAGCCATGCTTCAAATGTATGAAGTTTAAAGAATATGGAAGGGTTTCTTTCAGGTTGTTTTGATTTTTTTTAAAGCAAAAGTAATTCTGGTGGAGAACAAGGATAAACTTCTACATCTATATATAGCAACAGTTATAAAACTCCTAAATGAACACTTCTATAAAAGTGAGAGTATCTAATTTTACTAAATAAAACAATTCTACTGGCAACTGCAAGAGCTTTTACCTTAGAGGGATATTTCTAAATTGTCTACTCCTTGTAATTCATAGTTCAGATATTTTTTTGGGAGCTGTGGAATGTGTTTCAGAACAAGCAATGTTCAGCTGCAAGGAGAGCTAAGGAAGAAGGACAATCCTGATCTCTTACAGGCAGTGCTTAACCTGCTCAGCTGAATGCAATGGTCCTAAACTGTCAATACAGTTGTCACATTCAAGTTAATTCCTACTCTGAACCTGAAATATGGGAAAAAAGTCTTTAAGAAGGGACAGTAAAACAATACAGTCAACATAGCTCATTAACCAAACCAACAAATAAGTGACTAAGTACTTACTCTTATAGAAATTTAACAATACAGTAAATATTATCAGAGGAAAATATTACAATTCTAAAAGAAAAACAAGAATTGGTTTAAGCCACAGTCCACCCTCACTTCATAGATGTGCTGATAATGCAGAGTTCCTGTTTCATTTGCTTTGCTATTCTCCAGCTCATTACACACAGCTGCTTCCCTGGGGCACAAGTACAATACCCAGAAGGAGAATGAACTACCTGAAATATGAGATTTTAGCCAAAAAACTCAAAGGCTTTCATGCTCTACTTCTTGATAACGCAAAAAAAACCCTAAAAACCCAAACCACATTTAACACAGATGTTTAAAAAATTATTAAGTTGTAAGAGCATATATATAGTAATAAAAATTCCCCTTAATGGCTTCAGCCAGGTTAAAATACCTATGGACACCTATGTAGCAGAGCAAATCCATCAGTGATGACAATCCTAAAATAGGAAATATGTATATATATACATATAGTAATTTCAATAGGCTGAAAATTACACATGAACTGAAGTAGTTTGCGGGTTGGACTTAAACCCCAATTCAGTTCCTACTGAAATCTGCAAGATACTATCACCTAATCCTAGCTGCTTCTGTATCCCACTTTATATATACAAAATATGGAAATACCTGAATGTGCTCCTCACATTTGATGGCACTATATGGATTATGTTCCTACAAAACATTTGCTATTTAGTCTTTGTAATTAAATGTAGTTAAAAAGTCTGCCAACAAAACTGTGAAGAGTAATATTTTTTTCTTTTCTCACTCCTGTCTTTTACTATCTGAGATCTCCTCACACATGGACATCATTCCATTTCCAATTCTATTCTACTATATTTTGCTATTATTGCATACAAATCTTTGTAAAGCCATGATCCAGCCTGGGCACAATGTTTCTCATGACACATTTATTTATTAATTAGTGCCCACTGCTGAAGCACCATTCAGTGTTGCATTGCAAATAATCCTCATCTGCATTGGTGTGTTTGTTTATAGGACAATGGAAATTAAAGGGGAAATCTTCTATGGTTTCAGTAAGATTTGGAACAGGTACGATGTTATTGTATAATTACTAATTAGATGATTAAAATTCACTGTTAATTATTGAAGATTGTAATTTCCGCTCTTGCTGTAATTTTTTCTTATTTCCTTTCTCATCAAACAATTCAGTTTTAATTTTTTTCTTAATATTACTTTTCTTAAGGTATCTTACTTCAGCTTCTGTAAGGTGGAAAAATCTCGTAATGTTTATTTTGAAGGTGTTGCAATGTTTGCCAATTTTTATAGCAATGTTTCTGTGATTAATTTTTTATTAAAATTTTAATTTAGGCCAGAGATGACTAAGCAAGGATTTCATCAAGCAAGGATTTCATCAAACGAGGATTTCCACTGTATGTTCCAAGCAGAAGTGCTAAACACAGAGTTTGCAGAGTGCTGTCACAACCATCACTATTTTGCTTTATTTACAATTGTTTGAGGAATGAAATGTTTTGCTCATGAGTTTTTTTTGCTCATCACTCTAATACGGTGTCATTCTGAGGATGATTACGAGGTCAATGTGAGTATTACTTAAAGAAAGACACCATTTATAGTGATTAAAACCTTGGGGGAAAAAATCAGCAGCTTTTCTTTAGCCCTCTAGTGTTTGAAATTGAGTCTCAAAGGGCTTGTGAAGGATCCTGCTTATTGAAAGTGATCTCCTGGAGATTTTTACATATCTTAAGTAGTCCTGATAACTCTGCTGAATTCCTAATGTACACATACTGCATTATTACTTGCAAACCAACTCATACTGAGCATTTTTGACAGCTGACATTCCTAAAGAACACAGAGTATAATTAAAAAAAAAATGGAAAAAGCAGTCTTTAAAAGCATCTCTTTTCTGTTTACCATCCTTCATCAATATAAATGATACACAGAATTCTGTGGATATATCGAAAGTGTCTAGAACTTTCAGGAATCCACAATTTCTGCATCACAACTAAAGGTTCTGAACACTATAAACAACTCAACTGATTCTGAAAAACCTTGGTCCATCCTTTCATGTTTTCACATTAAGAGCTGCCCAGTTTGCAAATGAAATGATCTATACCTGGGAGCAGCTGAAAAAGAAACCAGGAAGCTGACAAGCCAAAAATGATATACAACCTAAAGCACTATTGCCTCCAGATTTCTTTAATGAACCAAACTCTCCCTTTTTGCTTCCTGAGTCTCATATTGTAATTGACAATGACACCTTCTCAAAATACAGCAACTCATCAACTGCCAGCTCCCTGCTAATAAACTCATCCAGAACAACTTATTAAGACATAACCTTTAAGTGTGTGAGCAAAAATACGCAGTGAAAGCCGCAACACAAATATCTATAAAGCGAGATGAAGTATTAGGATTACTGCAGCTTTCTCTGAGCGAAGCCAAGCATATGGTGGTATAATAGAGCATGAATTTACAGCAGCAGAGATGTACGATATAGATTAAAGCTTCATCTGGGAGAACATACTGCGCGACAAAAAAAACAAAACAAAACAAAACCCCACAAACCAGCAATTTTTTGTTTTGTTTCCTGGTTTAACAATGAGCCCCGAATACTCTTGTGCAGAACGAGGGCTCCCTCTGCTGCCCACGGGAAAGGACAAACCAAATCCTGCCTTCCCCGCCGCTAAAAACTGATCCCCAAATAGCCCTGATTTCCGATCTGAACATGGTTCTCGGAACAAGAGGATGGATGCGAGTTTCCAGGCAGGATGGACCGGCTCCTGTGATCCAGAGAAAATTTACTCCACTAATTTTGTCTGCATTCGTTCCCTGCAAGAATTGTGAAAGGAACAAGCACTTGACACATTTTGTTCAGTAACATTTTGTAACATCAGTAACATTTTGTTACTGTTTAAAACTAGACCAGAAGTAGTTGGTAATGCATTTTTATTAGCCCTGCTTCAAGGGAGTTGTGGTTTATCCATCTTGTTAGAGCAGCTTTTGGGGCTGTTTCTTCTGTTAAATTAAATCTTAAAGTACGAGTGGAAAACCTACAGCATTTAGTAAGAAGTGTGACCAACAATAAAGGCTGAAATTCGAGGTGTGAAAATTACTTTTTAAACATGATTTAATCTATTAAAGGAGAGTGTCAGTAGTACTTGCATTGCTATTTTGACGCCATTAGAGTGTCTTTGTACCCAGTCTGATGAAGGCCAGTACCTTTGTCACCTTTTTGGGGGAGTTTGGGGTTTTTTTCTATTTGATTCCAGGGAGAAGGCCGTGGCTGAAGGTCAGGATGTCTTTTAGTCCCCGTTGAGGACTGTGGGCCGAACTAGGGAGCAGGGGGACCCAGCACAGGGAGGCACTTTAGTGGAGCTGGGGGCAGCGCCACTCCCTGCTGCTCCCGTAGGATGATCCACCGATTTGTGTGCCCATGGCTGCTTTTTAGAGGAAATCACAGGACGTGTGGCAGACCCAGAGCCCTGGCCACCAGTCCATAATGACATTTGTAGCAGGCACAAAGGGACACGGTAAAACCTCGGTGTACCATCAGCCCAAGAGGGACCCTGCCCGTCCTGCCGTGCCTTCACGCACAGAACACTCCCGGGCCGTGCCCTCACATACGGAGCACTCCTGGTCTGTGCCCAACCTGCCGTGCCTTCACACGCTCCTGGACCCTGCCCTCACACACAGAACACTCCCGGGCCGTGCCCTCACACACAGAACACTCCCGGGCCGTGCCCTCACACACAGAACACTCCCGGGATGTGCCCTCACACACAGAACACTCCCGGGCCGTGCCCTCACACACAGAACACTCCCGGGATCTGCCCTCACACACAGAACACTCCCGGGATCTGCCCTCACACACAGAACACTCCCGGGATGTGCCCTCACACACAGAACACTCCCGGGCTGTTCCCTCACACACAGAACACTCCCGGGCCGTGCCCTCACACACAGAACACTCCCGGGCCGTGCCCTCACACACAGAACACTCCCGGGCTGTTCCCTCACACACAGAACACTCCCGGGATGTGCCCTCACACACAGAACACTCCCGGGCTGTTCCCTCACACACAGAACACTCCCGGGCCGTGCCCTCACACACAGAACACTCCCGGGCCGTGCTCTCACACACAGCGCACTCCCAGGCTCGCCCCGTCCCGCTGCGCTCCCCATGCCGGCAGCTCCCACAAAAGGGGCAGCTCAGGAAAGTCAAGGAGCTGCTGGATAGAGTCCAGCAGAGACCACAAAGATGACGAGGGGTCTGGAGCATCTCTGTGATGAGGAGGGATTGTGGGACCTGGTCTGGAGAAGAGTGAGAGGGACCTCATCAATCCGTACCAGTATCTCCAGAGGATGGTGCCAGGCTCTGTTCAGTGGTGCTCAGAGACAGGGGGAGAAGCAACAGCCGTAATATAAAACACAGGTTCCACATCAATATGTGAAAGAACTTCTTTACACTGCGGGTGGCAGAGCTGCCAGGGAGGTGTGGAGTCCCCCTCTCTGGACACATCCCAAACCCACCCGGCCGCGTCCCTGTGTCCCCTGCTCCGGCCAGGGGGCTCGGGCATCGGCGCTGGACTGGCCTCGCCTGGCGCGGGCGCGGCGGGGCGGGAACAGCGCTCGGCCGTGGATTGGCAGCGCCTGGCGCGGGCGGCCTCAGCCATGGCGGACGAGGAGCTGGAGGCGCTGCGGCAGCGGAGGCTGGGCGAGATCAGGGCCGAGCACGGGGTGAGGGAACGGGGGAATCAGGGCCGGGACGGGGTGAGAGAATGGGAGGATCTGGGCCGAGCACGGGGTGAGGGAACGGGGGGATCAGGGCCTGGACGGGGTGAGAGAATGAGAGGATCCGGGCCGAGCACGGGATGAGGGAACGGGGAAGTCAGGGCCGGGCACGGGGTGAGGGAACGAGGGGATCAGGGGGACACAGCGCCCGACCCTCCGCCCGAGCCGCTTTCGGCGGCTCCCCGGAGCTGGAGGGGAGGAGGAGAGGCATCTGCATGACCGAGGCCGGAGAGAAGCGGGAAGAGGCCCGGCTGTGCCCGGAGCTTTGGCTGGACACTACACCGAGCGCAGCCCCGGCCCCCGCCGCCACCTCCCTCCGCTCCTGTCCTGGGAGGTTCGGCACACGAGCGGTCCCGCCCCCGACCACTCACTATTCCATGGATTACCTTCCTAGCCTTTCCAGCCAGCTCAGTTTTCAGAGCTGAATCACAGAGTCACAGAATTGTTAGGGCTGGAAGGAACTTCTGGAAATCATCCAGTCCAGCCTCTCATCAGGGCAGAGTCGCCTGGAGCAGGTGACACAAGAACGTGTCCAGGTGGGTTTGGAATGTCTCCAGAGATGAGACTCCGTGCCCTCCCTGGGCAGCTGCTCCAGTGCTCTGCCACCCTCCATGGAAAGAAGTTCTTCCTCGTGTTGAGGTGAAACTTGTGTTTTAGTTTATGGCCATTGCTCCTTGTCCTGTGCTGAGCAGCTCTGAAAAGAGTTGGACACCATCCTCTGACACAATCCATATATGGATTTATATGAAGTGTCAATTTTGTTGTTCCTGTGAATAGTCACCAGGAATAGTGACTTGGAAGTTTGCCTTTTTTTGTTTTTGATATGTATTAGTGCTTAATGCAGGAATCTATTCTTGTAGAACCCCCCTCATTAACTTTTCATAGGTGTCAGGAGTTAGACTTGATGATCCTTGTGGGTTCCTTCCAGCTCAGAATATTCCGTGATTCTGTGATTTCAGCTGCCATGCTGAGAATGTGTTACGTTTCATTTTATTTATCCTTAACTTACTCTAAAGGATTTATAATGCTTTTGTCAGTTTTCTGGGCCTTGGAAGCCTATTATCCTAGACCTAAGGGGAAGGCCTCTTCCTGCCCAAAGCCACAGGGATGTGTGGATAGACCAGGAGCACACTCACCCCACTGCTGGCATGACTGCGTTGTGAGGAAAGCAGAGGGTGGCACATTTATTTGCTAGGGCAGCAGATTCCCATTTCCAGGATCTCATCCATGGGCAGGCGGGTTTAGCAGGCAGGTTTATCTTCCATCGATGCTGCTGGAATATTTTAACTTTCTGTCCTGTGTGGAATGATTCTGGATTGTAATATTTGCTCTGATCTCCTTCTTCAGGATCCTGCTGCTGATCCATCGCAACAGGAAGCAAAACAGAGGTATAAATGAGGCTACTGAATTTTGGTCTTGCATCTAATAATTTTTAACCATTTACTCTTTTGTTTTTGGGGGGTTTTTTTAGTATTTAATTTCTTTGGAATGCTGCCCCACATTTGTTTTGTTGCTGGGAAAACCACCAACAAAGGAATTTAAATGGATCAAAGATTTGATGCAGGTGTGGCTCCCATGCCATGACCACACTGCCTGAGCCCTGCTGCCGTGGGAGGGCATGATCAGAGAGCAGCAGCAGCTCATTTTCACTTGGGGCTTGTCTGAGTTCAGTAACCTCGTGAGCTGCAGTGATACAGTAGGGTGCTCTGGGGAAGCATCATCCCTCCCACTGTCACCTGCTTCTGGAAGACAGAATCCTTGGCTTCTCCGGGTTGGTAGGAGTTTATGATCCAAGTCTTGAAGGCTGGCAGAACTCCTCCCAGACTGGTGCTTTCTGTCAGTGGTGGGTTTGGCTGTTATTGCAGTGGGAAGAGCCTTTCCCAGTTGATAGAATTTTTCTGGGATATCTATTCCAGTTAAAAATCTGAAGCAAAATGGTTTCTGTTGAAGCTCAGTGTTCAGTATTTGTGCTAAGGGGAAAATTGTAAACAAGTGTTTGAAGAGCCGACTTTGCATGGTCCAAGTCTATATTAACTAAAGCTTCATAAAACTAAAGCTCCAGTTCTGCAGATGCTAACACCAATTATTGTAAATACATGGAGACTTAGTGAAAAGTTCTAACTACATAAATGAGCTTTGGCTTGGTTTTGGAATTGCATTCAATTCATTGTGCCTGCTTTACCATGTACTGCCTTGGGGTGAATTCCACACGGATAAATGCAGGATCTAAGGGGTAGCACAGCTTTTGTCTCTTAAAATGTAATCATGAGGAGTGAGAAGGTGTAAGTATGAAACTCCACCTTGATTTCTTGAAAGATGTTGCCAGCTGTGTAACTTCAGCATGTGCAGAGTGCCCAGGTGGTGGAAAAGATGTCATGTGAATGTAAGGTTTGAAGTGACCTCAAGAAGCCACTTCCATGAATCAAAAGTGTTCTGTAGTTTGCTGTTCTGTGCATGTTATTTTAGGTGTTTGAAATCCCACTTTTAATGTGTGCTTCACTTTTACTTACAGGGAAGCAGAGATAAGAAATACTATTTTAGCTCAAGTTCTTGATCAAGCAGCTCGCGCAAGATGTGAGTATCCAAGTAAATTTCTAATTAAAAATACTCATCTAAGTGACTCCTCAAAAGTGTGTGTTGTACGGGGGCCAGACTAGAAAAATACTGTTGTTGCTGAGAAAACTTGCAACTTTTCAGTTGGCAATATCAGTGATTAGAAGGGAGAGGCTAGTGAGTATCTGAATTATGCAAATGTTTTTGGTTTTATTTAAATTAGTAAAAGGAATTATACTGAGAGTCAAAGTTGTTTAATTAGAAGCAAATATTTAAAAGTAAGAAATATAACTGTCTTATACCTGGCATAAATGAAAATGCCTTTTTCAATGTATTTCACAACGTTGATATGAAGAAGATTGTTTCCTAGGGACATTTCTCACTTTTTTATTACTAGTGAAGGTATGGGAGAATGTTTAAAACCCAAATGGACAGAGCCTGTTTTTGTTGCAGTAAGCAATTTAGCACTTGTGAAACCAGACAAAGCAAAAGCAGTAGAGAATTATCTTATACAGATGGCAAGATTTGGACAGCTGCCTGGAAAGGTGAGTATATTTCCTAATTCTTTCTCACAAATATTTATTTTTAAACCAAATTCACTCTAAAACAAAAGACGTTTATAATAGATGTAAATTAAATTAAGTGTAAATAGGTCCTAAAGACTATTACATAATTCCATCAAAAACCTTTTGTAAGAAAGCAAATTGTGATTCAGTTGTTTGATACTAAGCATCTCTCAGAGTGTGTTTATCCACATTTTGTCTGACTTCCCTAGGTATCAGAACAAGGTTTGATAGAAATACTTGAAAAAGTGAGTCAGCAAACAGAAAAGAAAACAACAGTGAAGGTGAGTTTCCTTTCCTAAATGTCACGTTGTATAAAGTAAAGCAGTAGTATTGCTTGCGTGGATGGAACCTTTTGTTTGCCCCTCTTCCCCTGCCCTGCTGGGTGCTGGGGTTCCAGCAGAGCAGTCCTAAACATTTGCAGCTCCTGGGCCAGTGTGGTATGGGACAGCCTGGCTGGGCCTGGGGTGGCAGCTGAGGGTTGGGATGGGTGTTCTGCCCGGGCAGTGCCTTCATTGCCATGTGCATGGACTGGGAAAGGCTTGTGCCAGCCTGGATTTACCATGACCCTTCAATTTTCACTTTATGTATTTCATTTTAGTTCAACAGAAGAAAAGTATTGGATTCTGATGAAGAGGATGATTATTAATACTACTGCAAGGCTGCCAAACAATAGCCTGGAAAAATGCTGTTAGCAGGCAGAAGATCTGAAAATGTTTACGCTTCTTGACTTTTTTTTTTTATTATAAAAGGCCAACAAATCAACTTGTAAAATAAATCTGAGAAGGGGGATTTTATAACTTAAAGTTTTGTAGTATAAACAGCCTGAGCAGCGTGGGATTCCCCGTGGCTTCATTAGCATGAATGTTTTGTTGCCCCTTCCTCACTGTAAGCTCTGCTTTCAGCCACTGCACACACTTAACTTGCTGTTATTGGAGATACCAAACACAGGAGCCAAGTGAGAAATGGGGAACAGCCACTCAGAGTTCAAGGTTTGTCCAGGCTCTGTCACAGAAGTGTTAGAAAGGAGATTCCCTGAGTCCCTGAAGGATGCCTGCCCAGCTAGTCACCGGCTCTCAAGTCCTTACTGGAAATTTAAAAATGAAGGTATCCAAAAAGCGTTTGGATCAGAGGATTCCTGTCAGGCAGTCTGTGTAAAGAAATGTTCCCAGCAAACAGTTGAACTGTTCTCCCCTGTGCGTTCCTGGGCTCTCAGACAAAGCAAGTTAACTGTGTCATACACAGCACTGTTCAGACACTTGGTATCGTGTATTCTTACAACTACCTCCACTTTTATCAAATGGCTGGAGTATTTCTGAAAAAATAGAAAGACCATTTTCCTAAACTCTGCAAGTCCTGCATGCATAAAGTAAAACTGAACTTGTGCTGTACCTTTATTCAAGAATATGGTTATGGAAATCAGTAAGACAAATACTGTAATGTGCTGATAAACTCTCCCACCACAACCCCCTTATCTGACATAATTTAACAAGATCGTGTACAATTCCAACTGCAGTGTTTTTTGGAACAGAATAAACTTGTTTCAAGTGAGCACTAGTGGGTGTGTTTTTTATCTGTCTCAATGTGATTAAAAATATGAAACAGTTGTTATTTTTGTTTCCTTCGGTTTAGACTGTGCATTTTGTTTCTCTGTGTTTGCAATTAGGATGCCTTAGCATTAGTGGTACCCTGAGTGTGCCAAATTTCTTCAGACTAATCACCCATACTGAGTTTGAAGCCAGAGTGTGGTGAGATGATTCTTATCTATATAGTTGAGAAATCTGAAGAATAATTTAGTTAAATGCATGCTACAATTAGAACACAAGGAACATGTTTTAATTTTTTAATGTGAATGTAGGGCTAGAAAAGGAAGTTATGTGAAAATGCTGTTTCACTAACAGTTCTATTTTGTACACCCCTGTGCGTAAATCTAAAACTACATAACCTAATAAAGTTATCTGTAAAGGTAGGAGGAAGGAAAGTCCAAGAGCAAACACAAGGTAAAGTCTTCAAATGCATACAAAACCAAGCAAAGAAATCTGGAATAGACTCAATGCTTGGACAAAAACACTCAAACCAGCATTTTCAAGAGTTCTTTTACTAGTTTTTTCTTTCTATCATTTGGCACAAATCCAAGGCACATCAGAAAATCAGATTAACTCATAAATTATTAGAAAAATAAACATATTACCCTCAAATCCAAATGTCATTTGACATTTTACCTCTTAGATTAAAAATTTATCTGAAAAACCCACCACTCAATCTTCCAGCTTTGTATTTTGCCAGGTAGTTTACTAATACCACAGTTAAAAGAAAGAGAATTATCTATACAAATAGTTCATGAAATAAAATGCAAGCTGGATGTGATGAGCCAAGAATAAAAAAATACTGCACTGCAAAACCTGGCTTGTGCTATTTACACCTTCTCCTCCCATAACCGAACAGTAGAAAATGAACTTCAGACCTAAGCAGCCACTTGGTAGTTCCGTGTGAGCTCTCAATTCTTCAGTGATCACCCCTGGGAATGGGGCAGGGTTTGGCCTATTGCAGCCAGTGCTCACTGATGTGAGAAGTACCTTTCATAATGGGAATTTCACCTTTTTAGGAGCAGTCCAGAGCAGGCTCCGAAACAGTTTTGTCTGTGGATGTTGCCTAGGTTCAGAATCACAAATACTTGTGCATTTTTGCATTACTTGCTTTAGAGGAGGGGAAAAGCAACCCAATTTTGTGTGCCCTTGCACCTTGTGCTTGCTTCTGCTTTTTTATTAGGCTGTGAATAGCAAGTCCAAAGTTTAGCTTTGTCAAGGGCTCTCCACTTTTTCCCCAGTACCTTGGCTCCTCTCTGAAAACTTGATATTGCAGCTCCAGTACGGGAGCATTGCTGAGAGATTAGCAAGGGTTATATCCCTTCACATTAATAATGCAGATGTTATTGTTTGCCCAGCTACTGAAATATACAGAAATATATATTATAATGGTTTGTAACATTACAATAAAAATAGAGACATTTCAATTACCTCTGGAAATAAATACCTTGTTATTCAATATATCTTTTTATATATATAAATATATTTATATTCTGAATGTAGTGATACAAACTGAAAATGCAAAAATTATTCAAAGACTTTTAAAACAAAGCAGGTGGCTGAAAAATACAATACAGGGTTTCATTTGGTTTACTGTTACATAGAACTTTTTAATAAGTGCTGAATAGAATAGTAATTTTGTTGTCTTCATCTCATTACGTCCCTGTTAGTGAGATCAGTAATACCTGGCTGTGTTGTCACCTCCAACATGAACAGAGGAGTCAGGCCCCAGGTGCCAGAACATTCCAGCTGTGCTGCAGAGCCGGCCTGTGCCTGCTCTGAACTGGGACATCTGACACACAGCGAAGGGCTACTGAAATTCACACCACCAACTTCCTCAGCTCCAGGCCTCAAATCCGTGCTGCCCTGTCAGTGATGGGAAACGGAGCCATCGCAGTGGTGGCCCTGTGGAACACCGGGCTCTGCAGGGCTGCATGAGCCACAGTCACTGCCCTCCTCTGCTGGCAGTGGCACATTGACCGTGTGTCTGCGCTGCATTAATTTACTCCTGTGAGGAGCCGCCGGGTCGTCATCTTCCACAAACTCACCACTGCACCCCGTGTCAGTCACCTGAACTGTGCCCTGGTCCAGCGTTCCAACAGATTTTAATTTGCTTTTATCAAAGCTTTTAATAGCCATCTGAGGAGAGAGAAATGGTATGTTAAAAGCTTTATCTACTTTCTTCATTAAGAAGGACAATTAATACATAATGACACTGAAAACACAGCCAAGATTTAAAATAGCATACTCTGTAAGAGAGTAACTATATTTAGGCTACATATGGGAAAACAGAGGCCAACCTGCCCCAGGCTACACAGAGATCAGTATCAGACCTGAGAACATAACAGACTCCAAAACTTATTTTCACCTCACTATCCCAACATCATCCCAACTCTTCTAAACACCTTTTGTAATGCAAATCTCACTGCACTTGAAATTAACAGCCATTTATTTTACTATGAAGAAAAGTGGAAGTAGTAACAGAGAGAGTCACCCAGGTACTGCTGAAGGCATTTCCCTGCTTCCAGAGGTCACCTGTCAGGGAAGAGACACCCACCCTCCCCACCCCCTTAGTGCCTCTTCTTGGTCGTTCCCCATATTCATAACTTCCATTTCCACACCTGAACTTCCATTTCCACACCTGTACAGAGTGAGTGGCTGTCCTGGATTACTGGCCACTCTGCAAATGTTAAAATAACCAGGAGAAATAGAGAATCCAAGCATTCTACTGACAGATCTTCTAAGACAAGAAATAAAGGAGAAAGTAGCTTTTTTACTGAAATAATGGCAACGATCTTGTAAAAGCTGCAGACAGAGGTTATGCACGTTTAAATCCACTAACAATTCAGAGCTTTATGGACTCATGAATCAGTTCAGCCACAGCAGTATGAACTCACAACCACAGAACAGGGCTGGAGTGCTTTGTATCAGAGTCACATAACAGTTTTCTGACACCTGTGTATTGAAATGACATACTGCCTTCAGTGATCCACAGTTATAAAATCTAAATCCCAAGTTAAGTAGTGGAATATTATCATTTAGAAAGAATTAATAAAATATTACAGCTTTATAGAATTAATTTCGTGTTCTCAAGGCTTTTGGTAAATATTCCGTCTTCTAAGGGCTGTAGGAAAAGGAAGAGTATCCCATTTTCCAGAAGGACATGAGCAGCAGAATCTGCATTTCCAAGGCTGGGTCAGTCTAATGATGGGCAGCTGCTGGACTAACCTGGTAAAAACTGGGGTTTTTTGGACAGGTCATTTTTCTCTTGATTTAGTGTTCTGACATGGCTCAGCAGAAGATGCAATGAGAGTCAAAGGCAGTGTAAAGGAGCAGAAGGAGCACAAGCTCTGGGGAAGGCAGCATCCAGCAGTTGGTGCACCCCAAGCAGAGGTGAATCTATTACATACATTTGTGTCACAGGTGACAATGCAGCATGCAGTTTGCTGTCACCCTTGCAGTCTCCTCTTACAAGCAGACTTAAAGCAAACCCTAATTCCAATCTACGGAAAAATGTCTCTCTTGCCAAAGCAAGCTACAGCTCTAAGAAGCTGCAGAGTTTTCCAGTTCTAGGTTTTGCTGGACAGGACACAGAAAACAAGACAGAGATGAAGCCTACAGTAAGAGGCCTAAGAAGTTTAAAAGTGAAAATGAAGTGTTCAAGAGGCATCATAGAAGCATCACTGAAGTTTGAACAATGATGAAATGATGAAATTTGGCAAACAGGTCAGAACTTTTGTGATTCAACGACCACCACGAGTAAACTTTCTCTTACACGTACCCAGAGTAATAGAAGAGCAAATGAACATATTTGCTGTAATATAAGAATAATCTGAGCAAGTATTTCCACTTACCTGGTGCAGTAAGTGATAGTCAAAATTAGGGACACTTTTATCTCTTGTTATTGTTCTCCGTAAGTGTTTTTCTCTGAAGAAGATTTTAAAGAAATCAAAGAAATTAAATGTCTTCACAGAAGCCTTTTATAAAAGCCTCTCTCAGAAGCTCCACAAGGTGGAACTGTCTCACCAGAGACAGGCAGCTCCCTGACACCTTCCCAGAATAGCAGCCTACTCATATTCCCTGTATTTTACTATGGTATATACATTAAGGCTTAAAAAGATAATGAGCAAAACCCAACCAATGAATGAACACCACTACAGTATTTTTAAGCAGTCTGGCTCTGAAATGCTTAACTGATGGTACACCAAGTATTAGTGCAACCCCAGTTTTAGATATTTTCAAGCCCTCCCTCACCACCCCAGTGAGTTTGTCATGCCCAGAACATCTGCCTGGGGATGTGACCGTGCCAGCCCTGCAGGATTAACATCCACTGTCACACCACCATGTCATGTGTAACCACCCCTGACCCACTCTGGGGCTTTATTAGCAGCTGCATTTCTCCTTTGATATGGGAAACAACAAACATACTCTGAGCAAGCTTCTCTGCTTACTTGTTAAATCTGTTAATTGACTGGACCAGTTGAAGTTGTCTGCTTATGGGATCATCAGCTTCCTCACAGGACTTAGGATGCACTGGGGGTTTAAAAGAACAGGCAGCTAAAATTACAACTCAGTCACACATAAGAATTTAGAAAACACAGTTCTGATTTTAAATTTAACATAAAACTGTAACACTGCTAACTTGAATTAGAGTGGTGATTTATCTTTGTAAATTTTAAAAATTTTAAAGTTGCAGAAATAAACATTCTTCCTCAGATTAGTACAACTGGCCAAGCTTCTGAAGAGACTGTAATTCTGGACTTTGAGGCCCTAAATTCCAGTTTTTACCAATCTGAATTAACACACAGATGCTAAACCACCTCTTCACTAGCATTACTTACTCATATCTCCTATTGCTCTTTTAGAACTATTCGTAGTATTTGAAAGAATTATGTTCAATTTTAGGTATCATCAGCATGCTGTGACTTATTGTGGTTTTTTACTGACCAGCCATTCACAATCTTTCTGAGGGATGGAGGCAAGAGTTACTTTGAAAACTCATGGATGCTGGAATGTGCACTCCTGCTCCTCATCTTCCCTGATTCCTGCTTTGCAGCCTCCCTGTTTTCTTTCTACAGTACTGGTGGCATCAGGTCCTTTGCTGAGCTGTCCAGCTCAGGGGGCACAGCTTTGCTTACATCCCCAGGGTAGTGAACTTGAAAATTCACCTGAAAAACTTCTGAGCCAGCATAAGGGGAGCAGTGGATAAGGCAGGTCATAAGCTGAGGGTGAGAGGTGAGGAGGGAGAATCTGTGGTCCTTAAGCTCCATCTCAGAGGCTGCTTAGGCACACTGAGATGGGGGCCATGTGTCAAATCCTTTAAGGAGTGAAGTAATTTTGCATCATTGAATATAACATACAATGCTATTGCTATTAAAAAAGGGGAAGGTCAGAGGTAACATTGCAAGATCAAAGGTATCAAAAGGCTAGTGAACCATCCTTCCCAAGGCAAGGGGCCCTGCTGCAGCCCAGCTGTGCTGTCACTGCACCTCATGGCCACACTGTGCCACCTCCTGCCACTTACTCAAAGTCCTCTGCAAACTGTGCTGGAAGGTTCACCTCTGTAGCTCTCATTTCTGTCCCAAAACATGAGAGACAGTAACTAATGAAGAGTCACTCTCTGAGCTGTTTTAGGGCAATAGGAATGACACCCAACAGTCATGTTTTGCTTTGCACTGAAATGCAGAGTTCTTACGTGGTTAATAATACCATCTCAAATGTGGTGTGTTTTTACCTTTAAATGTTTTTATAGGTAAAATTCACACATATACCCTAAAGTAGGTGAAAACCAAGTTTGAAGCAGTGGGTCTTGAGTACAATACAAAGTCTGCTGCATGTAGTTTTAGTATTTTAGGTATTTAGGTGTTAATTGACTGTTCTATTATTATATGTAAAGTAATTACATAAATATTTGATATAGTCACCCATGAATTCCTAAATCCCTTTTTATTCATATCAGTGGAAATATCACAGGTACCTTTTTTCCTTATCTTGACAGTAACATGCTGCTCACTCTCCTTCTCTCCCTCTGCTGATGTGGGGACACAGCTTGGTGCTGCTTCCAGCAACTTCAAGATGTTTGAATTCTGGATTTTAAGAGTTTTCATTTTCACCATTATTAAAGAAAAAGAACAGTACAATTCAGTATTTTAGTTTGTGCAGAGTGTGTTAATTTATGATTCCATGAATCAGTACAACACACATAAAATAACTCATTATAAAGACAAACTTGAAATGGTATAATTCTGAGGAGGGTCAAAATCAGTGTTCCACAAGTTACATTGTAATGCAGCGATGATGTTGGAGTCCTGACTCCTTATTTTAAGCTGTATTACTTATGGTTAAGCCAATTTCAGTTTAAATGGTAATATACATAGGAAAATTGATTCAGTACAGAATTTTGTGGTCCTTAAGCTACATCTCAGAGGCCATTTAAGCACATTAAGTTAGGGGCCATATGTCAAATCCCTTAAAAAGTGAAATAATTCTGTATCATTTACTGTTACATATAATATTATTGCTATTAATAAAGGGGAAGGTCAGAGTAATCTATTGCAAGATAAAAGGAATCAAAAGGCTTCAAGGGCAGAAGATGGTGGGTGGGACAAGGAACATTGCTGCCAGTGCAACTGATTAGTGCAAGGTGTTAATTTGCCTACATCCAAAATTGCTTCTGCTCTCTCTGTCATTACAGAGATTTTAATGCTAATTTTATTTAGATTTGTGCTTTCACTCTTTTTAGACTCATCCTTTTTGTCTAGGATAACTTATTGTAGAAACACAACTGGCTTCACAGGCCACAGGAGCCATTTGTAGGCTGTGGAACCAGCAGGCATCTCAGGGTTTCTATCCCCCATAAGTGCTGAACACAGCTCACTCAGTGCAGCCCTGCTGTGACAGCAGCACTGCTGCTGCCCCCCTGCCCTGCCCTGCGAGCCATGGCCAGGGCACTGTGAGCTCTGTGAGCCGTGGCCAGGGCAGTGTGAGCACTGTGAGCAGTGTGAGGCATGGCCAGGGCACTGTGAGCCATGGCCAGGGCACTGTGAGCTCTGTGAGCCGTGGCCAGGGCACTGTGAGCTCTGTGAGCCGTGGCCAGGGCAGTGTGAGCACTGTGAGCTCTGTGAGCCGTGGCCAGGGCACTGTGAGCTCTGTGAGCCGTGGCCAGGGCACTGTGAGCTCTGTGAGCCGTGGCCAGGCGTTGCAGCACTCACGGGCTCGGCGCAGTCGGCAGCGGTGCAGCTCCGCTCGTTGCGCAGGTGCCGCAGGGCCCCGTTCTGCAGCAGCAGGGCCACCAGCGCCTCGTTCCCGCTCGCCACGGCCTCGTGCAGGGCTGTGTTGCCCCTGGCGTTGCAGAGGTTCACGGAAGCGCCGTGCTGCACAGCAAAGGGAAACCTGAGTTAGAACAGGAGGAGGGACCTGAGCAACGCAGCAGCCCCAGAACTGCACATGGCCAGAGGCAGCTGAGCCTCCAGAGCAACCAGAACCCACCTGGGCATGTCACTGCCCCATCTCACAGCCACAGCTCCATGGATCAGCTCAGTTTGCTTTTGCATGTATCTATTATATATTCCAAGCTTTAGAGATACTTAACAAACCCCAACCCTATGTGATAGAAGCCCAGGCAAGAAAACTTGCCACATAAAAGTTCCATACAAACAGGTACCTGTACAATACCAAAGTAATATTTATCTAATTAAAGTCTGTGAAGGGATGGTATTGAAAGGAGTAAGTTAACAAAAACTCTGATTTCTTTCCCCAAGTATTTTTGACAGAGAAATGCATAACTGAAAATACTGATCCTGACTTCTAGGAAAGCACAGATATCACATGAGAAATACTAGCAGAACACACAGTCTTCAATGATCTTACCTGCAACAACAGGGCAGCAGTCTCATAGTGACCATTCAAGCATGCATAAATTAAGGGAGTATTTCCATATATATCCTTTTTATTTTGTTTAGCATTGTAATCCATCAGACACTTTACCACCTATTGAAAGAAGCAACAACTTTACTGAGTAAGAGATTAGCTCTCATATTTTAACACCCACTGTTAAAAAAAAAAAATTAAGCAACCACAAGAATGGCCAGAAAATAAAACTTGAGATGTGTGAAAAACAACTATAACCAGTAACTTAACAAAACATCAAAACCGAACCACCACAGCAGCAGCACCCTTTTCCAAACTCATCACACTTGGACGGAGTTCTTTATACTGTAATTAACCCACTAACTAATCTACAACTCTCCCATTAATTAACCTACAACTCTGAGTTGTATTCTTGGTTTTTCTTGCTTCCCTAGTGCTTTGTCTTCCCATCATTTTCAAAATTCTCTTTTTTTTTCCCTCCTGCAGTCTTCAGCTGCTTATTTTTAAAGCCCTTATTTTCTGCCTTTGTGCATCTTTCTGTTTGCCTGTCTGCTCCTGCTTTTTCATGTTTGTTATTTTCCTGTCTCATTTACTCTCCCTCCTGTATTGACACTCTCCCCCCATTGGCTCATACTTCTCCTTCACTGCTTTTGCTCCCCTGACTTGAAGAGAGGGATGAATTATCTTCTGCCTCAAAGCTCCACTCAGCTCATGATCTAATTAAAGGAATTGAAAATATAGTAACTATTTAATACTGTGGCTGCTGAAGACACCAAAACACAAATGTAACCTAGAGAAGAAGGTACAGAGGAACGTACACAGAAGATTCAGCTGCACAAGGGGTGTTTAAAGCATTTGAAGTATGACAGAAGGTTTTTGCACCACTTGTATTAAACCATTTATTATTAAAACCAATTATTAAACACCATTGCATTTTAAGTCATTTATAAAGAAAAGATGTTTACTGCAATGATTTCAGCTCAAAGTTCCCCTTCCCATCTGGAGATTTTAGACACTGAAAACAAAATCCAGAACCACCAAGCTCGTTTTCTCTGTTGCTGGTTCAGTGTGGTTGAGTTTCCCCAGGCAGCTTTCCCTGAGTGCCAGGTGCCAGTGAGCTGTGTGCAGGTGTCTTAGATTGCAATACAGGATGTGACCAAAAGTGTGTATTCTATCCCCATCTGTTGAAACCAGGTGGGGCAGTGCTCTTTTATCTCTGTAGGAGATATTCTCTGTTAATGGGCCATCTGTTAGAACCAGGTGGGGCAGTGTCCTTTATCTTTTCCACAACCCATCCTTCCTTCAGGAAGATATCAGCTGTTAATGGGCCATTGAGTCCCGCTGAATGACTGATAAAATTACCTCATCCTATTTGGAGGAGCCAAGCCTTTTCCTACCTAGATAAAATCTGAGATTTGGAACACCAAAGCAGCTTTTTTTCACTGGATTCCAGAGGAAAACCAGACCTTTCCACATCATCACTGGACCTTTGGAGGAAACCCACACCCTTCTACAGGAGCACTGCTCCAACAGAACCACATCTGTCACTGCAGGAGGATGCAGCCACCATTTAATGGGACTGCTACCAACACCCTGACTGACTGACAGGGTGTCAGGTTGTGTTCTGCCTGTCAGTGTTTTTAGCTTTGTTCTCTGTAATACTGTATTTCTATTTTAATTTTCCTAGTAAAGAACTGTTATTCCTATTCCCATAACTTTGCTTAAGAGCCCCTTAATTCCAAAATTATAATAATTCAGAGGGAGGGGGTTTACATTCTCCCTTTCAAAGAGAGGCTCCTGCCTTTCTTAGCAGACACCTGTCTTTCAAACCAAGCCAGCAGGGCAGGGTTACCTGGGAGTGTCCCCTCTGGCAGGCCAGGTGCAGGGGAGCTGCCAGCTGGGTGTTCTTGGCGCTGGCACTGGCGCCGTGGCGCAGCAGCAGCGCTGCCAGCTCGCCGTGGCCATGCAGAGCAGCCATGTGCAGAGGGGTGAAACCATCCTGGTTTGAAACATTCACCCCCAGCCCGTTGGAACAGATCCTGGAAAACTTCTGTGGAGGAAAACACACAATAAAACTGTCAAAATAATCATGCTTTGTTTTTAATTAATGAAATAGCCAAATACCTGCTACCTTTATATAAAACAGGCAGATGGGCATTACAAGAAATTCTGCTAGAGCTTAATTTGAGGCCTTCAGAAAAAGTCAGTAAAACAGAGCAGCTTGGTGGCATTTTTCAACAGAAAATTACTTTTATTGTAATCTCTTTTTCTCCAACATGATAACTTCATGGAGAGCAATTCCAGGCAAAGTATTCATGGTATTAAAAAGAGGCTATTAAAAAGCAGCACAGGTTGAGACATAAGTAAAACTGAAAGTTTTTATACAGCTGTTAGGATACTCATACTGGATATAAGGCAGTGTTAATGAGTTACTTTCATTTATATAGATATTTATGCTCTTTGAGACAGACAATAAACACCTCTCAATGCTAAATGAAGCTTGGGTTAATAAGGATACAAACCAAAATTAATTTAATTCATCTGGAACCAAGAGTGGCCCAGAGAAGAGACTCCCCTGTGGAGTCAGGATAAGGAAACCACCTGGAGGACAGTTTACCCAGCAATACAGAACATCTTCCTCTTTCACTCCCCTTGCCAACTGTGGCTGCCTGACATTTACAGTGTGCACAACTTTCCACTCTGCTTTCAATGTGTGCCTGTCTAACACAGGGGTTAGGATTAATTAACACGTTCCTCCTTCTTCTCATTCATCAGACAAGTAAATTCCACAGCAGATGACATTCCCCTCCCTGTCAGCAATAAAATGAGCTTTATGGACTCGAGCTCTGGCATCTTTAGCACTGATCTCTGTCCTGAGGGCACAGACTCCCCTTACCTGAGAACATAGCACAGTGTGAATGTGAAGCATTTAAGGACAACAACACACTCTAAGCCTGCACAAAATAAACGTGTGGTGGCAATGGGGAATTTCTAAGTCAAGCCATCTCACAGAGCTGTTAATCCCAAAGTAGCAAATAAACTGAAAATTTGTGCTTAGGTTTATTTTGCAATGACTTATCCAGTCATGTACACCTTCAGACCCTCTTGGAAGGCAAGATGTGGAATTTCTATTTCCAAAAAGCTGGGATTGTTCCTTATTTAAAACAACAACAAAAACACATACACAAAAAAACCCCACCCAAACCCAAAAAACAACAAAAAAATCCATAAAAAGAGTGTATTGTAAAACCTCGTTCTATTATACACTGTGGTAACTTAGGGGAAAGGAAATCTTTGCAACTGAAAAGAAAGTCATTGTAATTATACCTAATCTCTGAAGAGGCTTTAGATATGGCTTGTAGAAAAGATGCCATGCAATTTAAAAAAAGACTTTATCAGCATTACATGGATTCTGGGATTAGCAGGTATTCCCTGCTGAACTGATTACTAACAGGTAAGCAGATATGCTGTGCCAGTAGCAGTGTAAACTAAAGAGAATCAGAGGCTTAGAAAAGAATCTTTATTCAAAGTTGCCCAAACCTTCCTGACAGCTCTCCACATATCCTAAAAGCAAACTGTGAAGCTTTCTCAATCCATTAGACCTTGAGCAAGTCCATGAACACTGTTCCTGTATCCAAAATTTTTAACAGTCCAATTAAAAAAAGAACAATTTCATACCATCAGATGAAGTGTTAAAATCTGCAGATAGTTAATTTCTTTTTAGACAGAGAGCCAGACGTGCTGGGCAATATGAATGCTGTTTCCCTGGAGCTAAAAATTACATTACAAGAACATAAATTATTCTTTTTACAGAATGAATATTCCAACCTTTTGTGCTGGCCCACATTTTGAGCACTGGCATAAGGGATGGCAGAATTCTGGTTTTGATGTACTGGCTGTGTCATCCTCATCTTCCAAGTCTTCTTCCACCCATTCCAAGAGATAACGAACCTGTCATGAAAAGCAAGTCCTCCTTTTATGGAGTTCAAAAGTTCTATGTCCTAACAGATCTGCATATGTAGACAAGTCAGATTTGACAAACATACACTTGTGAGTATCTCGGGAAGAGCACACAGCTACCATCAGCTGCCCACAGGCCAAACTAAAAAATCAAGTGTTACTGTTGACAAAGCAGCTAGGAAGTTCCTCCAAGTACAGCAGTGAATTATAAATAACTTCCTGCTGCCTAATCACAACTTCAGTGTTCACCCACTCTCATACACTCCAAATCCTTTTAGCTCAGATGATTTGTGCCAGCTCATATCAATGTGAATTTTGTTTCATCTTTTGCTTTAAAGAACGTAAGGAATGACAAGGACGACAACATTAAACTTTGCAGGGGCACTGACTTTCCTTAGGTCTGTCACTTCTCAGCAGTTGGACAGTTTCACTTTTTGCTCAATGTACAAGGCCTCATTTTTGAGAGAGACGCCCTTCAATGAAGGCTTAGGGCTCAGGGCATTCATGTGCACACTGCAAACAGTGATGCTTAGAGCATGTAAATTTTACATTACATTTCATTTAAATTTTTTAAAAAGCTGTTTAAGCAGTACATTTTTATCTTGAAATTCATTAATCTACATTTCACTAAAGACAGAATTAGCAGTGACTGTATTGAGTCTTCATTGCTACTGGACCTAGCCAAGAACTCTACAGCTGCAAGTGCAATGGAATGGGGACAGTGGGATTTGAGACATTCCTCCCACTGTGTTTACTCTCACACTTGTCACAGGCTCTGCTTCTCACCACTGAGCTCTGGGGAAAAAATCACATCTATGTCCTTTCCACTTAGAAACATGCAGCTACAACAAATCCTAGGACAGCCAGGAAGGGCCCTATACCTGATTCTGAATGATAACATATTTGAGCCTGAAAAGGGATGTTTTTCACAGAACATTGCTTTCCCTGCAAATTCCATGTTGCTCTCTGGAGTAAAGGAAATCTTCTCTCAAGCCTGTCTGTTTATAGAGGCCAGCTCAGGAAAGCTTTACTACTTGCTACATTTGTACATGTCTAAAATAAGCAGAAGCATCACTTCCCCTTTTCCTTGAAGACTCACCTAGACCATCACAATCGACTTGCTCCTCCTCCTGTGACAGCCCAGTACTGCTGCTCTCATTATCCAGTGCACAGCTCCCAACATATTGACACCAGTGTCACCCAAAAACCTGATCACACTACTGTGCCCATCTCTTTGTAATTACAGTGCAGTAGCCATTCTTCTTGGTTTAAAGGTATTTTTGGTCAAAAAATAGTTCTGTACCCTCACTCCAACCTTTCAGCTGCTCCACAACACTTATTTCAGACAAGAGATTTGCTTTTTTTCCTGTGGTAGATTTGCACAAATCCTTTCCACTGGACAGAACAGGTACAAGGAGAGCACCAATCCAATAGCCATGCTGAGACAATGCCAGTCACATCATAATGTTTATATGTTTTTTAATCTTCCAGTTTCACAGCACTTTTTTAATGTCTCCTCTTGCAAAGCTCCGTTAGCTGGCACAGCAAAAATCTACAGCAGCCCTAATGACCTGGTTGCTGTGGCTGTTCCTATGGAGACAGACCTCAGGCTGTCAGAAAAAGGTCAGAGTTTTTAAATACTCGTGGTTTTTTAATAGATACACAATTTGTAACCTTTGTCATCCAGTTGGATGATTCTCCTTTTATGAACAGCTTTACATGAACTTCAGTAATGAGGAAAGAAAAGCCACAAAAGATAAGATGATTCTGTCATCTGAATGCACAAACTGGATTTCTGTATGCTTTTCATTGCTGGTATCTATTGAGCAATGCTAGATACTAATTTCCCAGCAAGTTATAGCAGTATATTCCATTTTCTTGACATAGTTTAGATTTTCACAAAGTAGGTGGAAAGTTAACTGCAATACATGCACATTTACCACTGGCCAGGAAGATGGCAAATATCAATATTGCACATGTTACTGCTTCTTGAAATGACTTAAGGGCTGGCTTGGAAATAATTACTTATATTAAGTCACATTGTAAACTAGGATAATGATATGTACTCAACAACTGAACAGTTCTTTGCTTTATAAGCTGATAAATTATTTCTATCATCTCAGTGGAATAAAACATAAGAGAAACAATATTAACATGGCACATATTTTGTAACATGGGTTTTCTATTTTCTTATGACTCTATAAGGCTTCATTGGCATTTGTAACTCCTGGTACAAACCAAACCCAACCAGATTTTTCAGAACATGCACCCAGCAGAGCAAATCTGCATTCTCATACAGCTTTTTGGTTTTGTTCTATAAACTACAAGAAAATCAAGAAATCAACAACCCTATACATATTTCCAAAAACAAAACTTCTAAAGATTCATGTGTCATCCTCAATTTTTCAGTAGAATGACATTGGAAGCATCTTATTTTTTAAGGAATAAAGGCAATGATAAATTAAAAAATAGTCAAGACAGGTGGTAACACAAATTACAGAACATCACTCTGAAACTGGTATTGTTATAGCCATCAGATGTCTATTTGAAGTGAAATCCAAACTTCACATTGTTGTGTGTCCCACAAATAGCATCTCTGTGCTGACTGAGGTCACCTAACTTTCCTCTTTATATGAAATTATTACCCAAAGCATTCTCCACTTGATACTATTTACAAGTAACTTCCTCAATTTGAATGAGAAAAAATGGAATTCAATAATACTCAACAGCCACATTAACACTCACCATTTCCAGATCTCCATCAGCAACTGCTCTCAGGAGTTTTTCCACCTATGTATAAAGAAAATTATTTGCTTTGTTAGTATTGGTATTAAGCAGAACACAGAAAATCCTGTGTCCTTTGCTAACCTCCTAAGCTCATACAGTAAGATTACTGCTGGCCCTTTACATATTGATTGATAAAGTTGTAAAGGAAAAATCTTTCTTTATGAAATATAAAATCTGTACAAGGCCTGTGGCCATTTGATGAACTCTGACTTCTTATCTAAATTGAGGATTTGTGGCCCACCCTTATACAAAATCATGTAAGCTGATATATATTATTATGCTGCTCCAGCAGCAGCTGCCCTGTGCTTTTCTGTGTGAGCCTAACATTAAAAAACCCTGCTCAAGGCAAATTCCTACCCTAATATACACTAATACTGTTTGGACTCTTGCTGAGTTACTCTATGCTATGAGGAACACAAAGGATGGCAGGTTTCACTGTGCTATTTGAGAAACAACAGTTTAAGATGACAAAGATGCTTTCTAATTGCTACTTTTACATCTGCCAATAACTGGTTTATTCATGTGCTAAAACTCAAATATTTACTAACTTGACTGTAGGTATGAAATTTGTTTTCTTAAAATCTAGAAAGGTTTAAATATCAAAGGGCATGCATTAGGACAAGCACCAGCATTAGCTCATTTAAGTGTAAGGTCAAGCCAGGGCTCCACTGCTGGCTGGAAGTGCTCTCTGTCCACAAGCTCTGCAGGGGGAGAAGAGACATGTGAGGGAAGAAGAGATGGAAGGTGCTCTGCAGAGCACTGGTGCCACTCCCCTGAGCCCTCAGGTTGCTTGTGAAAGCAGGAGAAGGAGATTAACTTGTCTCTTCACTTCTCTAATTCTCTACTCTCACATGCAGGAGTTGAGATCCAACCTGATAGGAATGGGAAAGGTGCCAGCAAAAGGGCAGGGAGAGTCCATCAGTCCTCTCACAACTCACCTGGCTCTGCAGAGTGTCAAGAATCATTTAATAAGCTTTGTGAAAGTCTGTTTCAGCATTATAGCAAATTATTCCACCACTGTGCTAGAATCACCAAAGATGCTGTGTAAGCATACTGATCTCAATAGCAAGGAACACCTTACAAGTTGAAGATGTCATGGAGTGACAGCATCAGTCACATTTCAATCTTCATATGGAAATGACCACCTTGCTGAGTGTGACAGTGGTGTTTGGCAAGGCAAACAAGGAAGAATGAGGCTGAAGTTTGTGTTTTATTGCTCTGATCTCTTTCTTCATGGTTTTAGATGAAGAACAGGACACAAAGAGCTGAAAGATTAGAGGGCAGATTAAATCCTTTCATTTTTATCTCTTCTAAAGAACACTGTGAAGTTTGGTTTTATTACTACCTTTCTAATACAGGATGAATTAGAAGTCATACACTCTTCTGGCCAAAATCTACGATTCTTTGATTTTTCTTTCCTAACTCTGAATGGCTGAAAATCAGCTAAATCTCAGCCAGGCATTTAAACTCCCTCTCTGGTAACTACAGAACAAAAAGCAATCAACAATAACACCTGAGTGCAACTCAGGTCAAACTAAGCATGTCTGAGATCAACTCCTGTCTGGAGTTAACTTCCCTCCACTGACTAAGGAGAGGAAATAGATATCTGAAGTGAAGACAACTGTCTTCCAGAAGCTGGGTGAGCTGAATCTCTGCACATACACAACTAAAATGGACTATATACACTAGGGAGGTCTGTGCCTCCCCTAATCATACAGAATAATGTCACTGGGGAATGTAAAGGTCTTAAGGATTTTTCAGGAGTCATGCCATACAGGATGCCTAACAGTAATGGCAGTGACCTACAAGCTCTGATAATTTCTTTCCAAAAATAACAACTTTCTTAAAGTACTAAAAGCTGCCTCAGGCCCCAGCAGTGGTACAACATTTGTTATGCAGCTTATAGATAATTTATTAAGAGCACTTAGGGCAAAATGTCTGCTACATGCATTTCCCAACCTTCCCAGTTTGTTTTCTCTCTCTTCCATGGAACAGAACCTTCCTTTAAATGTAAAAATAGATTAAACAAATCTAGTACAATTCACCTGCATGGCCAGTTTTTCAGCTGCTGAACAGAAACTGCATGGAGATTTTAGTTCCAACAGAGCAAGTCCCAAATTTACAATCCTGGCTCTCTCTTTTCTAAGTCATACTAAACAAGTCACTATGACTGGCTCATTTAAGAGTACTGATTCATAAAGGTCTGACTGGATCACCTTAATCCAAGGTGCAAACCTTGAAATCTGGAAAACTGATCATACCAGTTTCCCATTATTTCCAGATTATTTCCTTCATGGAACTCTCTCAGCATCAGGCTCCTACCTCTGAGCAGGGAGCCCAGGTGAGCCTTGGCAAACAGAAATGAATTAAAGCTGGATTACAGAGAAGCTCATTAACCCCTAGGACCTCAGGTGTAAGCAGTTTGTAATCTTTTTCCCTGGTTTGAACTACAGTCTTAGCACTTGGGTGTGATAAATTTGTTCCTTCAAAGAAAAACAAATCCTCAATCTACAAGGGGAACTTTTTTAGAATGCTTGACTCTGTACAGAGAGATAGAGCCCTACACTGAGCCTCTCATAGAGCAACTCAAGTGTGAAATCATATTGTCCAGTCAAAATTTGCACTGTTGTGTTTCTTCAATATTCTTAGAAAACTGAAGCTTCTGGCAAGAGAAGAACCTTTTACTAGCAGGAAAAGGAAGAATTTTAATGTAGTGGTGATATTGAGAAAAACAAACATACATAGGAGGTAAATTTGAAAAAAAAAAAGAATAGGCAGACTAGGGAAAATAAAAAGAAGCATCATAATGAGTGGTAGTATGACAGTCTTGGGAAGGGGCAACAAAGTGTGGATCTGAGATCCCACAGGAAAAGAATTCAGAGGATGCCATCCAGTGTGGACAGAGCAAAATCAGCAAACACATACATGCAAGATATTCAATATATCGTCTGTACTTCTTCACTTGTTACAAAATTAATTCCCATGCCTATTGTGAAAGCATGTCTTAACATTCCAGTTTATTGTTTGCCAGAATGCCTGTAACAGTCTCTTCTCCCTGACAGATTTTGTAAGCTACCAGTGGCACTTAATTCCTGGATGGGACAGCCAGGTCCTTGGGGCACTGACTGCCACTGTACCTTTGGTAAACCTCAACAAATTCTCAAATTAGATAGTCAACTTCAATAAATATGAACAACTATTTCTGAGATGGTGTCAATTTTCTCCCAGAAATAACCAGCAGAGCAGTTGAAATCAAACAAAAATAAGTGCTCAGGTACTGAGATGACAAGCCCCTGAGGACAGCAGTTATCATTTTCCAAACCAGACAGAAGGCTGCTCCTGCACTTTAAAACACTGTGGCAAATTATCACTCTTCTAGCTTCCTTCACTTTGCTTACTGTCAAAAGCTGTAACTCAGTCTCACCTCTTTATAACTGTTTTTTGCTTCTTCTTGCCTCATATCAGTTGATGCTGATGACAGGCTTGAGACAGATGATCCTCTGCTGAAAGTTTCTGTTGAGTGCTGAGGAGACCTAAGTGGTGACTTGCAGTTGGGAAAAAAAAATAAAAATCAATCAAACAAACATAAAAGGTTAAATATCAAATTAAGGAGGTTAAGCATAGGCAAGAAACAGTTCAGCAACTTGCATGGGCTGTTACCTCAGAAGCACTCTGTCCCCTTTCAAATGTTGTGTAGTTTAATTCCATCAACGACAAAATCTGCATAAAAATATTAAAGAGAACCAGTGTAACTCCACTTATAGGGGAATCTACTGACTGAAACACAAATTAGCTGACAACCTAATAATTAGTAACAGATTAAAAGTACTCATTTACAAGTTCATGTTCTATCTCACAGAATGTATTCCCACTGCTGGAGTTAAAATGGGACCTTTCTTCCTCAGAGTGAAACACACATTTTCTCTTTAATAGTGAAACCCCATTAACAGTGGACATTTACACTTGTGTGGTGTTGCATCAGACAGAAATGAGGCTGGAAGCTAAAGAGGAATACCTTGGAATTTAATGCACACTGTAGGGAAGTCTCTTTCATGCGGTTCTGAATTTCTGGGTTTGCCCCATTTTGCAAGAGCACTTCTATGATGCCTTGGTAGCCCCAGCGAGCAGCAATGTGCAGAGCAGTGTCTCCCTTCTCATTGCCAATATCCAGCCTGCAGGAATGCACATCGTAGTACACTAAAGCCTTGACACACTGGGAAGAAAAGGAAAGCTATCAATAAATTATGGTGTTGTGTCTCAGTGCAGACATCAGGCACAATCCTAAAAGGTTTATTTTTATTGCTGCTCATGTAACCCATTACCTAAGGAACAGTCTTTAGTGGTTCAGTGTCATTAAAGAGTTAAATCACTATATTTGCAAAGCACTGCTATCTTTAATGTGAACTCACATTAAAAATTGCTACGAACTACCAAATAAAGTCCTTATTTAGAACATTAAACAATTTAGCCTTCAAGTAATTTTATTTACTTTTTAAAATATGTAAGTTTAGTGCTAATTTGCATCAGTTTAATTCCATTCCAGTAGAATGTCCATTTGGTTTGTTACAAAACAATTACTTACATCCTCATGACCGTAAGTGCAGGCTAAATGAAGTGGAGTATTTCCATTATTGTCCTGAACATCAGTACTTGCCTTGTAGTGCAATAAGAGCAGCTTAAAAGAAAAAAAAAAAAAGAAATAAAGTAGACATTTAAGTAACTAAAAAATTAATGTACAATTATTGCTCTGCAGATTCCTTTAGGGTTCTGGCATGATGAAGCACTTCATGAGACACCAGCTCTGCCTCCTGTTCAGACACCACCCTCTTGGCACTGCAGCACTGCTTGTGCCCTACCCTGAGAATCAAAAATCTCCTCTTACATATTCAGAATTTTAACTGAAAAAAAGGAATTCTCTGCAGCAAACACTGCATTATACTCACTCCATTATCTACCTCGCATTTCAAGAGCTTATGCGAGCCAATTAAGACCCAGTTTAATTGCAACAATGCTAATTGAAGAATATCACATACATGAAATTCAAGCAGACAGTAAGTACTGTAGTTACACAGTCTATCCTGAACACAGTGTGAAGCATTTAACTCAGTCCAAAGACTGCAATGGTTGTTCTGTCTCAAGCAAGAGCAGAGATGCTCTCCATTTGTATTATGTACTGGACATTTGTATTAATAAAGTGGATGAATTATCAGGCATGCAGAGCTGCCAGTTTGTTATTACCAATGGCTGAAAACCTTGCAATAGAAGAAAAAATAAAATATCTCGCAAACTACAAGGAGGAAAGATTCTCCATTCTGACAGCTCACACAGTTCTGGTAAAAGCTCCCCAGAAGATAAAATGACAGTAACAGTAGAAGGGCTTAGCAGGAGTCATGTATTTATTATTTAGGCTAGGTGTTGTGCTTACTGTAACATTTTGGTATCCCTTCTGGCAGGCGAGGTGAAGAGGAGTTGAACCGTGGTAATCTGTAGCATTGACAACGGCTCCTTTGGCTACCAGTAAATCCACTAATGAAGTTTGACCTTGGAAAATAAGCATTCAAAGAAAGGAGTAAACTTTGCACAAGAACATTGCCACTTTCCAAATTCAAACAGTGACTGTAAATCAAGATACCCTGCATTTCTGCATACTATGTTTCCATATACTGCATGTTCACTGCCTTGGTATTTGGGATTTTTTTGTGGCAGATTATTCAAAGTCAAAGCCCTGTAAAAGAACCTCCAGCTAAAAGCAATGTATATTTGTATCCTATGAGTAGCAAAAGAAAATACCTGGATTCAACATAATAACAAAAAAGGAAATAATAAATAAGAAACCACCCCCTAAGAAAATAACACAGTTTCTAGTAAAAGGAAGATCAATTACATAATGAACATTACAGGTATTACAGATCTACAATGCACAGCCAGCTGCAGGAAAGGGAAATGTCCTGTCTCAATCTGCCAGTCCTTTAAAACAAGACTGGCTTCTGAGGACACATTTTTACTTTTTCCAAAGCTGAAGAAAGCACCACTGTGGTAATCACTATGACAAAAGTAAACAGTCAGCAAACAAAGAAGAACTCAGCTGGAGCTTAAAAGAATCTACAACGACTTCAGTCTGTGCTCAGATAAAAACAGCAAAGTTTCAATAGCACAGGAGCAAAAAACCAACTTAATGCAGAATTCAAACTTCATTACAAAGGTGGAAAACAAGCTGACATAAAGATACAAAAGGAGTGGGAAGCACTAGTGAAGAACAGCAAGCCCACTCACCACAAATAGCAGCTATGTGAAGTGGAGTGTATCCCCGGTCATCTCGGGAAAAGGGGGTGATAATGGAAGGGTCATTCAGTTTCCTTTAAAACACAATGGTTTGAAAGCAGCTTAATTACCCAGCTGGTGGTAGGAAGGAGGAGAGAAAGGGAAAAGCTGCCAAGGATGACAAAAAACTGATTTTTGAACTTTTTATCCTTTTACATTGACAAATTATTTCATACAGAACTTTACATTTTGTTAAGAGAAGTGGGTTAGTCCCAGACCTGTAAGTTTGATTCAAGAGAAGAAACACCATGTTTACCAAAGGACACAGGCTCCATCACAGAACAGGAGGGTTCCAAAGGATTCTGCATGCTCCCAATATTTCTTCTTCTTTTTTTCAAACCACACACACACACACTCTCTACTACATCCCAAAGTGCTACTGAATTCCTCTATAACCAAAAGCAGTACACTTTCTGAAGCAAATTTTAGTTAAAGGCTTCTACACAGCTTTCTATGCATTTGTGGGGTGAAGAGTGCTCACCCAGAAACCAGCTTCTCGCATTTGTCACAGTAACACAGCGGGTGACACATTTTCTGTACAGTGTCCTTATCACTGTCACCTTGACTTAGCAGCCGCTCCACTTCCTCTTGATCACCTGAAGCAATATGCTACAAAAAACCACAAGAGTAGAGAGAATGAGAAACCAATATAAAAGGCCTCCTTTTAAGAAAAAAAAAGAGCCAAGAGTAATTTACTGAAGCACAAAATGAAAGGAACCGATTATGAAAGACGTATTCAAGCATTAGAAAGCAGAAATGAACAATGTCACAGCACAAAGCCCCCTAATGGGCATTCAGTATTAAAAAGAAACTGTTCTTGGCTTACTTCACTTTCTATAAAAAAATTAAAACAATTCCTATTGTCCTCTTTAGACTCCATCATGAAATTGAGCTCCCTCTGTGCAAAAACATGTCCATAAAATTACTAAGTCTCCAGCCATAAGCTGTGAACACATATAATTAGAAGCTCTGCTTTGTGTCCTTGTATAGGCAAAATTCTTTTAGAATGACAGTATGAGATTAACAGATAATATGAAGTAGCTGTCAGGTGACTACATTTAAATTATTTCAGAAAACTCTTCCAATTTCAAGCACTAAAAGCTGTGAGACACAAGCAGTATCACATCTGTGCATTAAATGGAACACAAAATACCAACAGCAGTAGCATTTCATCCTCATTTGCTTCTATATTTCACATAATGTGCTGAAATCCATAAGACTATATTATGTCAGTAAGGCTTTGGCACAGAAATGTACTTGATTCAAAAGACACTTTTAGCATCTACTAAAACACATTTCACAGTACTAATGTAATTAACCCTTCATTACATTCCAGAAAATTGCAGAAAGGGAGGAATATAAACATGAAATGTGCAAATACATACATATTCTGCCATAAAATTTATTAACCTTAAACAAGCAGTCAATTGGTGCAGCAGACATCTGGGACAACAAGTTCATCCTTTGTCTTAAGAGCAGCTTGTCACACAGACTCTCAGATTCCTGAAAATAATTAATACATAGATTGATTATCTATGCAGTCATTTAAAGGCAAAAGCGCAGAACCTTAACAGTGGAATTAACTTTTAAAATACGAAATGCTTATTTACTATGTATGAATTATCAGATACATGTGAAATCTGAATCAGTTTCATTTTTAAGATTTTGAGACACAAAAGACTGGGCACCTATAGAAACAAGCAGATGAACATTCCTTTACTGAAACTCACTGTGAATTAACAATGAAATTATGGATGTACCATCTAAGAAAGAACACAGCAAAACTAAAAGAATACTTATTAAAGACAGCATGAACTGCAAAGGTTACAACACAGCTTTCTCAAGAGGAGAAATTAAGACAAATTCACATAAAACATGTCTGATGGCTATGAAAAAAGATGATCCAGATACAACTCTGACTCAAAAATTTCTGAACTTTCTGCTGCTAGCTGAAAAATAAAAGACTGCATCAGACAAAACATTGCTCTGCAGCAGATCCATCCGTGTAGTATTTCCTACTTGGTTTGAGCTAAACAGATACAGCTGCAACCCTTGCATCAGTTCTTATTCTCTGGGACATTAAAGAATATAAATATCTCCAAAACCAGGTGAAAATTGTAGAGTTAGATTTTGAGATGGCAGCACTGACCTTCCCATGAAATAAAACAACATAAGGAAAACAGTTTCTAGGAATGCAGATGGAAACTTCTGCACATGGTTGGTTCTGATCCACAGCTGCTTATGGTTGGCAGTGGTGCTGTTGTAGGATAATGGCTCTCCAGAAATGGAAAGATTTCAGCCTCCAGAAAACCACTGCATTTAAGACACACCCATGTGTCAGGCAAAGTTTGATGGTTTAGGATCTGGACTATGGCTTTTGCAATTAAAGTCTGTCAAGACCAGATGTAAATGAGTAAAACCAGACTGACCCCACTCTTACATTAGCAAGCCAGCATGAAATTTGAGCCTCATAAACTGCAAATAAACAAGATCAGCTGAGTTCAGACTTTCTAGAAATTAGACTGTTCATGTTTCAAAATCAACACTCAGATGCCTCTCATAAAGCTGTCCAAAAAACCCTTAAGAGTTCAGCAAATAATGTAATTAAAAACATGTTTGTAAGGTCTGGAGATGAAAGTTTTTCTCTCTACTTCACAGGAAGTTGTTTGTATTTAGATACATGAAGGTGATGAACATTGGCTAATCTTTTCAAATCTCAGTGCTTTAGCTAAGGATACCCAATCATATCTTCTCAGAATTACAAGGCACATACCACTAACATAGAACACTAGGCTCCTTAGATAGATTCTTTGCTATGAACAGGAATAACTTCTCTATAAAATATTTGATCAAAAATCAAACTGCTGGTACAAGTTCCTAATGTCTAATCAGAATTTCTAGTGTGGCTGCTCACAGCTTTACACTTTCACTGTGGAGAATCTAAGTAACATTAGCAAGATCTACTGTAGTTTTAGCACTGCTCCTTCCTCAGTGTGTGTCTACAAGAGAAATGTGCCCCAAGTGGAATCATTTTATGTCACACGAGACAGCAACCCTAATGTAGCAGTATTATATATTTATTATATAAATCAGAATAAAAGCCCAGGTGAAACCACATATCCTCAATAGTGAAATATGGAATGACAAGAGAATCAGATATTCACTCTAGGATTAAGCAAGTTTGGGCCTTCAAAGTCAAAACTCACTGGTACCAGCTTTACTTACAGCCGAACAATTTGTATTTCTTCTAAGAGATTGCTTTGAGTGGGACTTTCAGGTATTTTAAGTGTTGTCTAGAAAATACACACCCAAATATTAATGACCTTTTTTCTCTAATGGTACAATGTGTAGAAAAAGGAATTATTTTTATCTATGAGGGTGTACTTGCATAATGATCTATCCCAAGTCATTCTCACAGATTATAACTGATGACTTGGAGGAAATACAGGTGGCAGAAGCCAGGAGATGAACTCTTGAACACAGACTAAGGCTAATAAAGTTTTTGGTGGGGAGGGGGAAGCAGGAATAATTTCCCCATTTCCAGCTCTTCCCATACAGGAAACAAAATGCTGCCTATTCCCTCATGGTTGGCTCTGAGCCCTGCTTTTTTATCTCATTTGAACCCTTTGAACTACAGAGTCTTAATACACATTAACAGTGCATAGAAATGAGCTAGTATCCAATGCTTATTAACAAGAATTCTAATTGAATAATGTTGACAATTCAGAAAATAAAACTGACTCTCATGCTTTACAGGCTCCTCTCTTCCTCCTAAACAAAGTGTCTCTCAAAGATTTGCATGACCTTGGGTGAAGGGATTTGGCAAGAACGTCCTGAGTGCAATTCACTTACTGACACGGGGGTGAGAACGTGCCCATGAGCCCCCAGGGTACATTAGTCCCCTGCCGAGTTTCTTTCTGGAGTCAGCTTCATTAGGGATTGGACAGCAGCATTACTCAGCTGCCAGCAGCTCCATCTGAAGCCAGCTATAAAATTAAGCATAACCACATAAGGGGCTGTAATGAAGCCCCAGGGCACAGCAATGCTCCTGCTCACTTCAATCCCACACCCCCTTCCAGCACAATCTGGAAAAGGAAATCATAAGGCAGCAAGATGACAGCTGCTGCTGCTTCCAAGTTCATCTCTTTTACTACAAATTAAAGGAAGAATCTCAACTGGTGACTTTATGGAGGGAGAGCAATGCTCCTCCACCTCCTCACTTCTCTTTCCATTTCTGCTTCAGAGTCTCTCTTATCATGGTGTGCCACCTTCTCCTACCCTGGAGAAAAGGGGGGTCTGGCTCTTTCCTTTCCAGATGTGTTAAGGACAAGTTGTCTCTCACTTCATCTCAGGGTTCTGCTGCCTTCCAGCCAGGCTGACTCCAAGGAAAGAATTTTGTGTTGCATGTTCACCCTAAATTGATAAAGTTCTCTAGGTCTGAGCTGATCCAGCTCAAGGATGGGCATAAACACTTATGGCTTGCTCTTCTCATGGTGCAGACACTGAAGTCCTCACTTAGACTCCTCAAATACATAGTTTATCTTCCCAAAGAAATATAGTAACTTAATGGAAGTGCCACTTAAATTACAACACCTGAATGCAATCCCTTAAAGCTGCTATCCTTAGCTACACCAGGAGGGATAGGATCAGGCATTTAATCTTTATTTTAGAAATTTAAGAGCATTGCATTCTATCTTAGCTTGCTGGCTTTGTTGTGGAAGACAATTCTACTTGGGTTGCAGTTTTCTTTCAGCACACCAGCTTTGCTCTTTGTATATTGATTGTGAATGACAGCCAAATGACTGCAGGAAGCAAGATCATATAGCAGGTTGTTTCTTTTAAACTAACAGTTTTATTTTTTATATAAGTCAATTACAGACAAGAAATACCACTCTTTATACAATATGAAAGTGCTGGTGGTTTCTTTTTTTGAGTGTACAAAACAAACTTGCACAACAAGTTCATGGAAAAAATCCCAGAAAAGAACAAAACCAAAAACAGCAAGAGGCCAAAATGTCACATTAAGTGCTTCTTAAAGTGCCCCAGGTTGTCCCATCCCAAGCCCTGCACACTGAACCATTATTCTGGCCCCTGCAGTTAGTTTCCAGTGCTTTGCAGTGGGGCAGACTGAGACACATTGAATTCACTCTGGTTCCAAGTTCACTCCTTTTGATTTCCACATCAGCTCAGGAAAACCTAGTTTTACAACAGTAGAAAATTTTAGCGGAGTGGTAAGACTGGATTCCTTAATGAAATAATCTACAAAGTTCTTAAATTATAGAGGTTTCTAAAGTCACATCAGCATCACCCTGCAGGGATGTGACCAGATTGACAGCAGGTCTAGCTGCCCAGTAGGAGAGCTCATGCATCCACAAACTTCCTGCCCCTGCCAGGTTAGAGATCCCAAGAGCCAAATTTGACCTTCAAACAGCACCTGATCACAGCCCTGCAATCCCCCTAAGCCATCAACTCAGTGCAGCATTGTAACTCACACTGCAAACACACGGAATTCTTCCAGTATGAAGTTTTACTGAATAATTCTAAATTACACTGCTATCTCCATTCTGCTAGCACAGCTAAGCTTTCCAAAATTACATGAAAATTTAAACTGTGCCTGCTCCCAAAATCATGGTAGAGTACAAACAGGAAATAAACATACTGGAGACTCATCTGCAGAAAACAGTGCTGTCATTTTTCCTCTAACCATATCAAGAGGCAGACTTGGCATTTAAGTACTTCCTCTAGAAGTATACAATGAACAAATATTGGTACATAGGACTTCACTACAATCATTTAGGTAAATTTAGCATTTGCTACAGGTAGTCACCTCTACTCAATTTTTAATAAAAAAAAGGAAATTCTTATGTTAGTTATTTGTATCCTCTGGCTGGATTTACACCCACAATGGTACACAGAACTACAAGTTATCAAATAGGCATTTGACAGACTTTAAGAGTAGCTTACTGTCGATCTGTCAGAGAGGTTGCCTTGCCGTATGTATTCTATTGCAGCCTCAATCGAGGTTAGGCAGTATCCCAACTCATCCTTCACTGAACTGCAAAGCCTGAAGTTCTTTATGTAACTCAAGTTGGCCATCCTGAAAAAAAAAAAAAAAAAAAGTTAAAGCCCCGAACCACTAAAACTAAGACGCTAGCATGGCACATTGCAGCTCATCTTAGGCAATCCAGGCAGACAAGAGGTGTGAGCTGAGAAAAAGCTTCTGAAAAGCTTGTTAGGCCAGCAACATGGCTGTTCTGAGCTTGAGAGAGAATTCTACTTCTCTCTTAAATATTCAATGAAATGTTATAAACTGGATAGAAGGAATACAAAGGATGAGATAAGCACAATAGTGGGAGATTAACATCTTTGAAGTGAGTGAAGCAATTTTTCAAGCACCATAAGCACCACAGTGATTGTTACAAGTTAAAGGCCAAATGCTGATTTCAGAGATCCAGGATATAACAGCACTGAAATCAGTTCAGGTACAGCTGGAAGGTTTAGACAGACTTTTACTGAAAATGACGAGACAACGGTGCAGGCTAGCAGGAAGTAATTAAACATTCACATCTAGTTTCTCTGTAAGAAATGCTCCAAATCTTGAAATGCATAAAGGTGTCACAGCTCCCAACACAGATGAGAGAGAACCACCCTCTGAAGGCTTTGACACACAGATTTGGCCAAGAGGTGGCCTCCCACTAGAACTCTTTTCTAGGCTATGAATCAAAACAAAGGCACAAAACAAATTCCTGATAGCTGCTTAATTTACACATATAACACATCTTTGCTATTTATACTATAAAAATTTTTCTGCATTTCAACAGGACCTCTTACAGTCACAACTTATTAGAAGTTTATGTTCAGAAACATTTGTCCCTACAGCAGCACTACACAAGATGGTAGGAAGGAGTTACATACCAGTTTGGGATTTCTGTTTTTACAAGCAAATACAGCAAAACAGAGAGAAGATCATCTGCACACATGGTTTCCATGTTAACTGAAAAAAAAAAAAAAACAAACCAAAAACAAGCCTCACTTGGTATTAGTCATATCATGGTTCAAATCAAGAGCAATATCTCTAAAGTTCTGCCTCTTAAGGTTAGGGCCAGCTCTACTAGTAGAGAATGCATAGAGAGCCCAGGGCAGGCTTCCAAATGTTCTCCATCTCTCACTGAAATAGTCTGCCAGGAGGCAACACACAGATGCAATTTGTGCAGTACACACTGCAGTATTTGACTAGCACCCCTCCCTTCCCACACAGCAAGAGCCAGAGCATTAGCTCAAGACTTCTGAAATTTGAGGGCAAGGACTATGCTCAAAGTTGATACATTTTTCCATAACCCAGCAATCTTCCTAAAGAAAAGAAGAGATGAAGTAAGGAAAGCATAAATTCACTGTGCTACTCTATTTGCTTTGTAGAAGTATCTTCTGTTTTCAAGCTAGATAAAGTAAGTGCCAGGTTAAGAGTACTGTGTTTTCATATCGCAGAATCATTTCTGTAATGCACAGCAACACATCTGTTTGGCCCCACCCAACAGTGCATTTTGCAAAAGCTGCATCTCAAGAGTATCAATTTCAAGATGTCAAGGGGAGCATGGACAAATACACAAGAATGACCTAACAGCAATCTCCAGTGTTTAAAATGGATCACCCTCAGGGTCCTAGCAGATGTGAGCTACCTACATGTCCAAGCTAAAACATACACAAGCTAACCCAGTACCCCACCTCAGCCCACAGGAACCAGTGATGACATCTACCTCATTTCCCTTCCCTTTTGCTCTCTGCAGAGACCTTAGAGACTCCAGCTCAATTGTGCTTGATCCCCAAGTGCTATCCAAGCAGTTGTTTATATACTGAAGTGCTTTGTGTGTGCTGTTTAAAATTATGAATTAATTACTGACCTCTTTGGCTCGGAGACTGCATAATAATTTGTACAACTTTACGCAGACAGAGTAGCTTCTGTTGAGGGGAAGTGCATTTGTTCAACTGACCCAGTTCTCGCTTTGCACGTGGTATATTAAAACTACAAAATAATTAGAAAGGAATGATAAGCATACAGAGTTCCTCTGCAGGATGTTCAAAGCCCAAATTTTAATTTATTCAGAGCTGAACTGAAGAATAGTTCCAAAATATTCCCACTTCTACTCCAAGTGCACTGCATTTCTGTATCCTGTAGATGGCTTAAAAACATAAAAGGAAAGGAGACAACCATCAATGCAAAGATTGTCCTCATATGACACTTGCAAAGCTTTGATTTTACATCTCAAATGAAAGTATAACAAAACTTGCTCGTGTCTGAAAGAAAACACTTTTTGGCTGACATGATCCTGTTTAAGACAGGATCTCAGTGACTCTTCAAAGAATCCACAGTCATCTCTCACCTGAATTCAGGCTTCACTCCAATGTCTTTCTGCTGCAGGTCCTGAAGGCTCCTCGTGATTTTATTAAAATCAGCATCCTAATCAATAGAAGGGCAGCAGGTTTTTTAAATGCCTTAGATGAACATCACTAATATGTAGCAATCAAAGAAACTCACCTCACTTGCCTCAATCGTCCCTACATATTTGAAGACTAGATCATAAATAGCATGATGGATATACATCTGTAGAAAAAAAAAAGACAGCATTTTAGGCACGAGAGGGAGAATTAAAAACAGCTTGCTAATTATTTTCCTTCATTTCAGATGCTTACTTCAACTGCTTGTTTGATCAGATTCATCTGCTCTTCTTGCTTTGCAAGCATCTTCTAGAAAAGCAAAGCCATAAACAGCGAGAGAAAGTCAGATAATTTATTGCTTAAGTAACACTGTACTATGTATTTAGGGGAGTAAGTCTTTACCAAGTGCGAATCTCTCAAAAGATGCTGCAGACATTTGGTATAAAGTGCATTGACAGAATCCTAGGAAAGAGAAAAGAAAAGCCATCAGATTCAGGTTAATGGGACTTGAAGGAACAAACCCTAAATAAGTAAAACTTCCCTGTCTCTAAAGGGTACAGTATGGTAAGAGTTTTAGCAATAATAATTGCATTTACTAAAGAGTTCAGATAGCAAAATTCTTACATGTGAATTACCACTTCTCCCTCCTCCCCTTTCACAACTCTAGGCTACTCTGACACAGGAAAGCTCAATAAGGCAAAGATAGCAGCAGTGAAGCAAATTCTATTTAGCAAATTAGCCATCAGGAAGGAAGATACTGACTATGTAGTGGCGGAGGCTTTTCCTCTCGTGTTCTTTAAATGTTCTATAGAATGATCCTAGGTATTTATCAAATCTCTCACAGTGCCTTCCCAAGAACTCTCTAACATCTTCAATGTTTTTAAGAGAATAGGAGTTTGATGAAGCTGTAGATTCACCTAAAATAGAAGCCAAGAATTAACATACAGGCTTAATATGTATGCATGGTAAAATACTTTTTGTCCCTACACATAGTCAGCTTGTGTGCACTGAAACATTAACTCAGCTCACTGCACCTTTAACTAGACATATTGCCTTTAATTAAAAGAATTTAATGTATCACATTTGAGCAGGGTCCTCTGCTTTTTATGTCAAGGATTGATTTGGAATAGCTAAAATAGATTTCACTTGTTTTTGACACTGGGATAATTTATTACCACATGCACTCAGCTTATGAGTCGTTTAAGTCAAGCTTGAAAGTAGAAGAAAAGCACATTAGTGTTGACAGAGTGCCCATGCAGGAAGTCAGGGTGCTTTAAGTGAGCCGAAAAAAATCCCATCTTTGACTTTTACATAAGCTATTCTTTATTTAGACATGCTTTCTCTGAATGGGAGAGCAAAGTTACATGAAGCAACATTAAAGCAAATCCACTCTTCTTCTGAATAAGACAACTGAATCCCTCACTTAGAATTCATGCTGTTTTTCCAAAAGTTTTTTCTAGGCAAATCTTTCATCTGCAGTCAAAGGCAGCCAGCTAATAAGAGGCTTAAATCATTCTTTCCAAATTACTTCTGAAATTGGAAACTCCTTCACTTCTGAAAGACTGTGATATGACTATATTAAGTAATGGCTATAAAGAACATCACAAGAATAATTTTTGAGACATACTTTTAGAATTTAAGGCTATATGAATGGCAGCTGGGTTGGTTTTTTTTTTTCAGAAAGCCTTCCATACTTCCCTCACAGTACTACTTTCACACTACCCTAGTAGTACTTCTCTTTGCATTCACTTGTTTCAAATATTCTTATTTATTTAAGAAGACTAATGTTTTTATTTCAGAAAAAGCTGAAGCTTCTAAGCTTCTTAAGGAGCTTCTGTTCTTCTTAATTAGTAAACATAGATTGTTATACAAGTACACAAGGACATGCTGTTAACATTCACAGTATTGGCAGTAGTCTTGAAAACAGCTTTAAGGAGTATATTCAGTGCAGGACAAAAACTGAGACACTCAACTTTGTCAGCTGGGCCACCACCAGGAGGCTGTTACCTAACTCTGCCACACAACCTCAATCCCCCTAAAAAGTGATCATGAAAGAATTTACCTCTCCAGTTTTTTGTGCATCCACCTTACACATTGTGTCTCAAGACACACATGGTCACACTTAGGATTAAATGCCTGTTTTAAGCAGTCAGCACTAAATTGAGCATGGCTAAGAAAAATCATGCTGGATTAAGTATCCCACAGATGATTGTAAATTCTACAGGATTTATGTCCCAGTCTCAGCACTAGTTTTGCTGGGAGCAACTTGATATTTCTCTGCAGCAGCACACTAACATCTGGCCCAGCAAGCTCAAAAATGCCAGGGGTTTTTAGCCAAGCCAACGTTTTCCAGAATGAACATGTTTATTAAAGACAAACATTAATTTGCTCACTGTGCAAACTGTTGCCAAATTGACATCAATACATACTTGAGCTTTCTGTTTTTTCCAATGGATGAGCTATGCACAATATACTAAAGCTTTCTTCTTTTTCATTGTAAAAGGTTTCCTCAAAGAGAACAGGTACTGAGAGGGGGTAATTAAAACCAGCTCCTAGAACGATGAGGTTTCCTTGTATGAAGATCTCCTGAAACGAAACAAAGAGCAGATCAAGTGTGAAACTCTGCCAGAAAAAAGTTAACTCTGGCTTCTACCTTGTACAGTTACACTTTCAAGGGGGAGGAGAGAAACTTGCTTACAGCCACTTCTTCTACAAGTTTACTGCTAGAGCAGGTTTCAGACAAACACCAAGGTCTTGTTTGCAGATTTCAGAGCACTTTTAGTAGAAAGGAAATTTAAAACAACCCAACAACTTAAGATGAGGACTTAATCCCAGCCTCAGAAGAACACCACACACCTTGTCTGTATTTCCCATACTTTGCTTTCTTTTCCCAGCAACTCCAGTAAGGACATCTGGAATAGGAAGACCCAGATGGCAGCCTGCAAACTCTCTCTAGTGCAAGCTGTACATCCAAGTTCTCAGACTGTACTGCACAATTACAAATGAAAGACTTGGGACAGTGCAGTGTCAGCCCTGCTTGCCTTTTCTGTAACCATTAGTTCACACAAGCAGTCAGCAGCAGTGAATCACTTACTGGGGTGTCCCCAAGCTATATTCAGATAGTAAACAGAAATACCTTTCCATTTAAGGTTTGAAAATTTTCTTCTAGAGGCTTCAGAACATAAGAGTCAAACTGGCAGGTAGAAAGGCTGCTGCTTGAAAGGCTTCCTTTGCATGGAACTAGCACCTAAAAAAAGTTAAATCATGCTTGAGAGAAATGCTGTATGTTACCAGCTATATATTAATATCCTTTGTCTTTAAGAGGCAAGCAATTAAATCAAGCTTATAAATATTTACAGTAAACATAGAGGAACAATAGGTGCTTTTATTTAAATAAAAAGGAAAGGTTATCATTAGATACACAGTCTGATAATGAACCCAGAAATTTCACCTAGTATCTATCTAAAAAACGCTGACAGATGCAACTGAAGCAAACAACACTAAGGGAAGTAAATTAAATCTTTAGTTACTTAGCAGCAGTCACAAATGACTTAAAATGACAACAAATTACTTAAAATTAAGCAGCTAATAAAAAGGAGTATATTTTCAAACTCAAATGAAAATCCATCAGAAAGAAAAATATGTAAGATAAACATCTTGGGTTTAGATTGACAGACTGGCAATTTGGGACAAATTCATAATTAGAAAGAAACAAATTTTATCAGGTAACAATAACCTCTTTGTTTAATTGAGTCTCTACACACTCAATTGTGAATGATAACCAATTGCAAAATACTCAGATTAATAAATATTAAGGACTGGAGTTTTTATTGCAGGTCAGTTTAATAGCTTTATTCTGCTATGTAAAATGCTGTCAAATGAGTAACTGCTTGTCTACCAGGCATTTCAAAAGGTCAAACCCTCTTATAAACTTGAGAGAATATGTAACTTCAGTTCACAGAAAAGAAAATAAGTTTCCTGTAGAGTTTAGAAACACCACCAACCTTAGCTTTTTACTACTGTGCAATATATCAAGAGGTCCATATTAGCAAATAACATACAACTTGAACTAAAAATTGCTCTGCTTCATTTCCAAGTTTTGTAGGCTTGAACTAATCTTTAAATTATGTCTGCTATGAAACATGTAAATTCAAATAGCTACTATTTACTAAGCAGCTTTTAAGTACACTTTTTCATACTTACAATACCATGGAGTTCTGCAACTTTGCTGCATAGATCAGGACGTCGCTTCTGAATGGCCAAATAAAAGGGATTTTTCAAGATATCTTCATCATACATAGCCATATGGACTTCAGATATTCCAAGGAAATGTTCTAAAATACATGTGGAGAATGGTTGATGTATTATACATGTTATCTGTTAAAACATAGTATTTGGGAATACCTAGGGGCAGTTTGGTTCTCCTTGTCCAAAAGAAAAAAGCAGTTTCAGATCCTGATGTAAGCAGCCAGTGGCATTGCTTAACTACTAACTAAAGTTACTTAGATGTTATTCAGACAGAATATTCTTCCATGATTATACATTTCCAATCACACACAGTTATCCTCAATGTCTCCTCAGGCCTTCTGAGAGTCTAACTGTGAATATCAGAGAGGAGAAGTTAAGATCAAAATTATTACCACTTTGATATACAAACTAACTTCTCCTGCTGAGAGCTAAAGCCAAGAAACAAATTAACAGCTTTTTCACAGCAGATTCTACTGCACCACAGGACAATCGACGATTTTGCATGGTGCTCATGTAAGTCCTAAAACTCACCTCTAAGGATTATCATACACATCAATGAGACACCCAGGCAGTGTAACAGAAACCCTCGTGTAAGGCAACCCTCAACTTTCCAGGGAAAGTTAGAGAGGTACACCAAGAAGATATGAATATCCATGTCATAATTAAAAAGCCACCATGAAATTTATCATAATTTGCGGTCATCTCTACTCCCGTGAAAAGTGTCTCAGTGATTTGAGGTCAGGCTGGTAAGTAACATTTGGCTAAACAGAGAGCAAAAGAGCAACTGGAGAGTGAAAATCCAACCTATGATCACTGGAAATGCTGTCACTAGGTGTCACAGTGCCCTGGAGAAGATGATCCCTAAGGAATCAGACCTTGACCTGCTCACTTCCTCAATTCCAATTCTCTGTAACACATCATACACAAGGGCAGGAAAAACCCGAACAGGTCCCTCCTGGAATAACTTGAAAATTTTTTTAACAAGAATTGAGATGAACAGGCATACAAATAAATACTTAAATAACAAGCTTGCCTTATCTTTCCCCTCATGCAGGTTCCCTTAGTAATCAACAGAAGTTGCATGATTTCCTCATGCAATTTCAGCTGTCCATAGGGTGAGCACAGCTGGAGATTTTAATTTGAGCACACCACCCTTACACAATCCATAGCCCCTTTGTTTCCTCCAATGCAGAATTATTCCTAGCACACTATTTGCTCAGTGTGAGCTCACTGTAAGGCAGTTCAAGGAAGTGGAGAAACATACACCAAATTCCCATGCATTCCAGATAGCCTTTGAGTTCCAGCCATGCCATCAGCTGATCTACAGTAACCGAGCTGGGCTCTGCTCCCTCCTTCTGATAAGGCACAAGCTGAATTCCCTTAGAAAGCTGAACACAAACACAACCACTTAAAGCTACAAGCCATTTCCACTATAAAAGTTATCACCAGTTACTCACAGCTTGGACAGTCCCAACCTCAACCACTGATCTGGTGGCAGCTAAGTGCCTCAAGCAGTTTTTCTGCACAATTCCAGACAAAATGGTCCATCCACTTTCAAAGCATACAATAACACCAAGAGCTATCAATGATTACTTATCCAGTGCTCCCATATCAGCACAGCTATGCAGTTTGCTAACACAATGTGGAAGAAAATGTTTGCTTATTAACATCTTCAGAACACCAACCAAGTCGAGTAATTAAAGACTGTGAACCCAGAAAAAGTCCAGCTTAACATGGGCTCAGTACGAGCCAGCAATCTGCATTTGAAGCCCCAAAACCAACCATGTCCTGGGCTCATCTCCCTGCATGGACAGCAGGTCAAGGGAGAGGAATCTGTCCCTCTACCCTGCTCAGGTGACATCCCTCCTTGCAGAACTGCCCCAGCCCTGAGGTCCCAGCACAAGGACATGGAGCTGCTGCAGAAAGTCCAGGAGAGGTGGCAGAGCCCCTCTGCTCTGCAGACTGGCTGAGAGAACTGGGGGGGGGGTCAGCTTGGAGAAAAGAAGGCTCCAGGGAGACCTTGTTGCACCCTCCAGTACCTAAATAGGCTGGAGAGAGACTTTGGACAAGGGCCTAAAACGACAGGACATGGAAAAACCTTCCCAATAAAAAAGGATTTGTATTAAATGTACAGAAGAAATTCTCCCCGTGAGGGTACTGAGGCCCTGGCACAGAAGCTGTGGCTGCCCCATCCCTGGAAGCGTCCAAGGCCAGGCTGGGCAGGTGCCCCTGCCCATAGCCAGAGGTGCAATGAGATGTGCTTTAAGGCCCCTTCCAACCCAGACCAACCAATTCTATAATCCATGATCTGTCCTACAACAGTGTCTGGGTAAACAGGATGATCACCAGTAATTCCACCACATGATCCCTATTAAGATTTCTTGGCAGGCAGCTGCAATCCAAGTCCAAGCTGTGGGCTTCTTCCTCAGCCAGTGCAGAGGGAAGGAGAAGAGGCAGCACAAGTTCCTGCTGCAGGAACACAGGTATCTCACTGCTGATCCACACAACAGCAGGGCTCAGACACCTTCTCAGACAGGACTAGTTAGCTACAAAATACCCTGCCTGCTGAATATCTGGCTAGGCCACAATTCCAAGTAAGTCCAAACATGACTCAGTGACAAATTAGTATATATAGCTACAGTTTAATAAAAGTTAAGCACCAAGCAGGGCTGTATGTACACACATGTGCAACCTGCAAAATAGTTTGCCACAGCAAGACTTGAGAGTCCCACATTCTTTTTTTTGTATGTTCCTGTCCACATCACAGGAGATAAACTGACTGGAGCAGAGCCTGAAGTAAGAAAGGCAAAGGAACCCTGAAAGCAGAATCCAATCCACAGAAGGCAGTGATACTTATAACAAACTGCATGAAGCAGGTAAGCAGGTAAGGATTTTTTCCCCACAGATGGATCAAGCTTTCAGTAAAGGGCATTTTTCCCACCTCTAAGAAGCACACCTTAACTGAAGAAAACAGGTTCAGATTACAGATCAGGAACACCTTCCAAAAGGAAAGGTAAACACATGGTTTAGACTGCTTGGCAAAGCAATCAAGTCTCTTATGTTGTAAATCTCCAAGAACATGTCAGACAAACCTCTACTAGAGGTGACAGAGGGCACAGTGAGGCTGGGAGGGTGGATAACCTGGTCTTTTGAGACACTTCCCAAATCAAGCTTTCCTTAATGCAGCTGTCCCACTGAGGCAGTTTGATCTGCCTTTAGTTTGGTGAATTTGCGTTATCTGTCTAAGCAGCAGAAGATGGGATTGCTGTGATCCTCCCCAAAACAGAGATGGAGAAGCTGTTAACACACCACATGGTGTCAGGGGAAAAAGCACATTGACACAAGGAGGCAACCAAGCATGAGACTGCAGTGCTAAAACCGCAGTGCACAAATGTCTCCAACAGCTTTATTGCCAGTCTTACAGCCTAACACATCTTCAAGTCCAAAGACTTCTTCCCATAACAGGAGGGGAAGAGAACACATACCATACATCCTCCTCAGCTAAAAACTTCCACCTCACCATCAAAAAAACCCCAACTGATTAAATTTCTTTCTGGACAAAGCTTAAGTAACATTTCATTCCCTGACAAAAAAGGTGTAAGAAATTCATGTGAGAAGCTCCCACAGAAAGCCTGACCTCATGAAGCTTGCTGAGGTCTGACCTCTTAAAACACTGCCTGCACCTGAAAAAAAAAAAAAAAAAGAGCAACTGGAATACTTTAAGAATCATTATTGACAGACCATCAAAGGAAGATCTTGAAATTATAATCTTCAATTCCTGGTTCATGAGTTACACACCACAAATAACTGGTTTTCTAAACACTTAGCTGCAGCCCCTGTCAGTAGTTCTGTTGTAAAAGAACCACACTTGGAGCTGCAGCAAGGAGTGAAAAGAAACTGCATTCAAAGATTGAATTCTGGCATTTTAGTTACTGTAATGCATCAAAGGTGCCATTGACATGCTCCACCCCAGGAAGGAAGGTAAAACTTGCAGTTCACACCCTTGAGCAGAGCAGATGGGAACCCTGCACTGCTCCCTGCATGCACATTCCTACACAGCAGGAAACAACCCCCACCGGCCACATTAGTACTGTTTTGAGAATTACAACTCTCAACTTCCTTCCCTTTCCTCTCTCCCTTACCCCTGCAGCTGTTCAGGGTCTCATTAGGGGATATCTGATTAAAATGTGAGTATGAAAAACAGGTGGAATACTTATGACCAAAAATTAGTTACTGTATTCACTTGGCCCTCCATCACCTTCCCACAGCATTCTCCAGAGAGACAGAAGTGTGGAGATAGAAACAATTTAAGTCATAAAAAAAAGAAAAAACAACTAAACCAAAGGAATTTAGTCTACAGATTCATTAAAGAAGAGAGTACATCAAAGCGTCCCCAAAGCTCAGGCACTTTTGAGATTAAGTCGATTTCTTTCCACCCAATGCATCTGAAAATACTGGCTAATGCATTGCTGTAATTCTAGGAACACATTAGAATTCTCCATTAAGAGTTCGTTGGCATCCAGCTTCAACCTAATTAACTTGGGGGTGACACAGACTTACTTTTCTAGCTGCACCTTGGACAGCTTTAGCTTTACAGTGACAACAGAAAATGCACAAAGCCTTATATACATTACCAGAGCTGATTAATACTTAACAGAACATTCATTAAAAACCATCATCAGTTACATTCACTTTGAAGCTTACCAAATTCTATCATGCTGAGCAGTAAAGCAATACTCAAGCACTAATGTTATATAAAAGGTTTAAATGGAATCACTTCAGTGTATGGCTTCATGCCTGTAAACACAGAAATAGCTCAAATTGCTGAAAGAACAGAAGATAGCTGGATCAGACAATCTAATAAGCATTATGTTACACTTGAAAAAAATCCCCAATAATCAGTCTTACAACGGACTAATCCTTTCTAGATCAAAAGCAAAGTGATAATTCTAACGATATAACTATGGTGAAAAACATTGAATCTAAGCATGTCACTTTTCTCTAAAACACTGGAAATGAAGCCTAATTACCTTTGGTACTGCAAACAGTGAATAGGAATAAATTCTGATAATTTATTTTCTCATTGATGGTATTTTCCTTTAGAGATGGAAAAGTGAGGAACCTTTTCCAGATCTTGCAGGTTTCAGTTCCTTTTAAGAAGTACTTTGAAATTTAGACAAACAGCCATAGAAGTGGCTGATGTCATTGTATTTGCATTTTACTTACCAGTTACCTCCTGTCTGCATTCAACTTGTACAACTATTTACTGAAACCTTCAGCTCATCTTCTGAACATCCTGCTACATCCCTACTAAAGGCTTAAAACATTCTGTAGAAAAAACATCTTTCATAACAGCATGAGGGATGGTGTGTAAAAATACTACACAGTCAGTGTTGAGCAGCATAATATTCTGTGTTTTCACTATGGCATTTTAGTAAACATTCAGCAGAACAAAAAACAGCTACCAAAGTCAGTACAAATTATCAGGCAAGTTCAGTAACACCAACTGTCTCCAGAACAGCAAGTTAGGGTGTTAGTGGGATACTAACATCAAGTACCTCAGTGTCCTCTCCACACACATCCAGCTTCAAGGGAGCAGAATGCCATGTTCTCCAAAACCTTCAACACCACATCCATTAGCACGGCAAGAAGTATAAATTCACTTAGTTTTATTTTACCAGTATTGTCAAGTTTCACATAACATCAGCTTCACCTTAGCTCACAATAGCTACAACAGGAACAACTAAGGCTTAGTAATCCAGCAACTTGATATTTGCTGAAGTGCTCAAAATAATGAGTAAATGAAGAGGAGCAACTCATGACTCAATTAAAAGATTTTTACTTCAGAGTCGCAATACATCTCTGATAAAGTTTGTATGTGTATTTACCATTCTAGCAAACTGCACAGCTCCACAAAAAAAAAAAAAGCAAACGGAAGCAATAGTTCCCTAGTTCTAAGTCAAGGGGTTTTTTTAACAGAAGTGCTTCCCCACACACCTTAAGAGCGCCACTTGTTAGAAGGAACAGCCAAAGGTAAGCATATCTTGAGAGCTCTTTACAAGCAAACAAGAATCTAACTGTGGAATTTAAATAGACTCAGTCTAAAAACTCAAGTTACCACTCCAGTTCCTGTTTTACCAGCACTATTGCTCATCAATTACTCTGATTCTGGGCTAAAGTTATAATCTGAACTTGAGCCCTACATCAGCATTCACCCCAAAATTAAAAACAAAAAATAATTACTTTTTCTGAGCATTTAAAAACCTCGAAAGGATGAGCATTGAGCATCTTGTGAAAAACACAAGACACATTCCAGTACACCGTGCTCATCACGAGGGAATAAATAAGTAAACCTATTCCTACCCCTTTTAGATTCGGGTTCAGCTTGTACTGATTTCTGTGGAATGGAAGTATGGAATAATAGCACCTTTGAATTATCAGATTATAGAGTGGTGAATTCACATCAATCAACTCAAGGCTTACCAGCAACCAGTGAAAAACAAAGTTTTATCATCTCCAAACATCAGCCTGACAGCAATGGAACAGAATCTGGAAAGGAGAGGTTATGAGAATTCCAGGAAAATGCTAATTTCTCTCAGCATCTCCCTCCCAGGCACACATTTCTTGCAATGAAGGGTTAAGAGCTGGCACAGGATCTCATGGCTTGGGTTTTGCCTCTACCCAACATCTCCCAAGCCTTTCCTACGCCTGGCAGCTCTGGTCCTGCTGCCACTGCTCCATCTCCTTGCACTGGCTTCCCCCAGACCCTGCAGCAGCACCAGATCCTTGTGAGCCCCACCTCAAACTCCAGAACTGAGCTCACCCCTGAGAAGTGCTGAGAAAGTTCATCCTTTGCATTTTAACAGTGCATTTGCACTATTGTTTGACGTGGGCACATCCTTACTTGTCCCAGACTTGAAGGCTTGTGTCTCCCCATAACTTGCTCCTTACTTCAACACATTCAAAAACATCTTGCATGCCCGTTAGCCAAGTATCAGGAACAAGCTGCATTCTCTTTTCACAACTGGGTAAACCCTAGATTGCCAATTCTCACAGGTTTAGAAATGCACCAGAGTGGCTGCAAAGAAGTTTCATTCTTTGGCTTGTCAATACTGAAGCATTACATTCTCCAATGGGCAGCCCTAAGCCACTCAAAGCAAGCCCTAGAACAAAGTGCAAGCGTTTTTCAGTGAACCAACAACAGTTACAAGGGACATTTAGTGAGAGAACATTAACAGAAGATACAAAGTTCCCACAACAGCTTCTCAAACAAGGATGTTTCCTTCAAGTATCAGTGAGCTGCATTTAAGGGCACCTCCTCCTCAAGCCTTCAGAGATACAAAAATATTTTCATTCATATAGTCACCAGGGAAAGGGTAAGAAGGCTGGAAAATAATTCAGCTGGTAAGCTCCAAGTAGCAAAATAAATTATTTTGACCACTTCTGGTGTTAAAAATGCTACACAAAGCAACATGTAACAGCCTAAGCTAATTAAGAGCTCCCGGAAAGTAAACATCATCATATAGAAGGATGAGTCTAACATTCCCCCACAATTCCTATGGATCAAATCCTCTCACCACAACCAAAAATCTTAGCAGAAAGCAAATCACAGAATTCAAAGAAGCACACAGTTTATCAGTGATCAGGAAAAGGGAGGGGTTGATGTCACATTTCATTTTTCACTGCATTTCATCTTTATTTTCCTTCTTCATCTCATAGTGGCTTCAAACTTTCCCAAACCATAGCAGTCTATAGACCAAACTTAGTATATGAGCTTACTCTAACAGCAAGTCCCTCAGACAAGGCTTACCAACCATTTAAGCAAAACAAACCTTCATTTACCTAAAATACTACTTAAAAGTATTCAAATGATGCTATAACATTTAATTAGTGATGTTCAAGATGCATCACAGAAGACTTTGCAAGCAGTTTGAAGAGTACTGCAGAAGAAGAATACAGTCATTAATATCTATTGCAAGAAAGCCTTGCCACAGAACCAGGAAATACGGTTTTTTCTACTACTCATTACCCTGCTTCCTAAGTCAGTTCTAAGAATTTTTACCTCCATCCTAATAGCTTTCCCAGGACAGTATTTTGGCTAGTCAGCATCTTGTTTGAAAGCAGTATCAAGATTTGGATTTTCAGAACATCGTGCCTGACTGACAAACAGCTGAATTTTAAGAGTTCCCTCAATCTAAGCAAATTGTATAACTGCATGCAGCTGAACTTAAATTAGAACTAATCTAAATAACAGGCTCTTCCCACATGACACACCTAAGATGTACTCGGGCATTACCTGATGCAGACTATGACTGCTACTACCTTCAGGTTTAAATAATCACATGTTTCTGAACCAATACTCCCATCCTCCCCTTCCCAGACACATTCACAGGAGTGGCTTCTAGATTTCTCACATAACTTCAGTGTTCTGTGGCAGACTTTAAACACAGCTAAAACAGACACACAAATATGCATAATTTAGTCAGCAATAAGCTTAACACTTATGTCACATAGGACACCAGATTCAAGCCCACAGCTAATCCTTTTTCCACCTGACAATGATTAGGCAATTATAAGACTTCACTCACAATCACATCAAAATCATCCAGTGTTTCTTTATTCCTACAAAGAAACAGGCATGACTAATTTGTTTCTTCTAGGCTACCAACATGCAAACTGACAGAGCTACTCAGCTTAGCTGGTAGTAATTTGATAATCTACACAAAGGTAAGAGGTCATTTCTTCCACGGGTAGTAACTTGCTACATAGGTTCTGGAACTAGGGCCAAAATTAAAGCAAGATAAAACAAACAAACAAAATAGCCCAGTCAGTGGAGACCAAGCTACCAAAATCCAAAATGAGGAACATGGTCTAGACAAGACTTCAGGCTGGGCTCAGCAGCACAAAGCTGGTCTGCCTGAACTCTGTTCCTCATAGCAACTTATCTTGCTCAGAACACACACTGCCCTGCAAGGGTACTAATGAAAGATAAGGGAATGGGTCACACTCCCCTTCTTTCGGGACTCTTGTGGCTTCACAGCTTTTTCAAGCTACCGTAGCATCACAAAACCACTCAGCTACCCACAAACGCTGGGGCATATGTAGCCGCATATGCTATGACAGGCGAGCTCTCCAGAAGCCCGCTTCAGCAGACACACCAGGTGCCAGAGGGGACACAGCTCGGCTCACCGAGGGGCACTCACATCCCCTCCGTGCCTCTGGCTGCACACACGGGCACGGCCTAGCGCCCATGGGCGCTCACCGTGCTGCACCCAGCACTGCCGAGGGCAGCTGCCGGAGCATCGCTGCTAACAGTGACAACTGCCGTGTTTCCTGCACTTCCTGAGGTGCCACAGCTTGACTTGAGCTAACAGCAGGTGCTCCGGATGGCACGCCAGCCCTTCCTATGGATGACAACAGCAGCGAGCGCCTTCCCCAGCCGGGTCCCGGCGCGTCTGCGACACACGGGACACCCGGGGGGCCGGCCAAGACCGCCCTGCCGTGCACTGCAGGTTTCAACACGGCGAGGACCGACCCTGCCATGGCGGTCACAGAGCAGGGCCATGTGTCCGCACGGCCCGACCCCGCCCGGGCAAAGGCCGAGCCGGCACAGCCCCGCCGCCACCCAGGCCGCGGCCGAGCGGCTCTCAGGGCACGGCACGGCGGGCAGGGAGCTCTCCCCGCTCCCGGCCCGGCGGGACGGTCCCAGCGGGAGCCACAGGCTGCCCGGGGAGGGAGCGCTACTCACACCGACACCATCACCTCCCTGCTCCCGGGCCGCAGAGCCGCCGCCGCCGCCCGCCTCCCCCGCCGCTCCGCGCCCCGGCCGAGCCCTACCGGGATCCAGGGCGGGCCCGGCGCGGCCGCACGAAGCCAATGGCTGGGCAGAGGCGGGAAGGACCGGGCGAGGAGCTGGGAGCACCGCGGAATCGCTGCCTGCGGAGGCGGAGCCTGCGAGGGCTTATAGGGCCGGGCCGGGCGCTCCCCGCCATGTGACCGCGCGGGCGCCCAGCTGGGGCGAGTTAAGTGGCGGCGGCGGGGACTGCCGGCTGCCCATCCCCAGAGCTTTAGCCTTGGCTTTTTTGATCTCTTATTTTTTTCTCTTCCATCCTCGGCGTTTGGCACTTTTCAAACAGCAGCGCCCCGTCGAACGCGGCGGGGACCGAGCGGCCCCGGTGGCGCTGCAGGCGGCGGTGGCGCGGGGAGCGATGCTGCCTGCCCGCCGGGGCTCCCCGCCGCTCGCCCGGGCTCCCGGAGGCGCCGGCGCCGCCTGACCAGCGGGTACGGGGGTGCTGGATGCGGGCGCGACCCGGAGGCAAGACTTGCCATGTGCTGGTAGCGCCCGGCTGTGGCAGCGCCCGCGGGCCGGCAGCGGGTGAGTCGGGGCGGCAGCGGGCAGGGCGGCACCGGGCACGGCCCCCGCCGCCACCATGGTGAAGGAGGAGTGCAAGGCGCTGCTGGACGCGCTCAACAAGGTGACCGCCTGCTACCGGCACATGGTGCTGACCATCGGCGGCACCTCGGACTCCCAGAACCTGCGGGAGGAGCTCAAGAAAACGCGGCAGAAAGCTCAGGAGCTGGCGGTGGCCAACAGGAACAAGCTCACCACGGTCCTGAAGGACAAAACCGTGAGTAAGGAAGATAAAGCCGAGTTCGAGAGACTATGGGTGATTTTCTCCACGTGCCTAGAGATCCTGGAGATCGACATGAGGAGAGCCCTGGAGCTGGGCCACGAGTTCCCGCTGAACGTCCCCAAAAAACACCTGATCCAGACGGGCATGAGCGGGGGAACGTCCGGCGTGGCGGCCCGCGCCATGAGCGTCCAGAACATGAAATACGAGGCTGAGCACAACATAGACGTGGTGGATTTGAAAGACCTCGAGAACGAGATCAACCAGGTAGGAGAGATGATGTACGAGATGGAGATGAAGGTCAATGTCCCCCAGTGGACAGTAGAGGCTAAGCAAGATCCAGGGGCTGAACTGAAATCCACCATCAGCGTGGGCGCTTCCTCTATTGGCATGATCTCTGTGGAGGAAAATAAATCCTTCTGCGATATCAGCAAGGTTCTAGCTGGGATTATTTTCACTGCTGTGCTCATTATCGCTATTGTCCTGGCAGTGTGCGTGGTAAAACTGTCTTAAGGTGGCACAAGCTCTGACAGAGCGAGCCCTCTCCAGCCTGTCTCTGGAGTGTTTCATGCCTCACCTTTACTTCCAAAGGGGGACACTTGGATAAGCCTGAGAATTTTAAACGAGCACTTGAAAGAACAAAGCAGAACTTTTGCCTCTGGATATCCTAAAATGCACTATTTGTTTCTTCATGCTTTTTGAAGAAAAGGGATGCAAATCAGCCTGCAGAATAGCATGTCTTCGTTTACTGGACTTGTAACAGTTAAGCGAAATATCAGGGTATTATCACTACTGGCTGTAACAGGGATTTGCCTGCTATTAATAGGTCACTATTCTCAGAAGCCTGTGGTTTTTGTTTTTCACTAGGCTCTGGTGTTTGCTGCTGGTCACTGTTTACAGTATTGGAGGGTAACATAATGGCTAACATGGGTGTTTTGTGAATAGAATACTTCTTTTTTTCCCATCACATGCAAAAAGTATTTCTTGAGCGGAGGAAAGGGGTAAGGATGAAAACCCCAATAAAAGAATGTAACCAGCCTCTATTTTAAATATGTTAATGGTTGGGGAGGGGAGAGAAAACAGAACGATGTTTGATATCAAGTACTGTTTGTTGATTTAGGCTGGATTGTATGGAACCCAGTTGCACAAATTGGCACAGCATATGTGAATGACTAATCGCTTTCCAAATCCAGACAGAAAAAAGGGAGAGTTGCATATTCAGAAAAATACTAGCAAGCCTCATGGTTTTCATTCACATTTACCAAGATTTTATCTTTCCCTGCAGAAAGACTGATTCTTGCTACTTGTTCTAATCTTTCTTTCTGAAGCAGCAATTTGTACTCCTTGATTAACTATGAAAACAGGAGCAATGAATCTACCCACAGCAGATGCAGTAACATGGGAAAATAGATTTTAGCAAACAGAAATGATGTTAAGGAAGACCTTCCCAACGGGATCCCCTCTCCTGTTGACAGGCAGCGACTGATGCTTGTATGTGTACAGCCACATTTCTGCAAGCTCCCGAATTGCAGAAATCCAGACAAAGCTAAAAATGTGTCTCAGGTTCATATCTCAGTCGAGTCTGATTAATCATCTGGGAAACAGGAAGCCTGTAGGATTGGTCCCATTTGATATCACTACAATTCTGGAAGGGAAATATGAAAGCATAGAACTTTCCAGTGCTTCCCTGTGAAACTGTCAACCTTTAAATGTAAAACTGTGGGAAAAGACACTTACTTAGCAGAGAAGCTTTACAATATTTTGTAAAAAGGATTTATGTGTTATGGTATTTATTATTTACTTCTGGAAATACCTTCTAGTGCTGTGAACACACACTATCCATTCAGGAATGCTTGGTACATGTGCTACAGTGCCATAAGTGTATGGGGCACTCCACAGCCAAATATAAAGACCCCAAAATATGAGGGGTTTAAGAAGTAATTTTTCTTCATTGATTATTACAGGCACATTATCAAAAAGTAGTAATAATCAGACATGTTTTGTGAACAGTCTTCATGCTTGTTAAATAAAACTGACAACATGCATAAGCACCTAATATTTTTTAATATTTTTGAGTTAAGAACTAAACATACTTCAAAAAACTGCAGCAAACAGTTTATTCTTTAAAACATAAAGAACTGGATTTATGGGGGAAAAAGTGTATTTGAATGTGGTCACTTGTAGGTAAGGAAAAAAATAGTAAGCAGAGGCCTGAATTCAAAGCTATACATTATCCTTATGTTGAAGGATAATGTGAGCTCTACACATTGGTCCAGTCTAACTCCATTCTCTCGGGAATTCAGAGTGTTACAAGACAACTCCACATTCCTTTCTGTTGTGTTTCATTCATTCCATAGAATGTTTTCTATGTAGTTAATCTATGTCTGTAGAGATCCCTGACAGCTTTCTAACAAAGCCAGGTCTGTATTTATCGGTGCTACAGTTCCAGCCTGCCTAGACAACGTGTAATTGCTGAGTGTTCATTTAAATTGGATGATCTTCACAGTCACAATAATTAAACCCATTTAAGGAAAATACAGCAAAATCTGCAGGAGAATGTACCTATTTGGATTGTCACCACTTGTCATTAAGGACCTGTGGATGTTTTCACTTTTTGCACTCTCACTTAGTTCGTTGGGCTCTATTCTGTGCTTCCTGAAAACTCCATATACTTTGTGAAATCAAACTGTTTATAACCACATGTTCTCAAAACCCCGAGTCATGAATGCACGTCTGTTTTCTGTTGGATGAGTAAATGGTAACACTGACATTCATTATCTTTTATCTTGGTATCTTCCACACACCTAACCATAGATAAACATTTTATCCATGCTTAGTTGTGTAGAACAGCTTTTAAGAATAGGTCATCTTCATAAGCAAGCCTCAGTAGCTTGGTAAACTGAAAGTTTTCAGTCCATTGCAGTTTGTTTTTTTCTTTTCATTTGGATTTTTTTAGTAATAGGACTCAAAAAATTCATATAAATAGCCTCTGTAAGTCTTGCTTTATTATGAATATGCACACAATTATTATTTAAAGGATTGGCCTTGGAAAAAGAATTTTCAAATCTTAAAGACAAAGCTGACTGCAAATTAATTCATCATTAGTATGCTCCTAAAAATCTGTATAATCTTGTATTTAGGCTATCTGAAATTAATAGATTAAGTAGAATTCTAACAGAGGATTGGCACTGTCTACATGGATAAAGTGCTTCCATTCATCTCCTACACGTGTTTGTTCCACGTGACAAGAGTTTGGCACAACTGCACAAAACCAAAACTAAGTGGAACCACCATTACCCAAGAGTACAGAGGCTTCCTGTAAATTAAGAAATAGAGATATAGATTTGCAGTCTTCATTCTTCCCCCTACTGGAATGCAACTGGAAGGAGACTGGAAATGCTACTTTTTAAGTGAAAAATGGGAATTCATACTTCAAAATACTGTCTATTGAAACAGCATGATGAAAAAGCACATACTCTCATGTTGATTAGTGAGAATGTAATTATAGTACAAAAGAAGAGATGGTCATTGCTTAACATCAGTGTTGATCTACTTCAGTTCTTTTGTATTTATTCACAGAATACACACATTAAATTTGCTGTATACTAAAATCTTACTCCTGACTTGAATTACACTGTTTTTGCCTGTGTGGGTGGTCTTTTCTACACTTTGAATAATGCAAACCTGCTACTGTGACTATTTATTTAACTTAAAATAAAGTACTTCCTTATAACTTACTGGTTTGCTTGCAGCAGTAATTCAAACCAAACACAATCTGTCAGAGCAAGTCCAGAGAGGCCACAAAGTTGATCAGGGGAATAAAACACCTCTGCTATGAGGAAAGGCTGAGAGAATTGGGATTGTTCAGCCTGGAGAAGAGAAACTTTGGGGTGACCTAACTGTGCCCTTCCAGTGTCTGAAGGGAGCCTGCAAGAAAAATGAAGAGAGACTATTTATAAGGGATGGAGTCACAAGGGGGAATGGCTTCACACTGACATAGCTGGTTCAGATGAGATACTGGGAAGAAATTGTTCCCTGGCAGGGTGGAGAGCCCTGGCACAGGGTGCCCAGAGAAGCTGTGGCTGCCCCTGGATCCCTGGAAATGTTCAAGGCCAGGCTGGACAGGGCTTGGCACAATCTGGTCTGGTGGAAGGTGTCCCTGCCCATGGCAGGGATTGAAACCAGATGATCATTAAGGTCTCTTCCAACTCAAACCATTTTATGACTCTTTGAAAAGCTGGAATATTAATATAGCTTATCTGCAGTAGGCTGTTCTAAAGTTCCTGTTTCAATTGCAGTAATGAAAGTAATGTCCTAAGCCCTCTCATTAGGTTTTTTAACATAAACACAGCTTTCTCAAGCTCCCAAAGTTGAACAGTGATGTAGCTTACACTGCCAGGGAATCAGCATTCTGAAAAGCCAGGAAATCCCTCCCTTAGGAAACAGCTACAATAACATTTAGGCTAAGAGATGATTCTGCCTTCAGCACTGGCTGTCCAATGTTACGTACAGAACCATTGGCTTGGGCAACCTGAAAACCAGATTAGACTGGACTAACAATTGGATTCTCCTTGTGTTAGGATCCAAGCTCTGTCTCTTTCAGCCACCAAAGATGGCATTCACTTTTGCAAAAAATATACACAACCTAAGGAGTGTGAAACTTGGTCCTGTGCTATTGGTAACAACAATGATCAACAGTTGTATCAAACCATCAGAACTGAGCCTGTTAAATGCAGCAATTCGTAATTTCATTCCAGGATTTCCAGTCTATCACCATAAAAACGTATTACACTGTTTTCTAGTTTAGTAACAAAAGGAACACAGGACCATAACTAAAGCGATTCTCCTGATGTTGCACACAATGTAACATCAAACTTCAGCACTATGAATATAAAATAAAATTAGTTTCAAATTTCTTCATGTAAGTATGAAAATATTTTTTACAGTAATGCAATTATTTAACACTGGACTAAATGACTGATGTAATTAGCTTTCAGATTAAAAATTAAACGTGCTTATTGTTCGTAAAGAGGATTGGTTACAGGCTTGCTTTTCCTTCTCTGGAAGCTTTGTGTTGTTTATATTTGCTTTCCAGAAATACCTTCTATTTAAGTGCTAATGGAACTCCTAGTCAACATATTTACCCTTCACAGATTTTCATTATGTAAAAAGTCATTCAGTAAGACCAGTGGATTACAGATCTCTAAGTGCTTTCTCTCAATACGATTATGTAAGTCTTTTAATGCAGGAAGAGATCTGGACAAAATAGTTCACACGTGAGCAGAATTTGCTACAATAAGTGTACAATAAAAGTGGGATTAGAAAAGAATGTCTTTCATATAAAATTATGCACGTGTTTAGGGAAGAACAAAAAACGGAAAGGAGATGGATGTATGTAGTAAATACCAAAGTTTGCTTTTTGTTATGTACAACAGCATCCCAACATTAAACTACAGGTTCTCTATAAAAAAAGGAATATCTTATGCCCAATGGGACAGAGGATATAAAATATCCCTGAGTGGAACTGACTATCCATTCTCTTATTAACTCGCACAGAGTAAAACAATTATGATTTGCTACATGTTGTTATCCATTTTACAAAAGACAACTTTTATCTCCCTCAGTTTCACACTACAAATGACTTTCCCCTGGAAGAAGGCAGTCCCCCATGGCTGGATTCCATCATCCATCCTCTCCCAGCTTGCTGCTGTGGTACTGTAGGTGCAGTTGGGATGTAGCTTTAGCAGCTGCCACGGCTGAACCTGTGGAAAGGTGAGAAGTCACATGGCATTTCACCAGCATGGGGGCTCTGGTGGATCCTCTCAGCCAGCCAGGCACGAGCGTTTCGTGCTGGAAGCAATGTGACTGCAAGCCACGTAGGCAAACACAAATCCAGTCACAACCTCTCTGCAACTGTCACCCACAGAGGCCACTTAGCAAATGCAATCGTGTTTATAGATCCAGTCGTTTGTGAGAATATCTACTGTGATTTACCAGTGACAGAAACTGACTTCTCAACCCTCCACAGGGTCAGGTGGGTTTTTGTTTTGTTCTCTTTCCTTGAATTGTATGTTTTATTTACACTGCATTGCATGACATTATTTATCATATACTTAAATCTCCACCAAATTAAACAAACTCACAAATCCTCTTAAAGCTAGGTATAATTCAGCTGCACAGAAATGGAAGTCACAGCTGTGGTATAAATGTGGTCTGTTATTTTGATCATTTCTACTGTGCATGAAATTATCACTCGAGTCTCTGATCAGTCAAGTCTATCTCTCACACACAAATGTTCAAATAACACACACAGCTGAACTCACTGATGTACACTAAGAAACCACACCACCAAAATCTTGACTTTAAAAATCATGGGGCTTTTGAAAGTAAAGTAAAGCTCACATCTTACAGTCATCTGTAATTGTCTTTCTTGGGAAAAAAATTTAAATGCAATTTCTTTGTGTAATCCAGAAAAAACTATACAAAAATAGCATAAACTTTGGGGAAAATAAAAAAAAAAAAAACAAAACAAGAAAGGGGAAATAAGAAAAAAAAAGCAAAAGAAAATACTTAACTATTTATACCATATAAAATGACTGAGGACTGCCAGAGACAGCAAACATGATACTCCCTTAGCCACTTAATCTAATATGCTAATTGCAGGTGTAACTTTAGATATACACATTTGAATTCTGGGTCCTGGAAGGTGTGCTCCAAATGATTCCTCAAACAAGCCACCAGTACTCAGTCTGGCAAGAAATTACATGTGTGAAAACTATTCCCATAACTAAAAGCTGCAGAATTAGAACTATAATTTCCATTTCCATAAGACCTGTAATCCATTATGTGTCTGTTGGAAGTAGAACAGTTCCAGTCATTAATACTATCTGTAACCTAGTTTCCTCGTCTGCCTAATTTGTTGGAATATCATTTTGTATGAAGTTAGCTGGTTTTTTATTTTTCTTTTTATTCAATCTATATAATGGTGTTATAATAATAAACCTGCATTTCCTAGATGTGACATTTATTCACAATTTGGAAACAATACTTGAAAACCTATACAGTGAAGAATCTATTTACTTTTTATATTAATTATTAAGTATGCCTGTTTGTTGCTATTATATGAGCTAAACAATCTAAAAGCTTTAGAATGTCATTTTAAAGTGACCTGGAGGTATTTGAAATACCATTTGAAATAGCTGGAAGCAATTAAAAGATGTGTAGATGGGGCACTTGGGGACATGGTTTAGTGGTGGACTTGGCAGTGCTGGGTTCGTGGTTGGACTCAATGATCTCGGGGTTTTTTCCCAACCTAAAGGATTCTGTGATTTTACAATACTGTAAAACAAACCAGCTTAAGGAGCAGTAGACAAACCTAGCGAAATGTCTGCATTTTTTGATACTTGAAGTTGTCACAACTCATTATTGTAGACACTACATCTGCATGGGGACAAAGATGCATCTAACTAAACCAAGAACTGACTTAGTATAATCATCTCCAACACACAGGATAGCATGTAAACTAAACTAAATGATTAAATATTGGTGGACCTTGTTTTCAGCTGAAATTAATTATTACAGTGGTGAGATCTGCACTGACCTGTCTGGGCAAAATAATTTATGCAATGATGTAACAGAAGGAATGAAGTAATTCTATTGCTAAGTAATCGAAACACATCCAAAAAACCCCAGAAAATTAATTTGACAATCATTTCTATATATCTAGTGACCTAAACTTTTTTTTTTTAAACAAACTTGTCCTTTTTCTTGTAAGCAGTAATTGAACGGGACAGAAAAATGGTGAAGTAACTCTGCATTGCTGAAATATGATGCCACAAAAAATTATTATCAGTGCAATAATCTTATGGTATTTCATTTGATGTAACTTTTGCATCACTCAAAAGGGTTTATTTTTCAATACAACACAATCTGGTTTTGAAAACAACTTGAAATACAAAAGTATTTGGGGTCCATTAAGTAAACAATTGTATGTTCTGGCATACAAGAAGCATGAAAGACAGCTGAATCCTAAACTTTTTAGCAAAAACTTTTTTTTTAATAATTTAATTTGGAGGAGACCTCTGACTCTTCAGCCTCCTGTTACATTTCACTGAGTGTCACATATGTATCTAGCTAATTCTTGCTATAGGGAGACCTCTCCACACTAAAGTGACCTTTATTTCCAGCCTACAACTGGCCCTTGAAGAATAATGTCCTTGTTCTGGAATCCTTCCACACAGTAATGCAATCAACTGGCGTGCTTGGTTTAGGATTAGTGATAGATTTTCTCAGATTTTATCTTTCTTTTTTTTTTCCTGAAATCACTCATAAAGGTATAGAATATTTAAGTAAAATTGAGATAAGATCTGCATTCCAGCAGAATATATTGAAGATAAAATCATTTAAGTTGGAGATGAAGAAACATGCTCCATAGATAACTTTACATCTAATTTGCCTTTAACACTTGCTCTATATTCATGTGAGCTACCTCCAGCAGGTTAGCTATAGCTTTGGGGGAGCAGATACACACTCAAGGAGCTGATCTTTTGCCCTTCTTAGCAGGAAACTGGCAAAACACCCCTTTGCATCCTTTATCTTCGCTCAGAGTTTCTGAGTGTTCATTCTCCTGCAACCTCCAGTCCTGATAACTGGGTCAGTTAAAGACTCACACGCTCCTGGAATTTCACACGGGATGACTTCAGCTGTGCAGTGAATGGATACTGAACTACTCTTCCTAAGATAATTCTGAAAGGAAGTCAAAAAACCTGTCAGCAATAGGGTGAATCTGCTGACCCTCAGGTAAAGAATGGCACCTTCTTAACAGGTGACTTACATACTCCAGAACTGTGTGGAAAAATGCAGCAAACAGAAGAAAGTTTATCTTAGCTTGCACATGGCTGTCTCTGGGCCCAAAGAACTGCTCTGGAGGCTGAGCTCAGTCCTGAACAGAGCTGTAGCCCCAGCACTGTGCCAGCCACACATCCATTTTGCACCCCCCTGCAAGAATGCCTGCAGAACCAGACCCACGAGGTTCCACACCAGTGGATGCCAATGAAACCAGAGGAGACCACCAGGCTGATCAGGGGGATAAAGCACCTCTGCTATGAGGAAAGGCTGAGAGAATTGGGACTGTTCAGCCTGGAGAAGAGAAACTTCAGGGTGACCGAATTGTGCCTCTCCCATGCCTGCAGGGAGCCTGCAAGACAGATGAAGAGAAACGATTCACAAGGGCCTGGAGGGACAAGGGAGAATGGCTTCACACTGACAGAGTAGGTTTAGGTGGGAGGAATTGGGAAGAATTCATTCCCTGTGAAGGCAATGAGGTACTGGAACAGGGAGCCCAGAGAAGCTGTGGCTGCCCTTGGATCCCTGGAAGTGTCCAAGGCCAGTCTGGACAGGGCTTGGCACTATCTGGGATAATGGAAGGTGTCCCTGCCCATGGCAGAGAGGGAAACCTGGTGATCTTCAAGGTCTCTTCCAACCCAGACCATTCTATGATCCTACACTTTGTTTGCCAGGGTATCCCTGCTTTACATACTAGCCACTTGTGAGCCTTTAGACTGTCCAGGACTATCAGACATCACATTTTTGCCATAGTAAGACAGTTTTGTATATGTGTTGGTATTATTATATCTGATTTGAAAGTGACACCATTCATTATTGGTACATGAGTACATTCTACTTAAAATGCCTTTATGCTGAAATGATCTGCCATAATGGACCCTAAATCTTTTTCATCAGCCATCAAGCTCATTGGATGTTAAATCTTGAAAACTCTCAGTAGTTTATTAATATTTCACCAGTAAAGCAGCTTTTAGGCAAAGCATATTCCTAACAAGATGTATGCTTAACACAGTGAAATAGTTAACTACACGAAGAGTTCAAAAGGCAAACAAATATCAAGATGAATGTCACGATTTTAGATTCAAAGTGCCTTAGTAGAAAACAACAAATTAAAGAGCCTTGTGCTTCAACTGCCTAAGGTGCTAATTACTGATGAGCAAAAAGGATTAAGTTACTGAGAAAAAGGGCTGCTCAGGTTACAAGATATCATTGTTTTTGCTTGTATATTTGGTGATAAACAAGGCAAGGCGAGGGAGACGGGCTTGTCTATTGTCTGGCCATTCATTTTATATCAGTGGGCTTGGCTGCCCTGCTCTGCCCACTGCAGCCACGCACCAGGGTGAGCTTATGGCCCAGCTGTGTCTGGGCACACTTCAAGGTCATTTTTGGGTTTGTCAATTGACATGATCCAGCATCCCACTGGTTCAGTTGCTTCTAAACTTCATTTCAGTTCCAGTGACACACATCTCATAGGCATCAAGTACAAGCTCAAATATAAAATCAAATTGAGAGGTTGTCAGAACATGTACAGTGCGTGAGTATTTGCCAAATGCAATCTGGCAAGAGAAGGCTTATGGATGGGAGGATTTTCCATGTTACATGAAAATACCATTCTGGCAAAACTTCTTAACCCGTGCCATCAGCTTTTTTCTGCTTAAATTTCTGACAAATTAAAGAAAATTGAAGAATCAAAATCAATTAAAAAAATAAAATGTTTTCTAAAGGTTCAGAGACCCTTTCAAGGATTTGCTACCTTGTTGAATATTTTTTTTCAGGTAACACAGTACTTCAAAACCTCGAAACAGAAGAGTTCTGTAATAATTAACTAAAATTCTGCAAACTCTTCCCATTTGGAATGCACTAGAAAAAATTCAAACAACTTGGCAAACGTCACGCTTAACTACAGACCTAAAATGACTTTTGCTGTCAGCATGGCTTGCTGTGGAATTGAGATAAGGAGATTTCCGTGAGGCCAGCTGGCGGGCCAGCAGCAGAATTACCAACACAAATCCGAGTCCTTGGCTCCTGACCCCGTGCTGACTCCCGGGGCTGTCACTACAGACCCTTCACCTGCGCTCAGGAAAGCTCAGGAATTACATTTACACCCCGCGGAGCTGCGAATACACTCGGTGCTGCGAACCCCCGGGAAGAGCGAGCAAGCCCAGGCCACGGCTTCCCAAGCCACTTAAAGCCAAAGCCTCGTTTCTCCCATCGTGCCTCAACCCCTCCGTATCTCGTCAAGCTCTCGCCCTCCGAGGACACCCGCTACTTACCGGCTCAGGGGGGCTGAGGCATGCCGCTGCCGGCCCGCCTCCCGCGGCCCTCCCCCGGGCCGGCCCGCCCGCCCCGCGCCTGCAGTGGCTCCTCCGGGGGCGCAGGCGGCGGTGCCGCCCGGACCGCGGCTGTGCCGGCGCCCTGCGCCTCGCCGAGATGAACCCGCGGCTGCGGCACTGGCGGGAGGCGGCCACGCTGCTGCTGGCGGCGGGCACACCGGGCCGCCCGCCGCGCTCGCCGCTCGGCCCCTTCGACTATGAGCTGCTGCTGCTGCGCCGGAGCTCCCGCAGCGGCTTCATGCCCGGAGCCCACGTGTTCCCGGGCGGGCTGGCGGAGCCGGCGGATTTCTCCACCGAGTGGCTGGGGCTGCTGCCCGCCTCGCCGCTCTGCGGGCTGGGAGCCGTGAAGCCGCCGCCGCCCGGAGGCAGCCGATCCCCGCTGTTCGCCACCGACCGGGAGAGCCTGGGCTCGCAGCTGCCGGGGGAAGTCGCCTTCCGCATCTGCGCTCTCAGGGAGACCTTCGAGGAGGCGGGGATCCTGCTGCTGGTGCCGGGGCGCGGGCCGGCGCCGCCGCTGCCCGCCGAGCGCCTGCCGCCCGCCGCCGAGCTCGGGGCGTGGCGGCGCCGGGTGCAGGAGGACGCGTCCTGCTTCCTGCGGCTGTGCCGGCACCTGGGCTGCGCGCCCAACATCTGGGCGCTGCACGAGTGGAGCAACTGGCTGACACCCGTGGGCAGGGCCGGCCGCGGGGGCCGCCGCTATGACACGGCTTTCTACCTGTGCTGCCTGGAGGAGCGGCCGCCCCACGTGTCGCACGACGACCAGGAGGTGACAGCCGTCCTGGTAAGAGGGGCTGGGGGTGCCCGCGGTGCTGCGATGGGAGCGGCCGCTCCTGCCCGAGCCCTTCTCCCTGTCTTCGCCGAGACTGCGCCCTTACACATCGAACAGGCGTGGAATCATAGAATGGTCGGGGTTAAAATGGACTTTACAGATCATCGTGTCCCACCCCGCCATGGGCAGGACACCTGCCACTGTCCCAGGTTGCTCCAAGCTCCGTCCAACCTGGCCTTGCACATTTCAGGGATCCAGGGGCATCCACAGCTTCTCTGGGCAACCTGTGCCAGGGTCCCACCACCCTTACAGTAAAAATCCTGCCTTCTAATATCTAATCTAAAAATCCTCTCTTTCCATTTGTACCCACTGTACTCCTTGTCCTGTCACTACTGTTCCTGACAAAGAGTCCCTTTCCAGCTTCCCTGCAGTCCCTTCACATACTGGAAGGTGCTGTGAGGTCTGCACACCACTGTGTCTTCCCCTCTTGATAGAGCTCCTTGAGACGTGAGGAAAGGGAAGGGATTTTTACCTGCACCTTTCCCCTGGACACCTGGAGCTGCCACCATCACCAGAGGTGCAGCTGCAGCAGCTGTAGCAGAGGTTTTTTTATGAGGTCGTTGTACATGATCCGTGTCACATCAGATCCCGTTCACTGTGAACTTCTGTCTCTTCCAAAGGCAGCTGACAAATGCCATTTTTTTACATTCACTCCTGCAGTACAGTGCAGGGTTGTGGCATCTCCTCAATATGCTGGGAGAGATCCGTGTGGTATATCCAGGAAGATTCCAGGACTGCATGAGATGCTAGTAATTTTTGTCTTTTGAAGTTACTTGGAATATTTTAGGTAATATGCAAACTTGAAATAGTCTAGTAAAATTTTTGAAGTTTTGATTTTTGTATCTTTTTTTCTGTTTTAATAAAGCTCTAAGAAAGCTCAAGGTCAGGTTCATTAGGGTCCTTAAGTTTTTCTAGGATTCTGAAAAGTTTGATTACAAGTTAGAAGTAGATGAGAAACCAGACAGTTCTGTACAAGCCTACATAACAATTTTGGTATTACTGATGTTGCTATATTTATTTGTTTAACAAATTTGGTACAGAAATTTAAAAGTACCTGAAACCTTAATTTCAAGAATTCATATTGTAATTTTGTTAATAACAGCATAAATCTACTGCAAACGATTATGCACATATTATTAAATTCACCATGTGAAAGGAAATCAAGATTACCAATAGTTTAAACATGCAGAATTAGCATGATTAGCTGGGTATTCATGCTCTGAAAACAATGCTTCTAAGCAGCAGATGTTTAGAGGTACTTTTAATTCTCAAAGCATCAGTGGCAACCTCTGGTAATAGCGAATTTAATATTTTCTGTTGGTTTCAGTAAACTTTTGGTCATGCCCCTAAAACAAATGTCAGTTTTTAATCTGGCATGTCTGTGTGTAAAATAAAAACTTACTTTTATTGGGAAAAAAGGAGTAACTTTTATAGATTGCTGATGTTTTTCAATTTTAAGAATGCTGTTATTTTAGAATAGTTTACACATGGCTTTTTCTGTGTTCAGAAGATAGGGTCTGTTGCAAGCTCCTTCGCTGCACAGACTTCCTTGCTAAATGACTTTTCAGTTTATTCAGACTTTCTATCTGCAGCTGAAACTATTATTTCAAGACTTGCTTTCATCTTCCAGTGGTCATCACCTCCAGAAGCCATCGAACGCTTTAAGTCTCAAGAGATCTGGTTTCCTCCACCTCAGTTTTATGAGTTCTGCAGGCTGTGCAACTTCTCTTCCCTGGGGGAGCTGCGGAAGTTCAGCTCGGAACGCGCTCTGGAGGGCTGTGAGCGCTGGATGCCGGTGATGCTGAGTGCTGCGGATGGATTCATCCAGCTGCTGCCGGGTAAGGACACGCTGGAGGCTTCTCCTAAATATACAGCAGCTTCTGAATGCCGTGTGCTGCAGCCATGTGACATAAACCATCCTTAACTGTAAGGAAAGTGCTCTTCTAAGTCAAGTTACTGCACGCTGTTTCTGCCTTGTTTGCTGCAGTCTGAGACAAGCTAGGGATCAGACAGCACAGTTATGTCGTAGTTACACATGACCTCGTTGTCTTACCATTGTCATCATATGTATATTTGTGAAGAAATTCCAGCATTTCAGCTTTGTGTAACCTGAAGGATGTATTAGAACTCCTTCTGTTTCTTCCTTTTCCGTGTAAATTCTCTTTTACTTCAGTTATCACTGTAAGGAGAAGGGAATCAGGCACAGCTGCAGTATCACACCTCCCAGCTGCAGAGATAAGGCACTGCACTAAAACCATACACACAGCCATCTTCCTCCTGCCCTTTCTCCTGCTTAAGTCTCTCTCATTTCATAATCATGTACATGCAATGTTAAGAAAAGCTGCATATACTATTTATTATTTTCTGCTTTTCTTGGTTTGTTTTTCATTATGCTTTCCTTTTATTTATTTTTTTTTTTGGTCACAATTGACCTCTAGGACTTCTGTATTTTGGGTATATTATCAGTCTTGCACAAGAGTGTAATGCCTTGATATGGTAAAACATTTATTTCCTTCAGCAAAATAGAACAAAATAAATTTCTGTTCTTAGTCCTATCATTATACACATGAAGAAGTGCTTGTCCTGTTCTCCACTTGTTATATACACTCCTACCTGCCCAGGCTGAGATTACAACATATTAAAAGCATATTATCAGGAGGTCTGGAACATTCAGTGTGCACTGCAGTGTCCCTGACATACTTCAGAAATTTATGCCTCTATCTTTAAATCTGAAGATGTTTAGAGGTAGTTTACTTTTGCATTGTGAAATACATTTCCACTGATTTACATGTCCTGATAAATCCTAAAAAATTGCCAGTGTCACTCAATGAAAAGGCTGAAAAGTAAGGTTAGCAATCTATAACTAAATCTTTTTTTCTACACCCAGGTGATGAGTTATATCCAGAAGATCCAGATTATACTGGAGAAAAGAAAATGATTATGTCGACAGATAAGAAGGTTGAAGATCTCATGAAAGAGGGTGGGATATTTCACAGGATAGTAATAAAAAACACCAACAATCTTGCTGTCTATGTTAATATTCAAGCAAAATATAAACATATAAATCCACTGATGTTGAACTGTGATAATTCAGATTACAATAGCAGATTATAATATATCTTTGGTTTAAATCTAGATTTTTAATTGCATATATGCTCACTATGGTTTTGGTGCTTTTTAACTGTTGCCAAATAGTCATGAAAATATTCCTCTGTCCTGCCAAAGCATTATGTCTCTATGTGTATGTGATGTCATATCTATGTGTTTCTAATCTCTTGAGTCTTTAAAAACAGAACAGTTGTGCCACTGTTGGGTCACAAAAGTCCTCTTCTCACTGAAAATTTAAGTATATATTATGTTCAGAACAAGCAGAGGAAAGCTGAAGAATTCTTTTACTATGCTTCCCAAAGTTATCCACTAGATAACTGCAATGTGTGTCTAGAAATGAATCAAATCTCCCATTCCATAGTTGTTGACATTTTCCACTCTATTCTGTCTTCCATTTTGGGGAAAAGCAATGAATGTATAGATATAAATATATAAATTAACTATAATGCACTTTTAAAAAGAATATTATAAAGTTAATTTTGTATTTGATACACTTAAATTTTTTCTACTGTTAGTCATTCAAAACTACAATTTTCAAAGGTAGACCTAATTTAAATGAAGTCATCTATGCAGGAATTGAGTGCATTCTTTTTATCAATATTTTTTTTATCTTCAAGTTGTAAGCAATTTTTAAAAATTAAGTGTAATTTTTTTAGCTCCAAATCAACAACTTAAAGGAATAATATTGCTCCTTGAAATACCCACTTCCATATTCTAACATCTCACTTTTTGCTTCTTAACTACTTTACTAATGTAACTGAGATTTAAGAACTTCAGTGGAAAGATTGCTGCTTAATTTTTGGTTTGGATTTTTGTTTGGTTGGATTTGTCTTTTGTGCAATAAGTGGAGTCAGTGGAGCAGTTTTGTAAATTCTTTGTCAGGAAGGAGAATGAACGATGACTTCAGATTTAGCCAGTGAAGTTGTTCAGAAAGCTTTGTTCCAGCTTTTGTTTTGTGTTTCAATTAAAACCTTCTGCAACAATTCCATTATATTGGTTTGTAGCATTCATTTGAATTAAAAAAAATACTGACAAAAAGGTGTGTCTTTCTCTTCTCTCTCAGAACATACGCAGGCTGTTGCTGGTTTTGCAGACTTTGTTGAGGTTTGTAAACCCGTGCTGAACAATGACCACGTGAAGCAGAACACTGCGTGTTGTGCACTAGAACACCGTCTGAATATTTTGACATTCCCTTTTCTCCAGTCACTGGAGACTTTGCTGGCCTGCCATGGCTTTTCAAATGCAATGGAGAGTGCCCTAGGAGCCACACTTGCCTGCTCCCTCAGAACCCTGGGGTGCATCTCATCAAGTCCCAAGGACCTGTCTGTGTTCAGGTTTCTCAGATGGTATTTCTCCTACAGAGGAAAGTACTCAATATATCCTCCTCACCTTGAGGTTCAGGGACATGGGAAATGTGGGAAGCATGACTGCAGCAAAAACTGAGCCAAAAAAAAAAAGTCAAATGCCAAAGAAACCCTGTCAGCTCTATCCATGTGGATTATCTCTTAAGTATTGCGGGTGGGGTGTACATTTGTGTAAGTTCTCCTTTTCTAATCAGTATACCTCTTGAGTTGTTTTTTCTTTTTTCCCTGCCCCCTTGCCACATTCAGCTCCAGCTGTGCCTTAGTTCTCCTGATCCCATTCCTATACCCCCAAGCACCTTCCCTATATTCTCCCCTATGGATACATATTTTCCCAGTGCCCATGCATTTCTTTCTTGCACTTCAGTTAGACCAGAAGGGTCTTACTCAGCTTCATTGGTCTCCTGTCTGCTTTGTCTCATTTCTTACACATGAGAATGAAGAGCATTTATGCTTCAAGGAAAAGATGTTAAAAGAGCTGCTAGCTCTCTTCTCTCCTGTTCATTTATCCCTGCGGGCAGTTTCCAGAGGTTGCCACCCAGTAATTCCTTAAACAACTGACAGTGTTCTCTCCTAGAACCTTTACTTTATTCATCTGGACCATATCTCTCGAGATCATCAATTCAAATACACAAAATATTTTTTTTTTTTATTGTTCTGCCCCTTATGGTTATTCTACCAGTTTACTTTCATGGTACAAAGTGGGTGTTATGAGAAAATATTTTTGATAAATTATTTAGGACCCAGGGCACATCAGGACTGTGCATATGGGAACGTGGGCAGGGGAGGAATGCAGGGGTGCTGCCAAGTGTGAGGAAAATGTGGAGTTTTGGCACTTGTGTTGGATGAGGGCTCTCTGTCTAGTTGAGGTTATGTCTTCCTGCAGAACCAAGAACTAATGACTTACACGAAGTTATTTCACCACCTCCACTGGGGCAGATCCCTATGAACTCTTTCCACTTGTCCATTTACTTCTCGGTGCTACAGCTGTTTTGTTTTTTACTTTTTTCCTGTGGTGGTTGTTCCTGCATTAGTTAAGAACTACCAGTATTTCCAAAGAACTACTGCTATTTCACCACTGCCTCTGCTACAGAGACTTTAAGCCTGAAATAAATTCCAAACCCCAAAGAGTAGAATATTCTTGATTTCAAGTTGTTTGCAGTAACGAAGGCTTTTATTCTTTCACAATCAGCTTGGTTTCCATTTCATACAAAAAGCAGGACGAGAGATTTCCTTGTGCTCTATGAGATTTCCCGCAGCTGGGCAGGGGTTTTCTACCCCGGGAACACCCGGCTGTGCCACTGGCACCCCCAGCCCTGTGAGGAGCCGGGCGGGGGCTCGGGGGCTCCGGGCCCGCCCTGGGGGCGGCTTTGGGGCGGGGGAGTTCCGGAGGGAGCGGCTTTGGAGGGTGGGAGCTCCGGAGGGGGAGGCTTTGGAGGGTGGGAGCTCCGGAGGGAGCGGCCGCAAGCGCTGGAGAGTTCTGGGAGGAGCGTTCTGGAAGGTTCTGCGGGGCAGCGCGGCGTGTGGAGCCCGGCAGCGCCGGAGATCGAGGTCTTGTTCCTACGGGCAACTGCGTGGAACCATGGCAGGATAGGGGGAGATGGGGATTGGGAGTCAAGCGAAGACAGTGCTTTGTAAAGCGGGTGTTGCCGTGCTCTGCACTCCTGGGGGACAGGGATAGCGGGCTGTGTTTTCTGGGAGGGTTCGCGCTCACCGGGGGATGGCTGTAGAGGCTCCTTCTGCCTTCTCTAGGTCTGTGTTAAAAAGGTACCAGGTTGGGGCGAGGCTTTTAGTGATTTATAGCATTTTTACAGGTTAGATTCTGTCTAGTGGTAGGTGCGGGGTTTGAGCAAACCTTTGTTTGCCCACTCGGTTCTTAACAAAGCGGGAATGTTACTTGGAGCGGATTGGGAGAGCTGGCCTTTTCTGTGGCTGTGCTTCATCACTGCGACGTTCATGGGTCATTTAGAGGTGTGCACTAATTTACCTGAGACTTCAGCTGTGATAATTGATAAAAGATTCGTGTTAATCACAAAAGCATTGGAGTTTGTATAAACCAGAATACTAAGCTCTGAAGTGAAGCATAGACACTAGATAAAGAAAATTATATGATAAAATAATTCTGTTTAAAATGACCTTGTTATGTTATATAATGTTGTATTATATTACATTATATTATGTTTTGTTTTCCAAAGAAGTTGTATCGGCTACCAGCTTGCAAAATCAGACTTCCCAATAGCCCTTCCTGCCTTTGTCTGATCAATACAGCCTATCCCAAAAACCAGACTTCCAGAACTTCTCTGGTGGTTATCTCAAGGATCAGATGGCTATCTGTGACTGATTATCACCCAGAGGCTCTGTGAATTTGTGTAAGGATGTTTATTCAGCCACTACTGCTGACAACAAAAATCCAAAAATTGTTGATTACAAGGAGAACCCACAGTATAAGAAGAGGCTGCAAACCAAGGTTCGGTGGAGCGTGGAGTGGGCGGTGACCCCTCACGTTCCCCAGCGCTGCTTGCTCTTTCTATACCAAATAAAGCAATCTAAATTTTGCTGCATATCGAGACTTTTGTCTCTCATTTATAACACAGCTGAAGTTATTTATGCCCTTCACGTGTTACTGCTGGAAGAAAAGTCTACTTTAAGTGTGTAAGGCAGCGCCGTGCATCTCTTGTTGCAGTACATTACAGTGCAGGGGTAGAAATGAGTGTGTAACTTGGGAGCTTTGCTTGTGTTAAATGATCTTGGGTAAGGCTGCCACCGTTTCAGCTGTTCCATTGTCTTGTTAAACTGGGAATGAGCAGTGCTGTCACCGCAGGGTAGCTGTGTTGCTGCTGAATTCTGGCTTGTTCAGCCACAGTTTTGGAAGTGGAAGGACAATGCCTTGATTTTCCTTTTCTGAAACATTTCATTAGGCACCTACTTTCAGTGTTAATTCTTTTAAGTTATAAGCTAGACACTGCGGTGATACCACGATGTGATTGCATTTTGGTTTGTGCCAAAATGAAATGCCAATTACTTGCTGGAAGTTGCATTATTCTGGTGTAACTCCTGAGTCTGGTATGTATCATTGCAGACAGCTGTAGTGTGAAGAACTAATAAAAAACTGTGACGTTAAACTTGTTTGCTAAATTTGAGATTCCTCTTTTGTATCAGGTTGTGGCATTTTTTTAAAGTTGTAAATACTCTCCTCTGGTGTTTCAGTCCATTTGGTTATCTAGGTAGGTTGTAGTAGCCCTTGTCTGTGATCATCCTATTTCTGCTGGCCTTTGAATGGAAAAGGTACAGCATGGATGGCAAATCCTAATTAGGCTTTAACGTAGTCCCTCTTTAAGAAAGCTGGTTTGAGCCCTTTGAAACATATAAATCAGTTGCTTAGGCTAGTACTCCTGACATGAGTAATAAAAATCCATAAGCTTACTTTAGGTGTATGCTCTTCAAATAGGCCTCCACAAAAATGATGGTTTATCAATGCTTTTCTTTTACAGTAGTGACAAGTGAGACACAGGAGATAAACATGGAAGTTGTGGTATTAAAGGTATGCTGCTTTTTTAAAAAATCTGAAGGACTGATGTCTTATTTCCATGTGACTTTCTGGAGGTCACATTTGCAAACGTGATGTTGGCTGTGCATTTCTATTCACCAGCACTTCTTTGCACTTGTGGAGTCATATTTGGGTTATATATATTTTGTCATTTAAGTTTTATTTTCTTGTTTCTGTTGTAAAATAGGTGAGCAGGTGTGTGAATTAACACAGGCAGGCAGCCAGAACAACCACAAAACCACAGCTGAAATCTAGGGAGTAAATTTATTAAGTTAACTGGCTAAGCGGCGAATCTGGGGCACACCCAGGTGGTCACTGTCAGGCTCAGCCCATCCCAGCAGGATTCATCCAGAGCCCTGTGAGTTCCCCTGTGCTTTGTGTGATCTCTGAGCTTTGATCTTTCTCCCAACATGGAGCTCAGCATATCCATGAGACTGCCTCTAGGCCTCTCCAAGCACCTGTGTTACCTCTACACAGAAATTCTACTTCTCAAAACAGAGGATCAGCAGCAGTAGGCATAATAGATGGGGTTTCCCACTCTGATATTCTCCAGGCCTCAGCATTCTCAGCTGTAAGGTCACTTGATCTATTGTACCTGACCAGAGCTATCTTCCTCACCATTTTTACACTTTTAATCCCTTCCTCCTAGCAGTAGGGATGCAGCTAAAATCTAAAATGAAAGATGTGCAACACAATGTTAAGTAATGTGTAGTATAGTACTAGATTTTACTGAATTTCACAGGAGATTGTGGAAAATGCAGAATACAGCTGACTGTATTCTATATATGATGTCATGCTGAGCAGTAAAAGCTGCAGGTTTGTTTGTGGTTGTCAGATCTGCCTGCCCAAGTCAGTAGCATTGTGTGTGATGAAGCTCTGTGTTCTGGAAATGGCTGAGCAATTGCCAGTGGGAAACAGTGAATACATTCCTTGTGTTGCTTTGGTCTCACCTGCAGCCCTTGCCTAGTCAGCTGTTCTAATACCAGCCTGTGAGTTTTCTCACTTTTACCCTTCCCATTGTCTGGTCATCCTGCTGCAGGGATGTGAGTGAGGGAGCAGCTCTGGGGGGTTTAGTTGCCTACTGGGATTAAGCCACAACAGCTGGGGACCGGGATCAGCTGGAACACTGGAATGTGACAGTTTACAAAGGCTTAGCAGAAAGCTGTCACTGTTCTAAAGAAACTTGCTGTCATGCAGACATTCTGAGCACATAGAAAAGCCCCTTGATGAGGTTTGTCATTTTTTAGGGTTTTTTATGTACTTCCAGAGGACTTCATATGAAGTAAAGACTTTGTCTTTGCACTTTGCCCACTGTTTGGTTTAACCAACTTTTTAATAATGCTGCTCCCTTGTAGACCCCACATGGTGTTTGTTACAATGCTAAAGAAACTTGGAACCTGAGAAGCCATTTGATGAACTAATGAACTAGTGAAAGATGTTTCTAACATTCTGTATCTCAGTATCAGTCACCATAATTTTGAAGGTGCCCCGTAAAAATAAAGTTTTATTTTTACATTTTCTGCTCAGATACTCTTGAAAGCTAGTAGTATTTGTTCTCTACTCCTTGCCCCAGGTTGAAGATCCAAGTTGCTTTTGGATTGCTGTGAAAGGATGTGTGCCGGGCCTGGTCAGTGAAACTGCATATGAAAACCTGAATGCTGAAATGAAACAATTTTATAGCAGTTACAAAGGTGCAGATGAAATAAAAGGAGAGGAGGTAGAAAAAGGCCAGGTAAGATCATTACTCTATGTAGAAATTATCTATTATTTGAATGGGTTTACGGGTGAAGTATCAAATATATGTTTTTGGTTTGTTTTTTTTTTTTACACAGAAAAATAGAGACTAGCATCTCTGTGGGTTGTGTTTTGTCATCTGTAAGCCTCCTAACTGTGCAAGCTGTAAGGCTTGCACTTTGCAAAGAAAACAGAAGGCTGTGTAATAAATACTGTGTCCTTGCCTCTGAAAAACCTTTGAGTGTAACTGGGGCCATTTAGAAGAACCTGCTGTCTTGTTCTTTGTCTCTTCCTCAGGTTTATGTGGTTTTCAGTGAGGAGCTCCAGTGCTGGTGTAGGGCACTGGTCGGGTCAGTGCAGTGCCGGGCAGATGGTTACCAGCTCGGATGTTTCCTTGTGGATTATGCCAAGTACTGTTCTGTTCCATCAGAGAAGTATGTGTTAAGAGTTTTTAGCACTGTGATGTATGTGCTAATAGGTGCAGATGCTATTAATATTTATTTAGTCAATGCTTTAGTTAATTGAGGTGTAGATTGTGTCCACAAGAAGCTGCTAAACAGATGATAGCACTTAGAAGAGTCTAAGTGCAAACCAGTCCTTATTTTGTGATATTTTAAAGATGTTTCCTATTTTAGGTTTTGCTTTTTAAAATATTCAGAAGAGAAATAATGTCAGTTTGTTGTGATTGCCAGTTAAAACTTAGTTTTATATTCCTTTTTCCTTAATAATTTTCTATATATTAAAAAAAAATTAATATTATGGCCAGTGAAGGTCAGGCCCAAAAGCCATCTATAGGAGCAGGGTTTCACTTGCTGCAACAGCTTTTGAGGTCTAAACAGAAATATGTGGGGATTTTCCCACTGCAGTTGACCAACCTGTTTACTAAGATCTGACAGTTTGTCATGTTATGGTGCCAAAAAAGGTGAATTTTCACAGGCTCTCAGTTTTTGATGAAATGAGTATAAAACACTGAATTTCTAAAATCTTGAAAAATATGTTGTATGTTCTGGAGCAACCTAGTCCAGATCTTAAAGTTTATTTCTCTATTAAAATGCACAACTTGGAGCACAAGAAACTTCACCAAATAGATTTTGATAGTATTTTAATATAAATAATGTTTTTAAGTTGACTCTTGCTATGTTGGAAAACAACTTGACAATGGGTTAAATACCATGAAGATATTTAGAAGATGAATAGCAAGAAGACTTGAAACTGCAGTGGTAAAGGATCAGAGGGATGCCGAGTAACTAGGATGTGTACTGATAATAAATGAATAGAAAGATAATTCTGTTCACCAGCTGGCCCGATGGCACCTCTTAGAGTAAGACACTGGTTCCAGGGTGGAAGCCAGTGGGATCCAAACTCCTGAAAGGACTGTGTTGTCAGGTTCAGGGTAACAGGAGGTGGTTTGTGAGGCCAGCAACTTCTGGAGAAGAAATTCTGCCCTGTAAAATGAGATACTTTCCACTTTGTTTTGCAGCATTCGAGTCTTAGCAGGAGCATTTGCAAAGATCCCACATAGAGCAAAGAAGTGTCGGCTGCACTGCACAAAGCCACTGACACTGCATATTGACTACTGTGAGAACACTGCCAAAATAGGGTAAGGAGAGTTTACTAAATCTCTTCTCTATTCATGCATTTCTAAAATGTGAGGGTTTAGTGCAGAATTTTTAGAAGGGATTATAGTTCAAGAAGAAACCTGTAATATTCTCATAGTAAACTCAGAACACAGAACTGTACCAGCTACTAAAAGGAAAATTAACTCTCTTCCAGCTGAGAGGACAGAGCTCCCTGGGGAAGTGGTGGGGTCACCACTTTAAAAGATTTAGAAGATGAGTAGATGTGGCACTAAAGGACGTGGTTGAGTGGTGGCCTTGGCCCTGCTGAGTTAGGGGTTAAGACTCAGTCATCTTGGGGTTTTTTTTCCAATCTAAATGATTCCGTGATTTCTTCATATTTTATGTTGGGTGCAAGCCATGATACCTTGACAAAACACTCTTTTAATTTTAATCAGCTCATTATATTAGTGAGCTGGAACAATATTACCAAGAGTAAAGTAATGTGCTAAGTAATCAGATTCTGCTGATTTGTCTAGTTCTGCACTTTGTAAGAATTTGAATAACTTAAATCTTTGTGCTTGTATAGAGTTGTTTTTTTTAATTACCATTTTCATGGTTTATAATGTGGAAAAACTGGTTGTGTTTATTTTCCTAGACCAGCCAAAAGATGGGATACTGCTGCTATCCAGCATTTTCGAAAACTTCTTGAAGGTAGGTAGCACTTCAGTTTTGGGAAGAAAAAAAGTTGTTAGAGGAATGTAGTACTTGTGTATGCATTTATTATACTTGTTTATACTTTATTATATTTGCAAATGTTGCTTATTGAAAAACAAGGAGAAAGGAGCTGTATTTTGAGTACTCTGGGCTTCCTTGCTGCATATATTTTGGTAGTTAAGTAGACTGTGTTAGGGTAGATTAGGCTAACTGAGGGAGCATTCATGTCACATTTGTTTTGAGCATTGGAACCATGCTGTGTATTCAGCCTGGGACTCTGAGTCAGCATCCCAGCTCTCCTGTATGGGCGTGTGCAGAGGTGCTTCAGGGCTGGGGAATGGACTTTGATCAGCTGTGTGTGCCCGAATGAAAAGTGCAACAAAGCTGTACAGATGTGCAAATACAAACTTCTTTCAAGAAAAGGAAATGTCACACTTGGAAAGCACATGCTGCTGCCCCAGGCTGTCAGAGTCTAAGAGAAAACCAAGACTTTCAGTGTAGAACTAAGGTTGGTTTGTCTTGAGATCATTAATCTGTTTTAACTCTCAATCCTCCTTCAAAGACTAAGGACAAGTTCCTTTTTGGAGCTTTTAAGTTTTTATTGTTAAATTCCTTGTTTCACTTAGGTGTAACATTTTTAATTGTGATTTCTCTTTTTGTCTGTCTCAGTAAGTAGAAGTGAAGAACGCTGGTGGTGTGATAAGGATTTAATCTTTTTTCTTGTGTTTATTATTACATTTAGAGGCTACTGAGGTTAAAGCCACAATACAGGCAGTAGAAGATAACGTGTTAGACGTGTTTCTTTTTGTGACTATAAGAGATGAAAAGGTAAGATACTTCTAAATTTTCAACTCTATAGATGTACCTTGCTATCAGCTTAAGACTGGAAAGCATGACTTAGGGGTTTTGTAATTTCAATCAGATACAGTGGCAGCTAAATCATTTACTTATCAGAGGTTTTTGTTACAGTTCTGTTCATTGTAAACCTTTGGAGAAATACTAATAGGCACAACCTTAATTTTTCTCTAGATGTACCTTTTTTTTTTTAATTATTGATGAGCAAGTGCAGTCCAGCTAGTATTTGTGGGTAACTATATGCACTATTCTTGTGATAAACACTGGAAGTTGTTTCAGTAAAGCAGCTGCATAATACTGTAAAAATAAAAGTTCACACTCTTGCGTACAGCTGAGTTCTCAAGGAGCTGGAAAAAGTGTCCAGTCTAGTTCCACTGGCCAAAATGTGTAACTTGTGTCAAATCTCTGCTGTATCTACTGCCAGACTTAAGCAGCTGTATGGTAGATACAAGAAGCTTTTGTTTTTTTCTGCCAGATTTTGATGTATACTGATTCCAAAAGAAATAAACAGTGTTGACTGAATTAGAGGGGTCTCTTAGATGTGTAGGGCTTATAGAAACAGATAATTCAGTTCTAAATAAGTATGTGCTGGTGTAGCTTACTGCTTGTTGACACTGATGGAAAAAAATCTTGTTTGGGTTTTTTTGTAGATATGTGTTAATGATGATCTGGTTGCAAAGCACTTTGCTCATTACAAGGAAACTGAAGGGACTGCAGGGAGTTCTTCAGATGATTGTGACAGTGAAGTGTCCTTGAATGAGTGTGTTCCAGTGGAGTTTGTTGGTCCTACGTTTCATGCCAGGCCAAAACTGCCCTTTGGGGAGGAGATGTCACCACGTCTTGAGCCAGGTGGGACCCACGAGTGTGTGAGACATTCCTACAAGCAGCACCTTGTGTGTTCAGTTGGATGTGTGGAACGGGAATTTCCTGCCTTGGTTTGGATCCAAATGACTGGGACACATGGTGTCCATCTGTGGCTTTCATGTGTTCAGATAATCAGAAGTGGGTATCTCCATTTTATTTACCTTTTTAGGTCTTGCTGGATGTAATTCTGTTCTTGAAAAGAGATCCCAAAGGTCACGTAAAGTTCCAAAGGACAATACTGTGCCTGTAAGTGTTACATTTCTTTTTAAATGTGAAATACAAACTAAGGTAAACACATATAGGCCAGATTAGGAGTGCTTTAATCATCCAGCTTGATATTCTTAGACATATATTCTTAGATATTCTTCTTTCTGAAGTTTGTTTCATCAGAATTGTTGCCTTAGTGAAAGGAACTTCAAATTTGTAAAAGAATGCTGCAAATATTAGTAGAATATAACAGCTGGGTAAGAAAACCACTTTCAACTTCGTGTTTTAAATACTGCTTTTGAAGAGTATTCTAGTGCTTACAATGCGTTTTCTTTCTAGGTGGTCGGCATGGTGCCAGGTGTGCCTTCCAAGGAAGATAAAGCAGTTCAAACAGAGAGGTGTGGTGCAGCATTATAAGTACTGAGAACGATTCTGTAGTCAGGCAGTTGGGAGCTGTAGTAGGTTTGCAGTTCCTGTTCTTAGGCCTCTAAAGGGCAGAGGGAAAGGGAAGGTACATACACATGCTTTTGGGGAGGGAGGGACTTGGAAGCTGCTGATAGTTACCCAGACTAGAAAAAACAGCAGTTCTTTCTAAATAGTAGCTTGACAACAATGGGGAGGTATTTTCCTGCACACTAAATATGTTAACTTGCTTTTTATTCTTAGAGTGATTTATAAAGTTTTCAGATTTAATGGAATATGACTGGGTCAATTTGTGCAATGCTTTCACAGTGCTGCAGGTTAGTTGATGCATATGTAATAAACCTCAGGAGTATTTCTTTCAGTTTCTAACTGATACAAAGATGAGTTGTTTTATGTTTTGGAACTTTTAAAAAAACCTCTTTTTTCTACAGTCCAGTCTGTTTTTCTTCTAATGTTAGGGAATTTACCAATTAACTTTGAAAAAGATTCTGAGGGATTTTTTCCACTAAACTTTGCTTTCCAAGTAGTGGGTTTTGATTTCTCCTTTTGTATTGAGGGTTTTTCTCATTGGCATAGATATGTCAGAAATACTTTGAGTGAATTGCTTCAGGACACTTGGCAAATACTGGTGGTATTTATAAATGATGTTTTTCTTTTGTATTTATGTTGGATTTAATATCTCAGGCTTCCACAGTTCCTAAATTCCAATTCCTTCCAGACACACACACTTGAAGATGACCAACAGGTATTTCAAGCATTAACTTTCATTTAACTTCTCTTGTGCAAATATTTTGGTTTTGGTAGCATTGGGTCTTTGTGGAAGCAGGGGCTGACTGCACCTGCATTGGCCTCTGCAGGCCAAGCTGAGCCAGCCAGCCAAGTTGGGGATGCCTCTCTGAATTGAAGAAAGGGCAAAAACACAGGGAAGGGAGCAAAAAAAGTGAAAACAGGCAATGGCAGGGTCAGAGGAGTAGAAGGAGCTCCGTGCAGATGTTGCTGAAGGAGCTGCTTAGAGGACCCACAGAAGAGAAGAGAGAAGGAGCAATAAAGAGAAATTTCTGTCTGCATTGTGACTGCAGTCCCTGCCTCATGCTGCTCCGTGTGGGACTGAGTGCCAGCTGTACACAGTCCATCCACTGCATCTCTTGAGGGGCTTAAGACAGTTAAGACCATCTTTGAAATAAAAACTCATTGTTGCTATTCTTAAAGAAAGATTTTCACACTTGGTCTGTGTAACCTATCAGTATGTATGAATCATATTTAAAGTGAATTTAGGATTTGATTCATTTACATCAAAATGCCAGTTTTAAAAATATGGTGAGTGCTTCTGAGTTTTTGCTAAGCTCCTTTTGTTAAATACTGCTTTTCTCATCTATTGTCTCATGGTTTCAGAGTTTTCAAAGTGTTGGGAAAGAAAAGAACTTCGTGTTCCTGAGCAAAAAACTCGAGCCATCATCAGTTTTGGAAACAGCACCACTTTTTGATGGTCTGAAAAAGGTAGAGGTGATGATACTACAGTGATTTCCCCCCCCCCCCCCCCCCCCCCCCAGACAGGTTTCATACCTCAAATCTGCATAGTGACTATTACAGTAATACCTCAGTTTGGTTGAGAAATATGTACAGAGTTGTTCATGTGGTTAAGTAAATGAAGCTTTGAAGAAATGCTGTAAGAACGTTACTTGTTTGGCTTTTTGTTTTTTTTTTTTTTTTTCTGGTATGTTAGCCACTGCTGCAAGTGGATTTGAATTTTAATACAGTGATTTAACAGCTCAGCCCAGAAGATGGTATTTCATATTACCTGTTAAGGACATTTATTATGTAGTGGGTCAACAACTTTTAAATCACTTGTTGTTATGTTTTGTCTTGTTTTGTTGGTGTTTAAGTACGTGAATTTAATAGAAAACTTCTAATTTCTCTTTGTGTAGGAACTTGTTCGGAACAAGTTTCCAGGCCCTACCTTCACTGAGTCCTACTGTTGGCCACCAGTAGCTTGGGGATGTGATGTCGTTGCCATCTCCCAGCAGGGAAATGATCCCTTGCTATATATTCCACCAGTTCTTACACTTCTGCAGTTGAAAAGTGACTACCAAGCCTTGCCAAACATGAGTGGGGTATGTATATATTAGACCAGAGAACTATTACTACTCTGAATATTTGGAATGCATACATTAATGTAATCTCAGTGTATCTTCAGGATGCCCTCCAGTTTCTGTGAGGCCTCTGTAGAGGACTTGGGTGGACTGTGTGAATAGGGGGAGTCCCAAACTTACTTTTAAAGTAATCCCTAGCAAGTGGTTCATGCTCTAGCACTTAGATGCATGATGAAGCTTTGTTTCTTCAGGAGTAGTATGTACTCATTAAACTAAAATGGGTATTAGCTCTTTTAAATACTGTAATGTATTTTCTAGCTTGTATTAGATCACACAAACAGAATTACTGAGGTCGTAAGGCACCTCTGAAAATGGCCCAGTATAGCCCAAGTAATGCAAGATTCTCAGGGTTTTGTGCTTCTGTCTAAGACTGTGTTGTTAATTTTTGTACCTGTGTATGTAGCCATTAGCACTGATTTTATGTCCTGGATGGAAGAAGGCACAACTTGTTTTTGACCTGCTGAAAACATACAGGAAAGGCTGCAGACGCCTTCATCCAATGCTGATAATCCTTGGGCAGAAGAAGGAAGCAGCCAGCCAAGTGGACATCCAAGGCTGTAAGAATACTTTGTCATCTTAGTTATGCTTGGAGCCTGTGTGGGCTGCCTTAATTGCAGGAGCATGTGAAAGAGCAATTTCTGCTTCTCAAGTTCTTAGTTTATCAAATGAAGTTGGGGGTTTTGTTTGTTTAAATGGTGCTTTACAACTTGCTGTTGCAATAAACTCTCAGTACTTTGTGCATCTCACTCAGTAACATGCAGAGGGTGCTCTACAGAGAAGCAGCATAGAAATTAAAAAAAAGCTGTTGGGAGACTTGCCCTGCTTGGATGTATGTACTTAAAACATTTAAACATGTTCTGGTTTGATGTCTTTGTTAAGCTTTGGTTGATACCTGAATTTTCAAAAGTGGCTTTTGTTGTGCCAAGGGAATAAGAACTATGGATAAAACTATGAAGAATTGTGTAAAACTCCATTACAGCAATTGGTATTCTTTCATCCATCATTCAAGTTTGAGCCTGGTGGATGGGTTCAGACCTTTTAGCAGCAGAGCTGTTGGTGTATTTGCACCAGTAAAGATTGGTGTGGTTTTATTTTTGTGTGTAGATAGATACACGTGTATGTAAATTCCTAAGCTACAATGTGTGCTTTATTCCACTGTTGAAACAACTTTCCTGAAATTGCTCTTGCATATATTTATAAAAATATTTCCCTTCTGGCTGTTTGGTTCTGAAGTTCTTGCTTCTAATTCCAGTACCTTACTGGAAAATGAAATTACGTCCTGCATTGTAAAGTTGTTAACCTTCAGACATTTCATTGGATTTCAAAATATCAGAGCATCACCCACTTTGTCCTGAAAAATTTGCAGGAGTAGAAAAGTAAAAACTCCCCAGCTTCAAGATGATGAATCTGGAATACAAACGTGACCCTTTCTAATAAAGCTATTTTGGTCCTTTGGTGTCATAGTAATGCTCTTCCAAGTTGTTAGTTAATAGTAACAGTCTTTCCAACTTGCAGGTGAAGTAGTAGTGACTACACCATACAACCTCCTGAGACTGCTGGAACACAACACTGGGTTTTTGTGTAGGCTTTGCCATCTTGTTCTTGATGAGATTGAGGTGCTGTTGTCTGACACTACTGAACAGGTAAATGGCTTACAAAATCACTGGACAAAATGCTGTTCCAATTTTGTGTGTGTCTGAAACAATGGCACACACTGAGGAAAGAACCACTGGAATTGGATTTATGATGAACTTCTTTCTTTCCTCCTTTTTTTTTTTGTAATTTGTAAATTACTGTGTTGGCAGGTTGGACTTGTCTTCTAGTTACCACCTAGCTTTTGCTGAATGCCTCTGCCCTCAGATCTGCTTTGTCTGGGCTTTTTAAATTGAGGATTTAAACAGATGCTCTTCCTGAGATTTCCGTATTCTCTGGACAGAATCCTGCATTACAGCTGTGTGCACAGGCGTATGCTGTCACTACGTGCTGTCCTGTTGCTTTCTCTTGCTTCAGAAGTCGTTCAAAGAATAGAATAAAAGTTTACAAACCAAACTGTTCTTTTGAGGTGTGACACTTGTAGTTTGCTGTGGTAGTGGCTTTGTAACTGGAAAAAACAGTGTTCTCAAACAGTGTCTTTTTCTGGGCTGTCATGCTTGCTGGAATATGATGAGAGGAGAGAAAAAACCTCTTTTCTTCCTAGGTGTTTGCTATACTGGATTGTTACAAGAAAGCCACTGCACAGGGGGATCTACCACATCAGATCATTGCTGTGGGAACTCAGTGGAATAAACACATCACACCCTTGGTAAAGGAGTTCATGAATGATCCTCACATTGTGATAACAGTTATCGAAGAAGCTGCCATCTTTGGAAATGTGCATCAGGTAAAACTTTGGAAACGGTGTCATTGCTTGGATACATGGCTGCTGCTGGTTTATTGGAAGCAGGTGGTGCTGCAGTGCTGCCTCCCAGTGTGAGCTGAAGTGGCTGGTAAAAATCGTGCTGATGAGTCACTGAACAAGCTGGAGGTCTCTTTTCTTTATAAGACTGAGATGAAGACAGTTCCTTGAGTATTTCATGGTTAGTGCAGATGAGTTTAAATTTGATGAGATGCATTTGCAAATAGTACAGTTTTTGACCAGGGTGTTACCAGAATGTTTTTGCAGTTCTGAGTTGTGACTGGCAGAACTACAAGGTAAACAGTGCCAAGGCAAATCTAGTAAAGCATTTGGTTTGCTGCTTTCACACAATACCAAACTTTTGACCTCAAATTTCTAGCAGGCCTGTTACATATTCTTAGATATCCTTTTATTTAGTTGACACTTAGTGCGGTATAGCCCTTAAGAATAATACAAGATGGTTTAAGTTTGATTTGGATTACTCTGTCTCAGAATGGAGTAGTTAGTGGATTTTAAATGTTGGGAAATCTCCAAAGGTAAGACACTGAGCATGTCAGGAAACAACCCATGAGTTTTTGTGAGAAGCCTTAATGATTAGAACTGAAAGTGTCCATGTGTGGATGCATTAGGATTAGGAAGAATTACATAGTAAAATATGTATGGGTTTATATGAATTACCAGCCCTCTGTTTTGTATTTGCTTTTAGGTGGTGCAGCCCTGCATGAACAGCAATAGAACTGCTGAGTTACTCAAAATCCTGGATTTTACCCAGAGCAATCTTCAGAAAGTGCTGGTATTTGCTGACTCAGTAACTGAAGTAGAGATGATTCATAAGGTAAGAAAGTTTTTAAACTTATATAAGGAAGGGTTTTTTTCATTTTGAAGTCATAATAAACTAAAATATGTTGGCTTCTGAGTAGAAAGGAGGAATGTGGATTTGTAAGTTAATCATTCCTGCTAAAAGTAACCCCAAATTGACTACCAGCAAAGAGCTGGCCTAGATCATGTGAAACTTAAAGGTTTCTTTTCTGATGTAAATATTAGTGTATCTGGAATGTTTATTCTTCAGTGATTGTTAGTGGAAGCAAATCTGGTTTGAGATTGTGACCAACACATTTCCCTTGAATATTTGAGGGTTCAAGTATATCAAAACCAACCCCTACCACCACTTTAAATTGTTGATGTTAAAGTAGGATTGAAACAGTTCATAGTAATCCTTGTGTACACCAACTTGAAATATTTTATCTGGCCTATGAAAATATTTCGAGGGTTCACGTAATGAAGAGTGCTCGTTCTGAGAGACTGAAACATGAATCTGCATGTTGTTAGATCATGGAATCAGACTAGAGATGACACATTAATGAGGGGAAAAGCTTGACATCTTTACTTTCTTAAAGGTCTTTCTGTATTAATACTTGGGAACATGAGCTTGAGTTTTCTTTTTATGCAGGAAAATAATTAACCTTATCTCCATTAATACAACTTTTTTCATATAAGCAACCTAAATTTCGCTTTTCTTGTGTCTCTACAGTAGAGTGTGGTAAATTCTAGTAAGAGATGGTGCTTTAATTAGAGTTGATTGAAGCAAGTACTGCAGCATTGCAGGAATGTGTAACTTTTCACTTTGCCATGCAGGCACTGAAGAGCAACTCAGTAGTTTCCTTGAAAAAGCATAAGGAGAGCAAGTGTAATGCTAAGTGTGTCTTGGAGAGGTGGAGAAAAATGCACAGTTCTGGCACTCTTGCTGTGTTAGGTGAGGATTCTCTGTCTGCTTGGGATTGTATCTTTATGCAGAACTAAGATCTGCACCTAGCACTTACACTGAATTATCTCACCACTTCACAGGGGCAGATCCCTATGGATTCTTTCCAGTTCTCTGTTTACTTCTCAATGCTACAGCCCTTTGATTTTCTTTTTTCTTTTCTTTTCTCCTGTTACTATTTTCCCTGCTTTGTTAAAAGAAGTGCCAGTATTTTCAAAGATTTTCCATAATTTCACAATTGTTTATGCCACAGAAGAGATGCTCAGTCTGAAATAATTTCCAAATGTGTAAGTTCATTAGAGTTTTGGGTTATTTTTCAGTTTTTTTGCAACAACAAAGGCCTCTATCCATTTTCAAACTCAAATTGTATTTCATGTTACACAAAAACAAGAAGGTGGACTTCCCTCTGCTTTTAGGTTCATGAAGAGCTGTGAGAATTCCTGCATTATTTCAGCTGTCTCCTGTCTTACTCTCTGAATTACTGGGCAGTGCTCAATTCTCTGTATTCTGTAGTGCTGACAGGAAATAGAGAATTCTGTGAGATTGGCATGAAATGCTGTGTATGCCATATGCTGATGAGATTTATTGACTGGAGAGATAAAAAAGCCTTATAGGAAAATAGTGGGCAAAAATCCATCTTCCAGTCATTGGGTGGGGAGAAGGAAATCAGCTATGGTACATGTGATATGATCCTTCCCATGTTTGAATTATTACAGTTACATATCTGTGTCAAACATGTGCTTAGTTTTAACAGATGACTGCCTGCAGTCCTTGGGAATCAGAGATGCAACTTGTGTGATCCATTTCAGTTTCCCATCTCCAGGAGTCTTTGGGCAGCGCCTGCAAAGCATGAGTGACACCATCTGCACTGGGATAAAGGTTTGGGTGAACCTTGACTGGGTAATACACCAAGGGATTATTACTGGATACATCAACATTTTCCAAAATGTTTCTTATTACTTCTAGGATTCTGCTGTAGATCAGGAGCACACTAAGGCCAAGTCAGTCATTCTGCTGACAGAGAACAGTTCCTGTCATGCACCTGGGATTCTCCAATATTTAAAGCATGCAGAAGCTGAAATTCCAAAAGAATTCTATGATTTGACTGCCAGGGTGCTGGAATCTGAGGAAAATCAGAAATCTTCAAGGCCCCTGTGTGCTTCTCTTAAAGCGTTTGGGATTTGCAGGTAACAGAATGTCAGCTTTGCATACCCTGAGTGATGATTGCTGCTGATTCCTTGATGGATTTTCCTGTTGGATGCTTTTATCTAAAACAGGTTTTGCTCATACTTTTATTTTTTTCTGTTGTCTGTTGCAAGTCACTTAACAGTAGTTTACAACTGAAAGCAAAGAGCTTTTTTCTAAACCTGTTGTGTTTTTTTTTTTTTTTTTTAATGTAGGAACAGAACAGAGTGTCCAGATCGCCATCAAATTAATTTATCAATAGACATGGCCCAGAATATTGCAGCTGAAATGATAGAAACACCTGAACGTGTGACAGTAAGTTCCAGTTTTCTTTGGGCTTGGGTACCATGAGGACAGGTCTTAACCAGCTACTTAGCATGTTACTTATTTTTTTTGTATTCCATCAATCTTACTGCAGTGTGGCTATCATTTGATGTGGCTGTTCATTATTCTCTAGCTTTCTGCCCTTCACCCTTTCATAAATCAGTGTGCCAGATGTTCCTTGTATCCTTAGCTTGAACTGGAATTGTTTTGAAGATAATCCTATGTTTACCTCAGGCTATTTTTCTGCTTTGAAGATTCATATTTTGTGGGAAGAGGACTTGTGTGCTGTGTCTTCATTCCCTTTATAATATGTGACCATATATCAAAACTAACAAAGATGGAGGTTTCTAGAAACATCTTTCTTCTAGAGGAAACACAAAGTGATCTGTAGGAGTGAAGAGAAGTTGAAGTGGAAGGACTTTTTCTTAGCTGACGTGTTGGTGCAAACTTCCTGAAAACAGAGCATTTTCTGGCCTTGGGATTAGAGAATGTTTTTTCATTTATAGGATGCCCAAGAAATGGGGAACTCCTCTCATGTAGGTAGAACATTTGAGTTATTTCCTTCAAAAATATCAGTGCTTTAGAAGACTCTTCTACTACAGAGTACTGTTTTATTTAGACTTTTTTTTCAGTAGTTCCACATTCATGAAACCCTCATGGCTATAAGGTTGACTTTGCTATGATAATTCTTCACATCCCAGTAAGAGTTTGTGTCTCTTTGAGACTTGGGCTTTTTCTGAGGTGCACTCAGAGCAGCATCTTATGCATTGATGGCATACACAGCTGTGTGTTGGTAGTCTTTTATTTAAGTCATTTTGGTGCAAAAAATGCAGTCAGTTCTTGTAAAACTCCCTGTAAGGCTGCAGAGTGTTCAGAGTAGAGCTGGAGTGGTGCAGAATGTGTGAGTGGTGAGTAGCCTGGCAGATAATTGGCAGAGCTCTCCCTGGTGTTCACTGAGGTGGAATATCATCACTTGACACCCAACTGTTCTTGCTCCATACATTGCTGTCCACTGCTGACTGATCTATGGGCAGTTAGGATTGAGAGTAATAACAACCAACTGCTTTCTGAAATGTATGTGCAGCAACATCTCTCACCTTTTGGGGCTGGAAAAGAGGTGTGTGAACTATATATATTTAATTCGTTTGAGAAATCATCCACCTCTCCTTTCTGCTGATGTATTTGATCCTTTCAGATCCTGCCTCTCCTCGTTATACATGCAACAAACTACTTTGGTCGAATAGTCAAGAAACAAAAGGACCAATATACAGTTCTTGCTAAAGAAATGAATGATTATTTCAAGGTATCAGGACACAGGATTTCTGTTAACACCGTGGAGAAGTCAGTGTTGTATGGGTTACATGAGGGAGCCAATTGCCACAGGTAAAATTTTGTTGGCTTTTTACTTTATTCATGTGCATATATTTATACAAAGCTCTTAAAAAAGTTGACTTTTGGGTAAAGAAGAAAGCTCATCTTCAAAAGCAGCAAAAAATCATTGCTATGCCAATAATGCTTTTAGAAAGCTTTTGTCTACTCTGTATTCCTGAATGGCAAACAAGATGACTGCCCACACATGCACTCAGTTGCCGAGTGAAAATACCAGTTTTAAAATGAGAGCAGCTTTAAAAATTACTCTGCACAACTGGTTACATGAATAATAATTCTGTTTCTTTTCCTACTATGTGAAGGGTTCAGGTGGTAGAGACTCCAGCAGAAGATAAAGAAAACGTCTGTAAGGTCACAATTAAATATATAGATGAAGGCAGGACAAGTCAAGTTAACAGTGATCAGCTGCTTCACTTACCTGCAAAGTTTAAGAGTCTGCCACCTCAGGCTGTGGAAATTGTAGTTTGTAGAGTAAAACCCATAGATAATGAAGTTGAATGGAATCCAAAGGTAATAAGCAGGTTTTGCATGGTATTTCCTTTACACTCTTTACGTTCCTTTCTCTGTCATTTTCTACTAGAAAACAGTTAGAAACTGTAAACTTGGGTATCAAATTGCATTGCTTACTAGTATTGACACTAAACACCTGCTGTTGGGGCAGATTCTAAGAAGGTCAGTTGCCTTTTTTTGTTCTTCTATGAAATAATACACTGAAGTTCATGGAGTTTTTTCTGGTTTAAATCCCTTTCTTTTAGAACAGGTTCTCATTGCTTTGGATTCTGGAGGGGGAACAGGGGAAGTGTTGCCCCTCTAAATTGATCTGTGTTTGAGTGATCTTTCATTAGGAAAGCTCTTTCCTTGAAGGCTAATACTGTTCTAACTTAAAATGTTCCACTGGTTTACTCAAAACTGTATTTATTTGTTGAATTTTAACATTGTTAAGCTCAGAAAACGTTGTTTCATTGTAGTTAAAGTGACTGTAAAGCTTATACATCTCAAGTGCAGTAACAACTTGTTTTTCCTAGGTGACTGATCACATTAACCATAAAATTAAAGGAAAACTTCATCATGCAAAAGTGGTACATACTTTGGGACGGACAGTTTGGGTTGACCCAATGGTAGGTATAGAATGGCAGCACTAAAACCTTAGTATTACCTGCATGTGGTCCAAGACTGTTCCGCAAAGTTGATAATAGAAGTGTATTTGGGAGCTCCAGTGTTCAGTAGTTTGTCTTGTCAAGTCAGTTCTGCAGTTTGTCACATTCTTCTGGAAGAAGGAAACTTGGATCCTCCAAGGTGGTTTGTTGATACCCAGCAGCTCTTGAAATAGACTTAATTTATTCTGTTTATAATGCTAAGTCTACTCTTACAGCTCTTAAACTAGTTTGCAGTTGGTTTTAGTCTAAATTTTTCTGCAAATTAAAAAACGTTGGAGCTTTTCTTCTTGATTTTCTTGATCAAAACATGAGAAATGGGTGCTATTGTTCTTGGATATTTTCTTGTTCTACAGTTTCACATGCATTAGCATCCAGTAGACTTCTTGATTTTGTGGAGCAAATCAAGTGAAAAATGGATTGGAAAGAGAAAATGATCTGGAAGGTCATTGTTTTCAGTAGCTTCTATTCCCATATGATGTAGCTCAATCTTTCACCAGTTTCTAGGCTTTGGGGTTTTTTTATTGTGCCCCCTCCCCCCTCAGCTGTTCTCAGGTTGTTTGGGACTCAGTTCTTTACTGCATGAGGCATATTATGGCTCTCACTTACAGGATCAGGACTGGCACCGTTTACTTAATTGCCATCCTGGTTCTGGTAGGGCACACAGCCAGTTACCTGAGCATTATCACAATGCAAGTGATGGGGATGCTTGGAAAACAATTAAACATGGGGAGGTTCTTTTCTGAAAATGAGGAAAACCAAGTTGCCTGCAGGCATAAGTCAGTAGGGTTACATTTGAAGTTTGACTGAAAGAGTAGCTTTGAGTTGGAGAGAGACCATTGAAGAGCTGTGCTTTCCCTTTATTATGTTGTGTAATTCAAGGTTGGGGTTACCAATCTTCCCACGATGAAGATGTGGATCAATGAGTACAACATTCGATCTGAGATTTTGTCGACGGGTTTGGGAACTGACAATCCTGAACATACAGGAGAAATTAAGAAGCTGTGCAGACAGGTAGCAGTTTTGGATCATGCACAGAGCTTGGAGCATTTGTAAGTGTTTGCACATTTTTGTTCAGCATTTACTTTATTAAGAGAAAGGTTTTGTTTAACTGAATACAGTTAATATTGCTGACAGTTATTTTCATTTAAATGCAGAAACAGTTGTGTTTGCGATGTGTCTTCCCATTAACCATTCTTTAGCCCCATAACCACAAGGAAAAGAAAATTGTAATTCTAGAAAATATTAGCCTAGAATTTGATGCAGACAGGCAAGTTAGTAATAAAAGTATGGAATCTGCATTCAGATTCTGTTACAATTTATGCTGCTCAGAAGCTGGTTTGGATGCTGACCAGTCAGTAATCATCTGGTACCTCAGGCACAACCTGTTTGCATTTATTCCTTTCTCCTCTCAAAGGAAGGTTGGGAGCCTCCATGTCACTGCCAAAGCGTGTAGTGCTAGGGACCAGACAGCTCTACTGTGATGCTGTGTGCTGAAATGTGTGTGATGCAACTGCTTGGATCACTTTTTTACAGACCTGCTAAGCCTGAGACTGTTGAAAAATTTGGAACTTCAGTACAGACTTCGTCAGCAAGGTACAGTTTAAAGAAGGGGCAGGCAGAGTAAGGTTAAGCTGACTGTCATTTCTGAGTTTTCTCTTAAAACTGCTTTGTCCTGTGTTCAGGAGCACAAAAGAGGACACAGCTGGTCTGGAGGAGGCGTCCAGTCCACAGGACACATCAATACAGGAAAACTCTGCTGAAAGCTGTAACAGTTCTGTGACTCTTCCAAGCAGTAAGCCTTCCATCGCTTCCACAAGTTTTCAAACGTGAATTCAAGTGAGGTGCTTGATCTCAACCTAACAGTTGTCCTGGCAGCTGCAGACAGCTCTGGGTGACAGAGCAGCACCATGAGTGATGTTTGCAGTCAGGCAGAGCTGCATTCCATCGAGCAGTCAGGAGATGCTGTGAGAGTGACTCTTGCTACTGTAATTGCGTGGCTCTTTGGGAATGCTCTGTCCTTCACACACTTGGAATTATTTGGCTCTGAGTGGAACATGTAAGCAGGAAGTGTCTGCTGTAGAGAGGACAAGAGCTCTGCAGTCCAAGGCCACAGAGTTTAAGGGAGTTGAAATCTGTTGAAATAAGAGTGTGAATAATGATACTGTTCTCTTGAGAGGTTAATTTTTTCCCCAAGATTCAGGAAACTGTGCTTCCCCCCCCCTCTCCCCCATATATTTTTAATCTAAAGGAGGTGCTTACTGTTGTGTCAGTAGAGGATAAGAAATGCTTTGGCAAAGCAGTGGGACAGGGTTACCTGCTAGCAGCTGACACATGAGTTTGGAGCAGTGGAAGGTAAAGAAGTTGCAGATAAAAAGGCTGGAGTGCTTATTGTAGAAAGCTTTTTTCCCCCTTGTAATAGTCACATTAATTCCATGTTTCAAGCTGTGGTGTTGACACCAGTATTAGTAATTTCATTCCTGAAACTCCCCACTAATTTCCAAAATTGTATTTTCAAGTGTCAAATAAATAATGTTTTGAAACTGGAAGAAACCTTTACCTGAGCTGGAAAATTGCATGTTTGATTAGGTTTTTCTTTTAATCTTCTTACTCCAATTACAGTATTCTTGATAAATTAAAAATTTTAATTGAATTATTAACTTTATGAAATCTTTCAGGTTAGGAAGTACACAATAAAAAGGACAAAGACAGTAATTCGATTGCTAGCAAGATATTTTTATGATGGTATAGGGGAATTCTGGAAACACCTGGTTTCTGTAGTATAGGGAAGTATAAAATATGTTTCTGGATGTCCTCTTTTTAGATGATGCAGTACAAGCAAAAGAAGATGACTCTACTATGCATCAGCAGAAGAGGTAAGAAAATAGTGATTTGTTCCTATCTTGCTTTTATGTGAACTGCCAGATGGGATTGTTCTGTCTCTGTCTGTGGTCAGCTGAAAAAGTTCCTTTGTCTGTCAGAGGTTGGTTTTGCTTTTAGCTTTTCCTTTGGCACTTCAAGGGCAGCCTGTGATGGCAATCTGTATTGAGACACTAAGTGTGATTCCTGTGGCTATTGAAGTCAGTGGAGCATGTCTCCCCATGGAACTTGCAGATGTGCTTCTCCAAAGACTTGGTGTTTTGTAGGAAGCTTGACTGGTGTCCCATCACCTGCTTCCTTGGCACTGTTGCTGGTGTCAGGTCTGCATGGCCCAGGCTTCTTGGCTGAGTTGGGACTTCATGGGCAAATTCTGGCTCTGTGTGAGACAGCTTGGCTAAACCTCAGTGGTTTTCTTTGGAATGCTTTGGAAAATACCTATTAAATAACTTCTAAATACCTATTAAATTAACTTTTTTTTCAGCTGTCATCCACAAGTCAAGTGGCTTCAAGATAAAATGACTGTGACGCTGAAGGTACAAATACTGAGGGCAACTGACACTAAGTGTGAGTTCTCTAGAGAGAAGGTGGCTTTCAGGTAGGTTTAAGAAACTTCACTATAATTAGCAAAGTGTCTTTGTTTGGATTTAATTTTTTTAAACTTCTTGTATATTGCAGTGCTTATTCAGAAGGCAAACTTTATGTGGTTGACCTGGAGCTGTATCAGTCAGTAATTGCAGAGCAGTCCACATGTGTGATTAAGGATACAGAGGCTGTGATTTTACTGGTAAAAGAGAAAAAAGGAGCGTGGTGCAAATTACTGAAGAACAAGGTGAAATGAAAATTAATTTGAGAGTTACTGAATGTTCTGAACACGCTTGCTGTGCATCAGAGCAGGTATTTCAAACAGTGTTTTTGTCAACAGAATGTTCACGTGTCCTTAGATTTTGAACACTGGGAAGAGTCTGAAGATGAAAGGCCTTTTACAGTTGGTAAGGATTGAATGAGTCTGTGTTTATAATAAATAAAATGATCAACATTTCCCTTTTTGCATTGGCTTTATCTGAAATACTCATTTATTTCAGCAAGTTGCTCAAATTGTCTGAAAAGAGCTGAGTACCTCTAGGGCAAACTAGAAGGCAGCAGGGCACTTTTCGATCAGCTTGGCACAGACTAAGATAGAAGATAGAAGTGGTTCTGAGTGTTTTGGTCTAGTTTGTAGCCAAAAACATTGGGCCTGCTGGGTTGGGCAATTTTGTAGTACCGTGTATTTGTTCTGGAGCTCATTTTGTCCTGGTTTATAAATGCTACACTTTTTGTTAATCATTTCCAGGTTCTGCAAAACTGAGTTACCTTCCTGCAGGATCTGAAGATTGGTTTGAGTCCTCAGAAGACAGCAATACAGACAGTGATGAATAATTGGGAGGAGAAATTCCCCTCTGATAAGAATTGTATTATTGTTAATTAAACAGTTGATGCAATTGTTGATTGTTGAGTTGATACTTGATGTAATTGTGACTTGTTCATGTAATTGTTAATTGAAAACATTAGTGCTCTTAGAACCTGACTGCAACTGTGTTTAATAACCTTCACCTGAGAACAGGTACTGGCAAAGCTGTACCTGGTGTAAGAATACTTAAGAGCTGATGTAATCTGTATTTTGGTCTTGTTCTGCATCCTGATGACAACAGAAATCACCTACTTGAAAAAAACAGCTGCAGACCAGATGTTGTCCTTCTCTTGTTTTGTTCTTTGACTTAATACCTAAATATATAATGGAAGGTGTTCTGTTGGTTTTTTTTTTTTTCTGGTAGATTAATCTCTAGTGGGTTATTTAAGAGGTGTAAGTTACCTCTAGTTTTTGTTTAAGAAACAAATCCTTCTCTGTGAAGTAGAAGCAAAAAGTGGGTTTAGCCATGCATTCTTATTAGGTCAAAGCACCAGTCTATAAAGAACAGTGTAGTAAAATACCAGCAGTACGTCCAAGAATATTCTTCTGGCCTCAAGCAGTTTTTGATCAGGGTTCTTGTGAGGAAGACCGTTCCTAGGGACTCGGGTAAGTGCAGTTGCATGTTGGAACATAACTGAGCTTTTAACATTCTCCTACACTAAGGAATTCAGTGCAATAATTTTCCTTTGTTTTGAAGCCTTCCCTAATCCGAGGGCATTGAGTGCACCCCAGTGTCAGTGGGAGGGAATGAGAGGGTGGAGGAGCAGGTGCGAGGAAGGGGAGTCATGCAGAGTCTGTCAAAAAAGAGGAGATTGTCTGTCTGCCAGTTGCAGGAGGGAGAGCTGGAAAAAAACAACTGAGCTTTCTCATTTTTATATATAAAAACTATAGAAAAATTGATTTGAAAATAACCTCCCCTACATTATTATAGATGTAGGTTTACAGTAGTCAACGCTTCTTAGCTCCATTGGCTTTCACAAATAAAACTTTAGAACATATCCATTAACCAGTAACAATCCCTCTGCTGTAATTCAAGTGGCGCTTTCCCCTGTAGCAAAGGCAGTGCTGCCGCCCTGTGGTGCTGTCCGGTACTGCGGCGGCGCCCGTCGCGATGCTGCTGCCGGGCCGGGCGCGGCTCCGGCCCCGGGGCACGGCACGGTTCGGGCTGCCGGTTCTGGGGCACGGCCTTCGCTGCGCCGGGCACCGCGCAGGCCTTGTGCAGGGACCTCAGTCACTCCGCGGGGCCGCCGCTCCCCGATCCTCCCCTGCTCCAGCCCCGTGTCCGTAGCCGCCCCAGCCATGCCGCGACAGCGGTGCCGCCGCCCACGCTGCCCGGTGCCGCGTGTCCCGCAGCCGGGCTGGGGCCCGGGCGCTCCCCGGCAGGAGGAAGCCGTGTCCCTTGTGCCCGGGAGTGCCCGCACGGCCCCGCCTCGGGCTGGCGGGATCATCCCAGCACAGCGCTGCCAGTGCCTGCCCTGTCCCCCCCGCGTTCGACTCGGCACCCTCCAGAGCACCCGGCGCCTCTGCAGAGAGCAGCCGGCAGCACCCCATACACACAGAGCTACCGAGCCCTGAGCTTACCAAGCACGGGGAATGTGCATGCCTGCATGGTCCTATGCCGTACTTGCATGTCACTGATAGCACACATCTTTCCTGATGTCTTTACAAGTAATTTGATGAGTGAAGTATGGGTGTTAACGTCTTTGAAATGGGTTTTAATGTCTCTGCTGACTTTGGGCGGGCAGGTTTGTTACCAAGCCCTGGCAGTTTGGCTCCTGAAATAAACAAGGGAGTCTGCAGTGGCCTGGACTTCTGAACTTTGGGGTAAAACGGTAGGTTCAAGGGGGGATGTGTGGTAGGTGGTTCAGGAAGGCTGTACCTTCCTAGTGCCTTAGCAATGGGGAAAGGAAGAGGGCAATGTGTGCTGGGAGTTTGGGATAAAAGGAGGCTGCACCCTCCGAAATCCCGAGAGAGAAAACCCTATAGGCATGTGGCCTGATAGACTCTCTTCCTTTATGCGAAAAGAGTTGGAGGACTCCTCTGTGTCCTTTTGGGATGTAAACTTCTGGTATTTGTGGATTTTCCTGACAGCACCAAGCCCCAACCTTTTCAAGGTCCGCAGTTCCCTGCTTGGTGCATCCCAGTCTCCTCTTTAAGTGCTCCCCACATTCCCCACAGCTGTCCCTGTGCTCCCCACTAAGCCGTGCCAGACATCACCGCCACTATCCCAAACTGGGCCGTTGTGTGCACACAGATGGGCAGTGGTGATGTCACTGCAGCACTGTGACATCATTACCCAAGCCAGTGTTAAAAGGACGCTGGGTCCCAGTGTGCCCTGTGGAGGTGACGGGAGGGCTGCCGAGGAAGGAGCTCGCCCAGGGCTGCCGAGGAAGGAGGGCATTGCAGGGGCTCTGCACGTGTCCTGCTGCTCCCTCTGGCTTGGCAGAGGCTCTCCAAGCACTCGCCACTGCCCTGGCCCGTTTGCCCATGGTGCAGCAGGACCCTGCCAGGGGAGGCTCTCCTTGCATCATGGCCATGCAGGGGGAGAGGCACTCCCACTTTGGGCCCATCCGGACCCGGCACCTCCTGCGGCAGGAGCGGCGGGAGAGGAAGCCCTACAGCTGCCCAGACATTCACCCCAGGACCAGCCATGCGCCAGCCCCGAGGCTGGGCCTCTCTCACCCAGCACAATAAAGTCTTCTCCTCTGCCCTGGGGGATCCCACTCTCATTTGTCAGTCATCCTCCTCTGCCTTTCTCAAGGGCAGCGTTAGGGCAGGGGACCAGCGGGTTCTCGTCATCCCTGGGACTGACAGTGCCTTCCCTGTCCAGTTTGGGCTGGGGAGCCTGGCTGGAGGACATGGCACAGCTGAGCCTGATGGCAGTGCTGCTGCCTTTGGGTGCTTCCTGGCCTGGGGGAAGGTGCCTGCTTCAGTGATGTCTCTGGTGGGTCTTCCTGGACGTGCAGGACTGTTGGGATTGTGTCCCTGGGCTCAGGGGTGTTTATGGGAGATTGCCAAAGGTTTTGGGGATGTGCCTGGGTGTGGTGGTTGCTGCCAATTAGGGGGGAAAGTCCAGGTCTTGGGGGTGATTCTGTGTGTGCCAGATGCGTGCTGCTGGGTTTGGGGGCTGCTGCTGGGTTTGGGTATTGCTGCCAGGTGCAGGGTGCATCTGGTTGTGGGGTTGGTTCTTGGATTTGGGTGATTCAGACAAGGCTATTTCTGGTTTGGGGATGCTGCTGGGTTGGAAGCTGTTAAAAGCAGGCTCTGCCCCAGTAGAAGCAAAGCCTGTTCCTACAGGAGCACCAGCCAGTGCATCCCGTGAGGTGCTGGGCATGCTGTGATCTCTGGATGGTCTTCCCGCAGCTCAGCTCCCCTGCTGCCCCCGGGAGTTCTGGACTCACCTGCTCTGAGGTGGAATAGCGTCTTTCACTTCTGGAGTACCTTGGGGTAGTGCCCACCTCACTGTCTGCTCTGCCTCGGCAGATAATGGGACATTTCTGACCAGAGTTCAATGCCCTCAGACCCTCTTTGGGGTCTCTCTTGATCTCTCAGAGCCACTGTCCTGACTTTCCATCCTGCTGCTGTTTTGCTTTTCCAAGTGCAGCTGCAGCTCAGGAGGTTTTCTGCAGTAGAGTTCCTGTAGCACCAGGCAAGGTGTCAGACATTTCTGGGGTTCACCTCAGTTCACCTCCCACTGTCAGCAAGCACTGAATTGGCACAGCCTGGGCTCTTGGATCCTCTTGTAGCTTGCTTGTAATTTTTTTTAAACACTTCAGACACTTTGGAAACCCTCCTGGAGGAAGTATCTCATGCATGGCAAAATTGGTTTGAGAATGTGAATCCTGAGGACTAGAAGCAGTCTGACAACACCCTGTCTCTGCCCTTTGTATTTCAATTCTTTGAGAAACCATTTTCATCCATTTTGATTTTCAAAATCCCTTCAGCATGTGCCCAGCCTGCAGTCCAGAATGCTTTGCCTTATGACACATTTCTCTTTGAAGATAGTAGTTTACAGTACATATGAAAATACTCTGGAAAGAAACCATACAACTTAATTTACAAACCCATCAAATAATAAAGAAATTACAATAGAAAAATGTCATAATATATGTTTCATATTATCAGAATTTATCCTCTCCTGTCAAACACCCTAATGCACTTAGGGTTACCAATAACACAGCCAGACTTCAGACTACTACAAGTTTTCATGTAACCATTTAGAAGAGCTGTCAGGGTTTATCTGAGACCATTTTCTACTTGCCATCTGCTTTCAAGACTGCAGCTTGGGCAGTGGTGTCACAGCAGCCTCAGCTGTGTGTTCAGAGTTTGCCTTTACTGCCCACTGACAACACAAAACCCTGTCAAGTCTCTGGCTGGAGCAGTCTGAGACAAAATCAGGTAACACAGCATGGGATGTGCTTGTCAGCTCCATATCCTGGTGAATTAGTAGCATCCTGGTGAATTTTCTTTACTACTACAATGAAAAACAGTATTTCTGATAAATTCTACAACAATACTTTAGTGGAGTTTTTAGTTTTCCACAGGCTGGCTGCTGGATTATGTCAAGGAAAGTTAGTTAAAGTCAGAAGTTAGCGCAGTGTGGACTGCAGTAAACATATTTTTAAATACTCTGAAAAATCTTGACCTGATTCTGATTTTGCTATTAACAATTGACATAGTGACATTTCACTTGTGAGGGATTTGAATCCACCTTGTACTTTCAAATAATTTAAGTAATGCATTTGCATAAAGAAGTACCATAGGTCATTCTACACCCCCTCTTGTTTCCCTTTGGATCACTGTGCCCTGTTGTGGCTTTTCTTTCTGTCTCTCTCTGAATCTCTGCCATGCCAGTGAAGCACATATCACACCCGGTCTGCACTCATAGCTTTGTTTCCTTGGTAAGGCTCTGGGAATTTTCCCCCTATATATGTTACATACAATTCACTGGACTATTTTGTGGACCTCCAGTTAACCCTTGTTCTGCCTGAAAATCAGTTTGAATTCAGTAAGAGGCTACCATTACATCCATTTGCATTCCTGATATCTACTGCTCCTATAATTCAGTAACAAAAAACCAGTCACAGTTGCCTAATCTACTAATTTAATTTTAAGATGATCTAATGAGAAAAAACAAGGCTTTTATAGAAGTGCAAATTAATGGCTGCATTGGATTTCATTTCAACTGGTCCATAATGTCCTGGAAAACACAGTGTGTTGGTATGTCTCTATCAGAGAAAAAAAATTCCAATGGCTAGAATATCATGTTGGGACCAAAATAGCTGGACTTTCAAAAGGGCTCAATTATTGAGTGTTGAACACTGTTGGACCTTGAGTCTCAGGTCTGAATGTACTCCTTAAAATCTGGTCCTGGGTTCCCTTGAAAGTCTTGCTTTGACTGCACACAATGTTTGATTTTAGGTGTTGACCTTTCCTTACTGAATGAGAATATAAATATATATTCTGTGGGTTTGAAGAGGGACCGTAGGGAGAGTTACTTCCAAAAATAGTCTGTGCTTGTGTAGCTTTTAAAAGTGAAAAGAGATCTTTTAAGAGTAATGGTTAACAATGTGCTCTCATTACTCATTTTTAAATTGCTTTTCTTGGCACAAACATTTCTATGCTGGACCCCCTATTCCATAGTTGGAGACAATCCAGCATTTTAGCTCTTTGATCAAGCTCATAATACTCTTCACAATTATTTTATCTTTAATGGTAACAAGAAACTCCCAAAGTATGTTAATAAATTTCTTCAAACACACACTTTTGTAGCCTTAAGCAACACAGTCCTCTAATGGGGATCCTCTGCTACAAATACTCAGTGAGCAATTGGGATATTCAAATGTAGCACGTAAGAGTGTTAAAAAGCAGATCTCAGCCCTCTCAGCTAAGGATCATATTCCTGAATGTCTTTCACATGATTCATTAGCTCCTAACATCAAGTCTCATCCCTTTGGGAAAGAGCTTGGTAAGGCAGTATTTAATTTTTCCTCAATAAAAGTCAGCTGTTTCTTGATCTTACAAAGGAATGAGGACCCAGCCCAGTTTCCTGACACAAGAGGGAAGCAGAGATGCCTTTGGGGTGTAAATAGTCTGCCAAACACGGGAGTGGCAAGAAGCACAGGTAAGAGAAGCAGGGGTTCTTAACTGCAGCAAAGTTTACTGTATCATGACAAAAGGAAGGTATTAAAATCAACTTTTAATACTACCTGGTTGACATGGAAGCTCAGGGACACTTGTGATTAATTTTCTTTTCTTTTTTTTTTTTTTTTTTTTTTGCTTCACCACAAAACCAGACAACTCATTCTTCACCCAGCTCTACTAATGAGCTTCTTTCTCCAAGGTTTTGTACCCTGCATAATGAAGAACATCTGTACCTCGAGTAAAGCTTGACATCCCCCTGCTTATTCACCGAAGGCCTTTTTCTCTTCTTTCAATGCAACACTACAAACTCAATGCCTGGGAAAGAAAACTGGCAGTCTCCAGAACATTCTATTCTGATCACCTTCCCTCCATATTTCAGTAGAATTTCCCAATTCATATGGTAATAATTTCCTTCTAATCAGTGTTTCCTATGTAACTTTGTTTATTTACTCCTACTTATTCCCACTAGCCAAGAAAGCCCAGTGAGACTATTGGGGGCATCTGTCTTTCCTGACACTCAGAACAGATTAATCATGCTGACAGCATGCTAACAAAAGGATGGTTTTCATTAATTAGCACTTATAAATAATTTGTTAAAGGCTACAGTGTGCTTAATGTATTCCTTAGTAAACAGTTATTACATGGACCAGCCAACCAATAAATTGTTTACAGCTAGAAAAAGCTTTTCTGTTGGGCTTAGAGTACTTCTCAACCTTTCTGAAAAGCGTGGGCCACCTACTATCCTGAGCAAAGTGCTGACTGCCTAGTCTTGTGGAAAATGGAACACTTTGTACCTCATTTTGTTCCTCATTGCCATAATGCATTTCATATGAGTTTATTATATTTTTATTATTCATACTAACACGTCTCTTTTTATTTTGCCTTGATTATTTGGTCATGTGCACAGGATTGATTTTTTGAAAGGGAAGAGACCATTTTGCAGCTTACTTGGTGGTGTCTGGCAAACTATCAGAGTTCAGGTTGAGGTACAGTGATTTATGGCATGCCCTGCTCAGGTAGGGTGCTATTAGCAACTTCTTCATTAACTCTTCCTAGAAGTGCCCTCCTGGATTTAGGCTGTAGTCATTAACATTGCTGAACAGCTGCATATACACACATGTGAGCAGGTACAGTTTCTATTTCTGAAGAAACCATCTGATTTTATTTTAACACTAGTAGAACTGAGTTTCGTAGGGCATCTAATGAAGACTGGAAAATCTGGATCTAAAATTTTGAAAAAAGGCAGCAAAGCTTTTCTCTGCTGGGCAGGGACTACATCAAGTCTCCTAACACCCCTGGTGTGTTAGCAAGATCCAATGGATGCTACTTAATTGCCATATATTGGCAAATATATTGAATATTTTTATATCTATAAAATTATAGTGCTCTGCAGCCAAAATTCTGAGAAGGTTTATATGCTTATAAAATTTCTATGAGCACATTGTCTTCTGTTTATCACAGTGTTTCTAGAGAAAAGAATAGAAAGGAAAGCTGAAGATGTTTTCTTTGTTACCTGTCTCTGATCTCAAGAGCTCCATTCTTGAGAGGAGAAATTCCAGGATTCTGCAATGTAATCTGGGCTGATCCCAAGAACTCAGCTGGATTCTCCACGAGAACCATCTACTGTCACAGGGTTCTTTTTATTGTCAGTCTCAAGATGATAAATGTTTTCTTACAGGATCACCCAGAAAGTATTTTTTAACGATAGGATTTTTATGTGATAATTTTACACCTTGTAGGGAAACTCCATGAAGGGGTTTATGCCCTTTATAATGGGTATACCAGCAAAACAGCCTATGAAAATGTAGTCCTGTGCCACTTAAACAAGGTGTGGAATTTGTGGTGAATTTTTTATCCCAACCTTAGCAAATGTTGGTAGATTTTGAAAGAAAATTGGATATATTTGGACCCTTTTTTCTGCTATATTTCAACTCAGGAGTAAATGAGAGAATTCAGAATCAGGCTGTTTTAGAAATATGTTAAGTGTTAGAAAATGAATTTAAATACAACACATTGCAGATGCCTTAGTAGTTAGATTTTATACAGCTTTTGGGCTGTATTATACAGCAGGGATCCAAATTTGGTCCTGTGGCCAGTAAGTACAATAGTAGGAAATATGTATCCTTTTTTGCATCCTCAAGAAAAGTCCTAGGAAAGAATGGCCTTCACATGGGTGCATAAGCTGTCAAAAATACTACAACAATTAAATACTGGTAGTTGCGGATTTATTGCATAATTTAAGAAAATCTCGCACATTTAATAGATAAGAAATATTATTTATCCTCCAAGCAGTAATATATTTAAATATTTAAACAAAATGAGAGAAACTGCTATTTATGACAGGAAGGCAAACCTCTGTTGTGAAGTTCAGAACAGCCAAAAGCAGCCAGTGTGTTTTACTTCATTTTCAAATGTCAGGTGTTACATTGGAACATTTTCATGCGGTGTGCCCACTCTCCTGTTCCCTGGGCAGTGCTGCCTTTCCCGTGGGGGAGGTGGGAATGCTGTGCCAGAAAGGAGCTCCTGTCTCCCTGCCGAGCTTTCGGGAGCTCCCTGTGAATGGCAGGGACTGTGTGAGCCTGCAGGAGACCAGGCTTAGCAAGGCTCCACACAGCAGGGTGTGATCCAGTCCCAGGCTGGTTTCTTCTATGAGAATGTTCCAAATGACATCTAATATTTAACCATAATTGAGACATTTAGAGGCAAGCATGGCTACACTTACTGCTGTTTTAGAGCTGCTACTCCCCCTTTCTCTAGCAGTGTATCACTGTGGACAGCATGTAGTTAAATAATTAACACCTGATTTTTCTGTTTCATTCAGCATTCTTAACCTATAGGTAAAACTCTTGGCCACAGATTAATCCAATTAGGCTCTGTAAAGGACGATGGCGGTTTTTCACAGGAGCTCACATAATCCTAAAGTCCCTCTTAAACTTTAGAACAGAGATGATCCTTACTGCTCATATTGGAAAGGGTTACCATACAGCAGTATTTTCTAATTAAAGTATAGAAGTGAAATCCAGTAACCCAAACATCAAGCAGAAGTAATATGCCAAAATATGATACAATGTAGCCAAAACATAATATATATCCCTGTACATAATGAGAGTACACACTAAATATTTTTAGCATACAAATAGAAAATAAATTAACAGAGAAAACTTGTGTTTCAGGAAAGAGAAAGTTCAAGGCAGGAGAGGGATAGTTTTAATAGTTACTAAGCAGAAATGTGTGCTGATAACCCGAAGCATGGCCGTGGTCCTTTGTGGATGTAATTATGGGATCAGGAATTCACAAATGTATCTCTTGGCAGTGCGGCAGACTTCATCCACCCACTTGCCTTGGGATGACTGGGACAAAAAGACACAGTTCTCACGCTTGCCCCCGTTGGGCTGGGCACGGTCCCAGTTGGAATACTGCAGGGCCATGCCATTGACATCAACAAACCTGCCTTCACTGGCCATGTCAGTGACACCCAGCCAGAGCTCGGACGCGCCGGGCGCGCTTCTCTTGCCGTAATCTCGGAGGATGTTTGTTTCCTCGTTACTCCTCGGGATAGCCAGCGTCCCCCCTTGGGTTATGCAGTCTTCGTTGGCTTCATGGAAATGTTTGCTGCCTTCTGACATGAGGTAGCACTTCTTGTGGGCCTTGGTCCCTCGAAGACACACTGTGAACAGACAGGAGTTTGCACGTTCAGTACAAGTGTGAGCCTTGGCTTTCAGTTATGGTTCTCCAAAGGATAATTTTCCAAAAGCACCGTGAAACTTGAGCAGACAAATCCTTCAGCAAGTGAAAGGCTTTTGACTCCACAGAGTGGACCTGAAATTCAGAGTAAGGTCAGACTCACGTGCTGGTGCTCCAGTTCATGTAGGACTTTGTGTGCAGCCAGCCTTTGGGAACAGACTGCTAAAACATAACCCAGGCCTGTTCTCAGTGCCCCTTTTACCAAATAGTCCTGCTTTCACACATTTTCTTCCTTATTTCAGCAGTCTTGAAACTGATGGAATGGATGAGGTGTGGATGTTTGTTTTATTGCCAGATATAAGTTGATTATTGGGAAATCTGTATTTGGCTTTATAGTGGAGACAGATCTATGTCTTTTAATATTGGTGATATTTAAATAAAGTAAATTTTTACATCTTATCTAAGCTCTATTTCCAGCAATCAAAGGCAGGACATAAGTGTGCTGTATTAAATGTGTCCTGCTGACCAGGAAAATATTTATTTGAAATTCATAATACAAATGTCTGAGTGATTAATAAAAGTGTAATTTTACCTGTAGAAGACTGCATATTCACCTTCCTTAGCATTAATTTATTTTCTTTTCATCCAAGTCTCCCCCTTCAAACTCTAAATCCAAATGAGGTAAAGTGACTTAATCTATAAGTGCTTTTAAAAAGTGCACACTTCTTATTGATCTTACAAGACAATCTGGTCCCAGTGTTCTAAACATTTGAATTTATAAATCTCATTGCTTTTACTTCTGGTGGGGAAGTCTTGATGTAAAGTCCAAATGGAGCAGAGGGTTAATTTGGCAGCTGCTCTGTCACTGGAATTGCCCTGCAGAGCTGCTGCTGGGGTTCCAGCCCCAGGTCTGTGGGGGCAGGAACACAGGAGGGAATCCTTAAACTTTGCCTTCCAGCTCTCCCAATGCAGATTTGTGAAAAAACGATTCTCCCAAGAAAAATAATGATGGCAAGTTGAACCCTCCTTGGTGGAGAGTTTCTTCTGATCTGAGGAAGGTACCAAGGCCTGGAATAGACTCCTGTGAGTGTTTAGAATCCTTCATGTTAGTACTTGCAAATTATTTCATTTATTGCTTAAACTCATCTTCTACTTATGTACATCTCCTGTCCTGATGTTTTCTATAATCTGTTTTTAATTCCTATCATCTGTTCTTGTAAAAAGTTAATGATGTCTCTGATCAATAGGATATGGAAGTCACTTTGGATCACATCCTATGTCTCAAGTTTTTATTACTTCCAGTTGTAGCATTCACTGCATTCCTTAGTTGCATTTTCAGAGTCATAATTTTCTATTAGGATTTAACCTTCCAATTTTAACCCTTCCAATGGCCAAAGAGGAAGTAATGAACCTATTTATTAAATATGCAATGCTTTAACAAATTTATATTCATAGGAGAGATCAAAGAGAATTGACTTCAGCAATGCTGCAGCAATGATAAGGACTGGATGTCTTTAGGGATAAAGTACGTGCTGCAAAAGGGTGTGTGGCAGCATTTCACATTTCACTCTATGTAGAGAGGAGGCCCAGAAAAGAAGAAGAAGAAATCAGATTTTTAAGGTGTGTCTTGGAAATGTTTTTAAGATGTGTCTTGGAAATGTCCATAAGCTAAAAATAGAGCTCCTTTTTTCAGCTGTTACAAGGACATTAACAAAGACAGTCAGAGCTAGGGGCATGATAGGTTTCTTTTTGCCAGATTTGGATTCCAGTTGCACAGTGTGGGTTATAAATTTAGAATAAAGCTCAAAGTAAGTTTTGAGGAGAGAAAGTCTCCCAGTTCTGGTTTCCTTTCTAAGCCACTGTGTGCTTCCTCTCAAGCTCCTTCTGGAAGCAACACAAGAATTACTTTTAAACAAGAGTTACTTGTCTAGCACAGGCTCCCTCTTTTAAGAAACTTCTAAAGCCTTCTTATAAGACATTTGAAATAAAAATATTTTGTAAAGCCCAAAAAGCTCCATGTAACCCAAGACATAAAACTGAGCAACCCAGATATTACCATCCCTAAGGAAAATAGGTTCTGTTTCATGAGAATGATGTAATTTCCTCTGTAATGTCTTCTCGTACATGTTTAAATGCCAGGTTTTGTGTCAACAGCTGTGAAAAAGCACAACTGTCTAGTAGCTGCATGTGTATTTACCCTTCTTATTTTGTTTGGAAGTTTCCATCTGGTTATTTAAATGCTTAAAGGACTCTGCACCTTGGTCCAGAATATTTCTGAACTCACAGTGGATATAACTTTGAAGTTTTATGGCAACATTCACATTTAAGTATATGTTCATATCAAGGCTGGGCACTTAACTTGCTGATCATCTAAACTCTCAGAGCCAGGAACCCTCACTGTGCTGCCCCTGATGATACAAAATTCAGAGCTTGAAGCTGTGCATAGCAAAGTTCTTGCTCTCAGTGAAGAATCACCACTCATTCCCCTTTAGGTGAGACTTGATTTTACTTGAATGCTTCCTTCAGCACTTGTCTGTCTGGTAAAGTTGTGGCACACTGTGGTTTTATGGAGCTGTACTCCTCAGTCATAAAACCCCATTAAAGAGAGGGATGGAGTGAAGAAGAGAGGCAGTGAGAACTTTTGGAAGCCACTGACCAGCATAAGCTGCTTTACCTGTCTGGAGTGCTTGTATTTCCTTCAGAGCATTTACTTCTCGCCACAGTTTGTCAATCTGGGTCTTCATGTCATCTTTTTCTTACACAAAAAGAATATCAGAAATTAACAGATATGTACACAGTAAAAAAAAAAAAAACAAATTAAATTACATATTCATAGCGATTTCAAAATATCATGGGTTGCTGCATTGCTGAGATGCATTTTGATTATTTTTAAAGGCTTGTTCTTAATGAAAACATTCCTCTAGGATTCCTATTAAAAACACAAGGAACGCACCTTTAGCTTTCTTTCTCATATTTTATCATGGGTGTTGCCCTAAAAACTGTTTGAAAATCATGGATTGTTGCAGCTAATCATTATTTAGTGAGCTGGTATCTAATTTACAGAAAACGTCCCTTTTTCTTTTGAACCTGTACACTCTGGTGTATGGACATGATACACAAAAAATAACAGGACACAAGTTGTGTTTCTTCAAAGAAATGTTATTTCTGAGAGCATGAAAGTTTCACACAACTCTTGTTTTAGCACAGGGAGGAACAACAAATCAGACCCAACCTGACTGACTGAATGTTGCAGATGTGCTTGCTGAGCTGCAAGCTCGACTTCCCAGGATTAGCCTTCCCCTGTCTCTAAGAACAGAGGGCCTGGGGACTTGAGTCACATGAAATCATTGAATTGGCATTTTGTAGCACTTGAAAAAGCACCAAGAATATGATGGGACAAGAAAAGAAGCTAATTTGCACACAACTCCATTTTTGTGTCCTCTTTTCCAGTTTGTTTTTTTTTTTTAATCATTGTAATGTATTTCAGGGCTTGCTGCTTCCCCAAGGCAGAATTCTCTGTTGTCCAATCAGTGCTACTCTGTGCTAGCACAAAAAATGTATAAGCAGCCTGTTCTTAGGACCCCTAAGCTTAAAACCCTAGAAATCCCAAAGGAGAAGGAAGTGTCTACAACTGTGTGGCTCTAGAGCAGCTCCATCTTCTTGTACAATGGCTTTATCAAAGCCACAGGTTTTTAATTAACTAGGAGTTCAAATATTTGCCATTAGTGAGCCTCCATCATACCTGCTTTTATTAGAAATAAGTCTTTAAATATACAGACATTTCTAAACAACATTCTGTGATTTTGTATTTACTCTGTAAGCTTTGCTGTGGGAACTGATGCCTTATCTTCTCCTGCTAATTCTTTGATGTTGACCTGCTAATTAGTTTGACTTGCCATTTCACAGTATTTTCATACAAGTGGAATAATATTCCACAAAGAGTAATTAGGCATTCTGTTAAAATTATGAAATGGTACAAAAATCTGAACAATAATCCTTGGAGCCTGAATGCCTCTGCTTGTTTCCCCCATATTCACAGATTTCCATTTTTCTGATCTTAGTCAATATAGCTACATAACTAAGAATGATCAGCCAGATTCCTCTCTCAGCTGTACCTGTGAGTCCTAAATAATGTTGACAGAGGTGAACAGCCAGAACACAGCAATATATTTGCAGAGCTGTTATACAGCTCTATTTCCATAATTCATTCTGGCACCTTACCTGTGGCTTTGCTAACTCACATAAAAATATTTAAAAGACAGATATAATATAGACTCAATAAATAAACGTGTGTAATGTTAGTTTCTGGTTCATGCAATGGTATTTAAAGCACACAGTACATTTGCACAGTCTATAAGCTTCTATCCCTCCTCCCAGCTCAGACCCAGTACCTTTCACTCTGCGTTTGCTGTGCTTCCTGCCTTTCAGTTTGGAAGCCTGGCTGACAGTCTCATCCAGCAGTAGTAAGCTTATGAGTAGAAAAATCCTAAGTCCAGTTTGTGCCATGTCTCTTTGAAAGACCCTGAAAAGGAGCTTGCAGAGATTCCCTTTAGCAGCTCTGAGAGAGGTGACCCAGACCCATCTCGGCAGGGACTGCCTGAGCTCGGCTTTATAAGGCGTGCTGGCAGGCTTGTCTGGACTCCTTGCTTACGAAATGTGTTTGATGCTTTCGATGGCTGTAGCATAAGACACCCCCTTGTTCTCACAGCCCATCTGAAACTTTCCATTCTGAGCTCAGCTGTACCAGCCCTGCACACTGCACTGGTTGCCTCACCCCTAAGTGCTGCATCTCCTGCTTTACCTCCGGAGCCAAAACCTATGGAAAAACAGACGGATACTTGTGCTCTGCCAGCCTTGAGGAGGGGCAGCCACAAGATTTCTCCAAGTGTCAGAGGCTCGCCCAGCACAGCTCTGCCCCAGGCTGCTTAAGTCATGACAGTGGCCATCACCTTCCACTGAAGCAAAACCAGGATGCTTCTCCCTCAATAAATGCAACCAGAGACCCACAGAGAGGATAAATACATTAAAATCACATTATGTGAGGAGTGCATTTATCGGTTTATGAAGAGTTAATAAATGCCTGATAGATATGATGCATTTCTGGTTGAGAACAGCAACCAGCAGGGTCTAGTCAGGGGAACAAAAGGTAGCTCTGCTCTCCCAAAGGTTCCCAAGCTCTGATTGTAGAGTCAGAGGAAGAGTAAAACACAAGGTGCTTGAAGCAGGACAGTCTGGAGAGCTCTCCGAGTTTGAATCTCTTTTATTTGCCCTTGGGCTCTGTGGATTTCTGTGGGGCTGCCTTTAATTGAGATTGCTATATGAGCCTCTCCCTGATTTTGGTGAACAAATGAAATTGTTACAAAAATATGCCCACTTTTTACTTTTTCCTTTTTTCCCCATTGAAAGAGGGTTTGATTGAAATGTGGACACCAAAGCCATTGCTGAGTGCTGGCTGGTGCAGTTCATGTCCTTCAGAGCTGTTCTTCCTGACATCCCTTTGCCATCTCTGTCTTGATTACATTCTGCTCACATTGCTGAATTTTTTTTTATCAGGACTTGAAGATCAAGGGCCTTACTACTTTATTAAAAGAAAGCTGGGATTTAGGAACCTGCTGGTGTACTGCATGAATACTTACTGGCTTTTTCCAACCCCCACCAAGACACTTCATACTTCCAGTGCAAACCACACCTGCCCTATCTGTCCTGGACACCTTTAAACAGATCCCTGTGTTCTCATAGTCTGTAACTAGTGAACATCACTTAACCATTACCTCAGAAACTTTCCATAAATGCATCTTGATATGATCAAACTTAGTTCCAGTGGTTCTGCTCCAAAATATTGAAGTATCAACATACATTGTGTAGGGAAACTTCTGGATCAACTTTGCTCAGTTCTCAGAGCTGTTTTGGAGCACAGCACACCAGAGATGGCTCTTGTGGGTCTCACCCAGCCAGAAGTGCCCAAAACATCTCACAGAGCTGCAGATTTCAGCCCATGGTAAATGTGGAAAGGGCTGGCATTCCAGCTAGCACACCTGAATTGAAATGTGAGCTGGCAGAGTGGAAAATAAGGAGCTTTGCAAGGGTCTAGTTCAAGATTTAATCTGTTTATAGAACAAGCCCTAAGTTCAGGCTTGATCCAGACTTTATTCCAATGGTATTGGGACATCAATATAAGTTAATTTAGGGCAGATGGCTGAATCAATAACTGCCTCCAGTTAGTTTTTCACTTGGTGCCTTCTCAGATCTCGTGGAATTGCACATGAAGCTGATCCTGAGCCACTGCAGCTTTCAGCCTGACAAAGTAAACTGTGCTAATTTCAGGCTGCCCTGATAAGGGAGCTGCAAACCCCTGGAGCTGTTTCATGTGGAGCTTAACTGTCCCACAGGCTTTGGGAGAGGCTGGATCAGGAGCTGGGTCAATGGGCCCTTCAGTGTGAGTGTTCAAGGTCTCAGTAGCAGAATGGATTTGTTCCTGCCCCAAGGAACTTGAGCTTGCTAACACAGGCTCCTTTTCTTCCTGTGAAATGAGTCTGACAGAGAAAGATTTGTACTCTACTGGAGCAGCACACCAGTCACTAGAAACAGAGGAATAAAAAAACATGGATTTGGTGTTTTGACAGTTCTTGGCCAAGAGCCTGAGTGAAAAACTGCTTTTTGGAGTATGCCATGTAATGTCCTTTCAAGAACAGAGTTGAAATTCTGTTTTGAAAGCTTAATCCCCCTCATTAAGTGGTTTCTCTGACCATTTTTCCAGTCTGCAAGTAGCTCAGCTGGACTTCACTCCTGAAAAGTGAATCACAAAGATGCCCTTGCAGCTGCTGGGATGGACCACAAGGATATAGGGGCTAGAATTCCTCTGGAGTACTCAAGAAACACTTTCCACATTTATGACTAACCTATAGCACCTGGGGAAGCAGGTTTAACTTCTTGGGTATGGTGAAGGGGCAGGAGAGTCAAAGAGCAGTCAAAGTATGGTGCTGGGGAGATGTAACCTGACAGTGCTACTGTGAGGAAATGGAGACACACAGGAGGCTCCCTGAAGTGAGTACCTGGGCTGTGTACGGGCTTGAAATCAGCATTATAATGTCATTTAGAAGTGGAATTTTTCTTTTACTGGCATAGTTACAGTAATATAATATAGCCCAAGGAGTGAACACAATTGTGCACCAATACAAGTATTTTTTCCTGAAACAAATGATTCAACTTTCCTTATTAGAATATAAATATAAATATAAATATAAATATAAATATAAATATAAATATAAATATAAATATAAATATAAATATAAATATAATAAATATTCTCACTGCTTTAGAGCTGCATCCAGACTAGGATGAGATTGGTTTTTTTTATTTACATCACTGCAGTAGGACTTGTGCATGCAGGTAGAATTGTGGTTTCTCTTGAAGTGCTTAGCTCACTTCCAGGCACTCTTGAAGTGCCCTTTCTGATAAGAAACATCTTGCAAAATCCAGAGTTGCTGTGCTGCAATGGCACCTGGGGTTTTGGCTCCAATCTCCCCACCTCATTCCATTTGCTTTCAGACAACCAGACCATTCAGAGCATAAACATCCTTTGGTAAAAGGCTTTTTTCAGTTTCTCCACAGAGACTCTTCAAGGTAAAAACTCTGTTTCCTTCAGAGACAGTTCTACCTTTATATGCTCCTGTAAACTGGCTCAGGAAAATCTTCCTACAGCTGTTTTTTCCTCTCCATTCTCAGCCATGCCTGGGTTTATGGAAAGAACATGCAATGGGGCACAGAGTATGAGAAGCCAGTGTGAGATGAGGACTGGATGCTGAGCTCCTGAAATAGGTCTGGCTGCAGATGTACAACAGCACTTCTAAAAAATAGCTTTAAAAAGATTTAGTGCTTCAGTCTGTTGGGAAGTGAGCTGCTTACACATTGTCTGTGTTTTCCTGAGACCTACAGTCCCCTTGTGCTCAGGAGCTAACTGTGCTGTGGGATGATTGACCAAATGGGAGATGGATGGGCTGTACCTGCTCCTGGAACCAGAGCAATCTCCATTCTCCTTGCAGCATTTCAGTTCCAGAAAATCCAGCTCAGCTTTAGGGAAATAAAGACATTTTATTTGGTGAGTTGGTGAGGAATTATTTGCCCCTTCTACTGAGAGTATAAAGAGAAAATGAAAACTGATCAGAGCTGTTGCCAGGCTAAGGAATTGCAAGTGAGGCAATCTGAAGAGCCAGGATGGTCAATGAAAGTAGATAGCAGAAAGATTAGTAAAAGATTTAACACAAATGTTGGTGAAAGCCTTATCACCTCCAATCAGTTTTATGACTGTCTTGGGTAAATGGGACACAGTGGTTCATTTTTATTTGTTTCAATTTAATGTAGTAAATTTTGCAAACTCTCCTAGTCAAGGATTAAGTTGTGCTTGGAAAATTACTGTGCTTGATTTCTTTGGCCTTGAAAAGTCTTGCAAAGGCTTTCTTAAGGATTTGATCTCAATACTAAGAGGTATGAGGCAGCACCATGGCTGACATCCCAACACCAAAGTTATTTTGGGGAACTTCATACAAACAAACTGTGTTTAGAAAAAAGAAGGGCTAGCCTTATGGTATGTGAGGTTTTGTGAAATTTATTAATGACATTTTGGGGTTTTGCCATTGGTTTGAGTTTTTTCCTGTCATGCTAATTTGGTGTTTTGAGAGGAAATTTGCTGGGTAATCTGCCGGGTGATCTGCTCTGTCTAACAGAATTAAAGGTGGTTTATTGCAGGTTTATTGCAGAACCAGTCTGCCCACCAGTGACCTGCACTGAGTGTGCAGTTTTCAAATGAGGACATTCATGTCTTTTTTACATATGTGATTCTGCTCTCCCAGGCACATGCCTTACCTTGGCACCGTGGACTGTTACTGATTGATCCATAAATCTGCTTCTCAATGTGGTATTTTCCAGGTCCAAACTGAGCTGTTATTACCTACAGGTCCAGTGCTTTTCAATTCCCATGCTGTAAATACAAGCTTCAAAAAAATAAAAAAAAATGAGGTATAATAGTGCATGTGAACTGAAAAGATGAATCAGGGCAGTATTTTGAGCTTCTGGAATAAGTGTTTTTTGTATCTCTTATTATAGGATCTTTGTCACAAAGCATCTCACAGCTGGGTCTCAGCAAGCAGAGAGGAAGGGAAATGATTTGTAAAATGCAACAGGAAGGCTTGTCTGACATCTATCACACATATGTGAAACCAATAGCATCATCTTGTCTATGTGACCAAATCATCTCACCTGTATTCCTGTCATTCTCCTGCAATGGCACTGGGTATGGACCATAGGTTGTAAAGCAGAGAAAACACAGCTGATCCAAGCCAGAGAGACTTAGAAAACTGAAGAGATTCACTAAATCTACACAAAGCAAGGTGAGGAAAACCACTGAGCTCTTCTTTTGGTTTCCTGTCCAATGCACTCTGCAGTGACACAGGTCCTTTCTGTGTTCAGGTATCTCAAAGGAATGACAGAGTTGCCAATTCGTTTTTTATTCAGGCCTTTAGCTGCAAAGATAAGAAGGTGCACACTGCTTTTCTACCTGTCATTGCCTGTTTCTTTTTGTCAGGAAGGACCTCAAAGAAATAGGTGCTTATTTAGAGATAAATGTTTTGCTGGATATGTGAAATGTGCACAGAGAGCAAACCATAATTCCTCTCAAAAAAGGGACATTTTACAGATCAGCTGACTCTGGCATCTCTAAAGATAAGGCAGTCTAGGAGAAAAATTAAATCTGTTTCTTTGTAGTCCAGGTGCAAATAGAAGAGTTGAATAAGGTCTTTTAAAAGACCTGTGGACTTGGCAAAGTTTCCAAGTTGGAAATTCCTGGCAGCAGCTCATTTCTCTTAGCCCTGGGAACGTGTGTGGGAATATATCTCTTTCTCTTTTGTAAACATAAATTGGCTGTTGTGCTTTTTTTCTCCTGTAATGTGTGCTTCCTTTTTACCTTCCTGGAAATGACCTGAAGACATCCTGAGAATTTAATTTCTCCATTTAAATATTTGGGTTTTGATCATCATAGCTGCCCTAATATGAGGTTTTCCAGCCTCACATTAACATGATCTCAGCAGGTTCTGCTCATCCTTATGTGTGCCAGACAAACTGATTTGGACAAAGCCTTGGTTTAGGAACTTGAAACTCTCCAGACAGCCTGAGCTGCACATCCACAGGTTCACAGCAGGTTTCCAGCAGTGCAGCTCTGCACTGCCAGAAGGGCCAGGCATGGCAGGAGTTATATTTTGGGCTGTATAGACGTTTGTTGGATTTTCATCATCAGGATGGAAATTCAGACTTATCAGGAGTGTGATCATGTCTGCCTTTGGTGGCTGCACTTCACCAAGGTCTTGGAGGTTCTTCTCGAGGGCTGAGGCTTTCTGCCTTGCCAAACCAAAATTTGAGTCACAGGATCTGCAAGCAGCTGACCCTGCTTCACTGTGTTTTAGGAGCAGCACTGTCCCCATGCACAGGCATAATCAGCTCCTGTGCCAGGCCCCAGGCTTGGAAAACTTGGGATGTAGCCCAAATAAACCACCATTCTTTAATATGTAAACAGAGTTTTTAACTGCCTAGTCAGGAAGGAAAAATAATACCTAAATGTAACTGCCTGGGAGATGTCTGCTTGTCTCTGCAGGCAAACTCAAGCAGTGGGAATTAGTCCTGGCTTGCTGGAGGCTGGGGAAGAGGGAGGACAAATCCTGCACCAAGCCCTTCCTTCCTGCTCTGGGCATGTCCCTGCCCATGGGATGGAAGTGAAAACCACACACCAGCAGCTGGATGATGCTCACACAAGGATGTTGAGAGTGGAAAAGAAACCCTGACCTGTACAAGTATAATTTTCACTACTGGCCAGTATGTCCAGTCAGAAATAGCATTGTCCCAGGGAGGGATGCCCACTGGGGAAGGTCCTGGGTGTAGCTTCCCCTCCCATCCAGCTCTCCTACCCCCAGGCTCTGTTTGAGCACACACAGATATGTTGTTACTGTTGGATGTTTTTTCAAAAGCTGCTCCTAACATTTTACTGAACACAATACAGAAAACTGTGAGCACTTTTAAAAGTCTCAGTTGCCTTTTCCTGCAGAATTCTAGTGTGGGCAGAAAGAAACATGAGAAATCAGCACAGCACCCTCCTGCCCTGTGAGCTGCTGTCCTTAGGGACCAGGAACCCAGCAGGGGTGGGTGCTGAAGCCAGAAAAGCGAGGCCACTAGTGCAGAGGAGCAAAACAGATATTTGTGTCTTTTGTGCTGTGTTCTGTAGCACTCAAGCTATCCAGCACAAAGCCAGCTTGTTAATGTCTGTATCAAATGCAGTCATTGCACAGTCTAAGGTGCAGCCAGACCCTGGCCGGGGTACTGTCAGTATTTAATGAGTAGGATTAATCCATTCCAGAAACTGCAGGACGTTCCAAACCCTGCCCTACATGGCTGGGAGAATTCTGGAGTGTTTAAATGAAAAGCTGAAGGAATCAGCACGATGGCTGCGGTTTTACCTGAGAGGGTGCACACATCTGCATTTAAGGAGGTTTCATAAGCAGGGATTATGAGTCTGGACATAGCATCCTTCAGAACTGAAGGAATTTGTGCTGTAACATTACCTGAAAGTGCCTGTTGGTCGTGAAAAGCAGGACACAAATCCCCACTTCTCCTTGCCTTCTTTTCTTCCTGAAAAATGAGATTCCTCTGGTAGAGTTGGGAGGTGCCAAAGACACATACACTCTGTGTGTGCTTGGGCTATGTGTGACCCTCATGTCACACTCCTGGATCCCTGCCCACCTCCCAGGTGTTCCCAGCCCAGTGCAGCATCCCCTCCCTGTGCCACAGGTGCAGTCAGGGGCCCTGAGCTGGGTTTATGCTGTGGGATGGACCAGCTGGGGATGTGCAAGAGGCAGGACCACACTCCCTGATAGATTGTACAATTTTCTGGGAAGCTCTTTCAAGAGGACCTTGAGTCACAGTAGGATTTGTATGAAATTGGTTTGTAATCGAGATCTGTATGTAAAGATGGAAAGAGATCTGTGTGGTCTTCTGTATCCAGCTACAAACAACTTACATCCCTTTAAAGCTGGAAACCTGACCTGGACCTCAGTGCCAGCACATGATGCCACATTTTCTCCATGTGTGTCTGTGGCATGACCTCACACATCAGGGATGAGGGGAATTCAGAGACTGCATCCAGACTTGCAGGTTTTAGAAACTGAACCGTTGTTCCTCAGTGGTAACAAGAGCAGCAGGAATGAACAGGCTATTTATTCAAATATGTTCAAATCATACATTCAAATGGAAAACATTGTAGCATTTTCTGGGCAATTTAGGCACCGTATAAATAAAAACTTCTCAGAAATGTTCCTTATTCATTCTGTCATGCACATTCTTACTGCAGTTTATTCCCATTTCCAGCAGATGTCTTCAGTGCCCTAGGAATGATCAGGACAGCTCAGATTTTATATTGCTTATCCAACAAGCTAAAAGAGAAAAGAGCAGGGTCTCCTCTGCCTGTTTAATGCTCAGGGTCGATCCCCTTTGTTTTACAGCCTCACACCAGTGTTACCCAGTAAAGCATCAGGCTCTGGCTGATTATACATTTTCTTGGAAGAGCAGCTGAAGACACCCATCAGGTCAATCATGTCTGTACAGGTGTGGTTTCAATGTTGTAAAAATGTACTAAGGAACTGGGGATAGTTTGTCCTGCTTTTGTCAATAGTGTTTCCTAAAATAATACTATGGGCTCTGCATGGAATAAATGTAACATATAACAAAGTGACAAGTTACATCCCCAGCTGGTCCATCCCACAGCTCAGGTTCTCTGATGGCAAGGATTTTCCATTAGATAATTTTTTCCATTTTAGATAATTTACTTGCACCAGTGGCTCAAAAAAACCCCCCAGTATAGACCAATACTGCATCCTCAAGAAAGATAATTGGGTTTACCAATGTGTATTTTAACATGGACAGTTGAGCAAGGATTTAAAAAAGAATCCTGTGGGGTTTTTCCCAACCAAATAAGCTATAACAGGAACATAAATATTACTTGCTAAATTTTTAATGCTGAATCTATGACTGGATTCATTTAGAGGACTAATCAGCATGATGCTGTCCCCATCAAAGCCAGTGGGATGAGACCTGTGAGATTCCAGTCTGAGTTGAGCTTGCCATCCTAATGTAAACAAGGAAGGGAGCTTGCAACAATTACCTTTTTATTTTCCTGTTTTGCTGGTTGATTAGCGAACAGAACACTGTAATAATGACTTTATCCACCACTGACATGTTGAACGAAACACAGATCAAAGCTCTCATATGAATCATATTATGTATGCTCTGTGAAGTGAAACTACAACCTCAGGGAATGTGCTGCAGAAATACAGTATTGAAGGCATTGGGGACCTTTGAAATGTGGATGGTGAGAACTGGCAAGGACAGGCAGTGGCATCCAGCACATCTGGGTGAGGAGCTCCAGCTCGATCGTTCAAGTGAGCCCTTGAAGGCAATTCCCTCTGTACATCCCCTGCCCCGTGCCTGTGCTGAGCCTGGCACTGCCCTCTCTGGTGCACAAACACACCCCTGCTCTGTGGGTTCAGCATCCCTGGCAATCAGACTGCATTGATGGCACTTGTTCTTACAGCCCTCTCTGCAATACCTTTTCCCAGCTGATCCTGATGGAGCAAACTCAGCTCTGCTCACCAGAGCCAGAAGGGCTGGATCTGCAGCCCCCTCTGAATCCAAGCACTTGCTGGATTTGGGGGTCACCCTTTCCCCGGGATGCCCTCACCAGAGGTGATTATTCAGGTAAGCATGGAGGGAATGATCAAGAAAATAGCAGAATATTCTTTTAATGGCCACATTCAGTGTCAGTTCATGCTCTGAGTTCATGCTCTGATGGGAAAGCAAGGAAAATTTAGATTATTGTCTCTCAAACCCCTACAGTTTTATGGAGATTTCCTGACTGGGCCCTAGCAGAGGGCATTCAGAACATGATTCTGTGCATCTCCATTGCTTTCGAGCAGGTATGATTTGAGACACAGCTGTGAGCCATGCAGGAAAAGCTTCCAGCTCAGCTGGAATTAATGTTAATTAAGATTCCTTTGGTAACTGGAGAATTAAATGCCAAAGAACCATAAACCCCTAAACCAAATGGCAGTATTATAGCATTGGAAAAATAATTTAATTTTTCCTTTCTACAGCAGAAATGGTTCAGAAACTCAAAGGGATGCTTTTGTACAAGCAAAGAGATATATGGCTAGTTACAGGAGACTTGATTTTTTTTTTTTACAGTGGGAAAATATTTCTAATATGAAATGTGGGCACTAGAAGGAAAAAAAATAGCAGCTGAGAAACAGAAAAATAATCTACCAAATCAAAATGTCTTAGAAAAACAATTATAATCATCATCATCTCTCTTCTGTGTTAGCAACAAAAGAAATGTTTTCTCCTAGAAGCCTCTGGAAAACATCACTGATCTAACAGGGCTCCAGGCCACAGAATGCCTGTGAAACAGAAGACACACCAGTCACTGCTCAGCAAACTTGGCCCACCAGCCTTTACAAGTGTTTGGTTATTAGCTTATCAGCTGGCTGGTCCAGGGAGAGAAATCCTTATCACAGGTGATGCATCCAGTAAATCTGCATCTCACTGTGTCCTTCCAGGGCAGGAAGATGCTGCACCATGTGCTGCTCACACGGTGAGCCCCAGCTCTCGTGGAGGAAACACATTTACACACATTGCCCAGAGACAGCACAGCAGGATTTGTACTGCAGCCTGCAGCTTGTCAGGGAGATGATGTTTGGCAGGGACACAGGCAGTGTCTGGCAGAACACACACATTGCCAGCTCTGGCAGAGGCAAAGGCAGCAGGGAGCTGGAGGCTGATGGAGCAGGACTGGCAGAGCTCCTGGGCTGGGCAGGAGGGGCAGAGTGCAGGAGCTGTGGGCATGGCAGACCCAGGTGCTTCACCCTGTGGTTCTAAGAGCAAACCTGCCCCAGAGAAATGCTCACCTTCTACTCCCCAACACCTCAGCACTCACAGTAAAATAGGTTTTCCTTCAGTATTTTCCCACTTCTTTTGGCTAATTGTAACATCTCAGCCTGGTCTCCGTGCAAGGGAAAAAAAACTCTTCCAGACAGATCAAAGCCCTCCTAATCTCTGAAGGAAAATCAGCAAGTCCCCACCCCTGCAGCCCCCCTCAGTCACAGACCCCATCCCCTTTTCAGGATCTGGGAGCTGCATTTCATGCAGATGCTGCACGAAGGCGACCTGCCACATCCTGCTCTGTGGCAGAGTGTGTGACAGGGCACTGCAGATGGCCCGGTGGGGAAGGTGGTAAAGGCAGAGCTTTAATGGTAATCACAGAGAATTTGCAAAAGGCTATGGCTGTTTGCTTTCAGCCTCATCTGACCCCATGATTATGGATGCACTGATCATTACTTGCTTATTAAAGCTTAAAAACAGAGCTCAGAAATTTACTCTTCACACTCAGCACTGTTCCTGTGAGCTTTGAGATTACAGAGCAGATTTGGTAACTACTGAAGTGAGATTTTCCAGGGACATCCCAGGCTTGCATGTGTCCTGCATTACTAAAATGAGGCAAAGCCTTTTTGTTTAGATATTAAACTGAAGTTCATTCACTTCTTTCCCTCATGTAGGGAGACCTTTAAAGCCATGTACTCAAGTGCAGGCTGGAGATGGCTGTAGGGCTTGGTAACCATCACCAGATCTTCCAAAGACAAGGAGCCCTGGGTTGAAACCAAGGCCCAGGAGAGAGGGATTCAACACTCAGTCATGTCCTCCTTTCTATATGCTTTCTATAAGCTAATCTGGTGATGACTGCTTTTGGATTCTATTTTAAGATGCTTCCATTAGAGAAATCTAATTTCTGAAAGGAGCTGTCTCTCTGAGGATGACTTGTGTGGCAGTCTGAGTCCCAGTTTCTCTTTGTATCAAAATACACTTCCCTAAACACTTAGTAAAAAGTGTTTATATAATGTTTTGAATTTCTTAGACTGTGACATTCAAAATTTTATATCTACATTGTTAATGTTCTGTAAAGCAACATGCAGCAATTTTAATAACCTCAATTTACTCTGTAATAGTCAAAATAAATTATTCGTATATCCCACGGTGACCAAAATGGAAAATAAGACCTCACATTTTCCTCTTCAGCAGCTTCAAGCCAGTTCCATAATGTGACCATAATACTAGAAAAAAACATAGAAGCCAAAGATAATGCTATGCTCAACATTTTATTTATATTTTTGTGTAAACATAATTTGCTTTGTAGGCACAATATAACAAAAGCTCTAAAGCAACAAATACAATTAAACAGTGTTTCAGTTCACTTCAATCAGGCTTAAGTTAAAGAAGCTTTCACAGTTCCTTTAAGGCAAATTGAGAAATAATTTGTTTCACTTGAAGAGACTATCCAATTGTCTCAGAGTTGTTTAAACAACACTGTCAGTAGTAAGCACAACCCTTCATTTCTGCTACAGTAAGACTTGGTCAGTGACAAGCCTTGGCTTCACCAGTTTGAACAGCACAGCCTCCACCCCTGCCAGCGTGATACTACTGCTTGTGGTCTCCTGAAAGCTACTTAGGGCTTGTGGGCCAAATTCTGCCAGCACACATCCTGCTTCCAGAATGGATGCCTGGAAAACTTCCCTTATTTCAGCAGCAGCCTCCCTCCGTGCTGGACTGACACCAGTAAACACAGAGCAGAGCTTGGCTCGCTGATGGTCACACTCAGCTGTGTGGCACTCAGGTACTTCCAGAAGTGCTCCTTTGTACTCACTGCAATTATCTGACACTCTGCTGATCAGAAAATGGCCCTAAAATTGGTATGAAGTCACATGAAGTGTATTTTTTGCCTTGCTAACAAAACCAGAAAGGACTAGCCAAAATTATGTGACTGTTGTCCCTGTGGTGTCTGTGGCCATGACCAAGATCACCCATATTTGTCTTGCAGGGTAATTTAGAAGCAGAGCCCACCAGACTGTGGTTTAGAACAGAAGAATGGGTTTGCTATTCTGCTTGCCCTACTAATTTAAGGCCTTGAGAATGCCACTTACTGCCAGCTCGAAGGTCACCAGCAATATTGCTCACTTTGGCATCAAATCAAAATTCCTAGTTATGTTAAGGTCTGTTGCAGGACAACATCATTACACTAGCTGCAAAACAAAATTGGGCATGTTTCCTACTGCTGTCAGCTGATGAGTCATGAAAACCTAATGGCCCTTCTTAAAAGTCCAACTGGCAAGCCAAATAAATGGAAAACTCTCACTGAATACATATTTTCTTCTGTGGATAAAGTCCCTGTTTGGGTCCAAAATGGCACTGGAAGTATAAGCAAGTCCAGTTTGAAAAGAAACTCAACTATAATGAAGTGAAGAGAAAAATGAAATTCTGGTTGGATTAATAGTTCGAAATAGTTTTTGGCATTTTTCTCCACAAGTTATTTCTTGTTTTTTTTTTTAATTTGTTCAACCCAAGGGGAACTCCTTCAGAATGAACCAGCTGCACAATTATCTGACAGCAACTTCATGAGTACAGTGTAAAGAGATGGACATTAATACTCAGGCAGCAAAACCAAACAAACAGAAAAAAACTAACGAGAATCTTCTAAAACCACACATAAAAGTCACCCAGAAGTCCTCTCACACCAAGAAAAGCCTGAGAAGCCCCTACTTTTCATTTTTCTGTATTAATTTTTAACTTCTATCATAACATGTTACTTGTAGATTTAATCATGTCTGGGTAAATACTTTCTTTGAAAAAAAGGATATTAATTCGAAGCTGTAGGCATCATGCAAGGTCTCTTGCCAGTCCTTCAGCATTTCTACTGTACATGATCACAGTAAGTTTGAAATAACTGTTTTAACAAGACAGTTGAGGACCTGAGTAGCTGCTGTTTGGATAGGTGAAGGACGTGGAAAACATAATTACTTTTTTCATGTTTCGATATAGTTTCCATTACTGGGAGGTAGATAAGACTAGCTGGTCTTTGAATACTTGATCCTGTAAATAATTATAAATGTAACTGTACATATGGAGCAGAGCTTTTGATAGAAAAATTCACCTAGATAGAAGTTATCCCTGTACAGGATTTTTGGTGGGATTAAGGCCTAAACCTCATTTTTTACAGGGTTAACTTCTGCAGGAGTTCAGCTCCAGCCTGACAGTTGACCACACATTAGCGATTTCAGAGCAATAAACCCCATCACCAAATTTCTTTCCACATCCTGATAAGTGATCCTTACCAATGCAATTTAAAAATGAAATTTAAAATTGGTTTGAATTTGACATATGAGTCAATGTGTCCTTACCAGAAGAAGTTGATCAAAGCCTCTCAATTAATGATTTCTTGCACAATTTCCGATTCCGTGATTCTGGATGAGGTACTTTTGAAAATGAAGATAGGATTGCTTGTGAAATGATGAAGTATGACTGAGGAAAATAAAAAGTAATCTTTGTTGCAACTTTTATTTGTGGTTCAGTAAAGGAAAACTATTTTAACACTGAAAATCCAGAAATACAAAATTATCCCTCCAATTACTAGAATCTTTCAGGCAGCAAGTGGGGATTTTTTATTTTTTCTTTTACTGTTTCCGACTTGCAAAAAAAGCCCAAACCTCCCAAATAACTTTGTGCAAGATGCTGGAATTTGCATGAGAAAGATGCCCATCTAAAATTACACAGTAAGTTAATAAGGTTTTCAAACAAGAACAGAAAAATCCATGGGACTCCTACAGGGAAACCGGGTATTACACAGAAATGTCGTAATACTGCACTGGATGAGAATGGCACTTGAGTTCAAAACAACAATGATCAACAGCTCATAGCTCAGCTGACTGCAAACAAATACAACACACACTGTACTACAGCATTTGTTCACTGATGCACAGAAGAGATTTCCCAGCCTTGCTCCCTTCTCCTTCCCAGCTCCTCCTGCCTGCCCCTCCTCTGGCTGCTACTGGATGAAGGGCATGCGCTCCTTGTTCTCGTTGTCCCCTTCGTGGTCCTCCTCCTCCTCGCCAGCCTCGCTCGTCTCCGTGCTGTCGTTGGCCATCTGCACCAGGAGAGAGGAAAGATGGACATCAGGGCACCCTCCTCACCCTTTGCTTCAGCTTGATTCATTGGATGAGGCAGCTTTGGGCTGCCACGCGAAAATAAACGTTCTGTCTGTGCAAAGCCTTTGCTGGCTCTACAGCACTCCCAGCTAAAGCTGCAAGCTGTTCTCTATTTCCTAACAGAGAGCTGTTTGTAGGACAGCTGCTCCCTGCACTTGTAGTAAACTGATAGTAAAGGTCTTGGATAGGAAACACAGCTGTGCAGGGAGTTTAGAGAACGTGGGACCTCTGGGTTACAGCTCCTGTATCTGCTCTTTCAGAGGATGGATGGCCCCATCTGAGGCACGGTGTGAAAACTCAGGGGGCAATTTCCTTTCTTTTGATATTAAAAACCCAATGAAATTTCATAGAGCAGTGCATATATAGATGCTGGGAGGATACACCCACGACAGAGTGCAGATCCCAGATCATGCAGAAGTGGGAAGAAATTGCATTTTCATATTTTACTGAAGATGCCTGCACAGGGCATTAGGCAATTTCAAGAATCTGTAGTTCACAACAGCATTTAAGGAGTACACTGTGGGTTTTTTTCACCATAATATATAATAAATAATAATAAATATTTTGGAAATATTTACTACAAGCTGTGTAAAGGTCAGGACCCTCCAGCACTTCACCCTGTCCGTGTGACAGGTCTGTGGAGGCACAAGAGCCTGGTTCACTGGGTGGGGGTAGTGTTTGACAGCACAGATTAGTGTGACTGGATTCTCTGATACACCCATGTTACCTCTCTTAGGACACGAGAAGATTCTTGTATTAGCTTATAACTACTTCAAAACTAAATAAGCAAGGGACCCCTTTACTTTTTAAAGAGAAAGGTAATGATGTTCCTTCCCTGTTTGATTATTAGCCTCTGCTGGGAATAAAAGTCTCAAACACAACCCGATTTTAATGCAGAATAAGCATTGCTCTGAAGTTACCCATATTTTTGAGATCACAACCTTTCATGAAAAGGTATTATTCCACATGTGAGGTCCTCAAAGCCTTCCTTTTCCTTGCAGAGAGTTTGTATGAGATTTGGAGGCAGTTTTAGAGTAAGAGCTTAACTGTAAGTCCAGGTTCTTTTCTTTTGAAACAGGAGGTTTCTCAGGTGTGAAAGCAAACTTCATACATCAGTATTGATTTCAAGTCAGGTTTGCATTACCTTCCTTACTGCTCTTTCCTACACCATCAGTGAGTGCTCAGGAGTGAGCCTGGCTCTCATTTACCACTGCTCTCTGAAAGGTTTCTGTACCATGCTAAGTGCTCCAAATTTAGTGGACCAGAGCTCCATCACTACTATCTTCCTTCAGTATATGTCAAGAAATATTTACACGTTATACTTCATATATTACAAAACCCAGTAAACTAAATTCCTACCAAAAATATACTCTAACTTAGTATGGGAATCAGAAAGCACTTTTATGTTTGCACACTGAAGAAATATTGACTGGTTTCTTTCCTGTTCAATCCACTTATTAATATGGGAATTTTTTAGTTTGAGAGAAATCTGTTTTCCATCACAAGGGCAGAAAGACGTGTCAGTTTGACCCCAATCCAACACTCCCTGGCACATTTTTGGAGAAGCAGATTTCAGTACAGAGAAGTAACTGCTGGCACTTCAGGAAGTACATTTCACTTGGGTTAAATACAGAAATTATGGTTACTGGTGGTATTTGGGAGCTATGGATTTAGAAGAAATCAGTGTCAAAAAAGCATTAGAAAGGACATGTGTCCAGAAGTCAGTGCCAGGCTGTATCATGCCTGGCTGTACATCATGTCTGCAGTGCCCTGCACTCACCAGGGGAGTGGGTGCTTTCTCCACATCCAGAATGAGTTTTCCTATATTTCCTCGGTCATGGATTCTCTGCATGGCCTCCTTCACCTGAAAGAAAGATCACTATTGGTAATTTTCAGTCACAGCCTGGGAGAGCCCTGAGTCCCTCCCTTTCAAAACCAGCAAAACCTTAAAGGCATGCTATGTGCCAGGGCACCCAAAGAGCTGCTTGAGAAAAGACTGAGAGTTTAACATTTGTTAGTGAATTTGTAAGGCCTGGCTTTTGCATTGTGTTTGCCAGAATGGGATGTGAGTCCTGAGGACAGTCTCTGAATAGCATAACACATCCATAAGGTTAATGCAGAACCAAAGTGATGGATAGCTGAGGGGCAGGGAGAAATACAAGCTCAGGGAGGGAATCCTAAAAGGCTGTTCCTTGCATTTTGTCTTTGCAGAATATTTTCAAGACATTCTACTTTCACTGAAAGTATGAAACATTTTTCTAATTGACCTATGATATTTTTCAATTTCTTATGGGTCACCACAGATGAAATGCTGTGTCCAGGCTATGGCTGGGATTAATGCAGTACTGTGGGTCTTGCTGCCTAAGCAAACATTTATTTCCTTCTTTTTTTCACTTTTTTCCCACTTAAAAAAAAAAGTTTGAAATAACTGGTGTCCTACTGATACCACCAAGACCATCTGTTTAACAGCTGGCTGCAATCAGTGCATGTGAGAAAGGCACAAGAACCTCTTCTTACAAGTGCACTGGAGAGCAGCTTGTTTTGGTGTATGAAGTTTCACAACTCAGGAGAGCTCGTTGATAAATTGAATTTGTGTGTGAGTGTGTTGCACTGAATATTTAATGTGCAGCACACAGAGCACTGTTGAGTCACTGGCACGGTGAGAAGCTGTGGCAGTCTCTGGATCCCTGGAAGTGCCCAAGGCCAGCTTGGACAGGGCTTGGAGCACCCTGGGATACTGGAAGGTGTCCCTGCCATGGCAGGGGGGTGGAATGAGATGAGCTTTAAGATCTCTCCCAATCTATGGTTCTATAAATCACTGAAAATTGGAAAATGTCGGGAGTTTCCTCACTTTCACAGTGGGAAACTTCAGGAACTGAAAATGTGCCCATAAAGGCTGTTCCATATCCTCATCACACTGCTCTTTGCCAGCATAACAGGGTCGGTCAAGACAAAAAGAGTTTTATGTTAATAGGATTTAGCACCTGTGACATAGTTCCGTTGAATATTTTAAAAATAATGGCATACATGTTTGAAAGAAAATGCTGATTTCGGACCTGATGGGTCCCACAGTACTTTTAAAGACCTGAATTGGGGTCCAGGCCCCCAAAGTACTCCCTGAATGTCTAATACAGAAGGAGGTATGTGATTTTTAAGGATTATACAGCATTCAACTTTCAATTAAATTTAATGGATGCTGGGCACAGCACAAAATGTCTTTCCCATCTGTCAGCCTTCCTTGGGAAGCTGACTGCAGTGAACTCAGTACTGCTCCTTGAATTTTACAGAGGTGTTCCCTCAATTATTAAATACCAGACTTAAGAAAAATTCTATTAGAACAAAAGAAAAATTGCACTGCAAACACAATGGCTTTCTAATTGAGGACATTATTGTAAATTCACCTCAGAAAACACAATCTTATGAATCCCACTGGATAGAAGGCTGACCTCTAAGTGTAGTCCACAAAATCACAATAGCTTTTATGAAGCTACCTTAGAGCATAAACAACACTCAACTACCATGTGAGACCAGCTCTGCACTATGGATAATATTCTTTTAGGAATATCCAACCATGTTGCTGGAGAAGCAGCAGCTGTATAATTTTTTATGTCTGTTATTACCCAAATCAAGCTTTTAGGAGGTTACAGCACAGCATACATAACAGAACTGGAGAAATCAGCAAACACATTTGCCCGTCCACTGAAATTTATGACCAGAACATTATGTGGAAAGCAGGGCATGCAACATTTATTTTAATTTGTACCATATTATATTTAGCAAGGCAAATTTGAGAAAATGTGCTTTCCCTGCTTTTTTCACATGCACAATATCAAATTTAAGCCCCTGGAGAAAGGTTCAGGAGTTGTTTCCAAGACACTTGTGAGTAACTTGCAAATGCAAACAGCAGGCAGAGGGAAGAAAACTTATAACAATAATTGTGGCTATGGAATCCAGATGGAGCTTTTAAAATATATAAAAACATTGAAAAGAATCTGAGGAGCTGATACAACATCTGTGCCTTTTAGTGTTATTTGCAACTTACCAACCCAGTCAGTCCAATTCTGTCCTAGTGCAATGCCATCCAGCACACGATGTCTGAGCTAAGACACCACGAGCTATTTTAGAAATGAGTAATTTTATTTTTATGGCTGCTAACAGTCCACTTGTTCAACCAACACTGCAACTACTTGTTTCCCAAGGTGCCAATGAAAACCATTCCCTGTTCTCCTACAGCAGAGAGAGAGGATTAAAAACCTTCTTTGCTGTGCAAGTATGGTTAAGTTGTTCTGCACTGACTATATGGAAATTTTAGTTCTTTCTGTGCCTTTCACAGAGGGAGGAGCTTCTGTGAGTTTGTGGCTCAGTGTTTGCATATTCCTAATGAAGACAGTGCATCCCTCTGTACTTGGTTAAAACCAGACCCAGGCTTAACTGGCTGTACAGAGAGGCATATAGAAATTCTGGAATTTACTGAAGGTTCCCTGAAGCGGTTAAAGTTTGAGTCAAAATAAACATCCTTTCCAGCAGAAAGAATCACAAGGGATTTCCTCTTCTTACAGCATTCTATCCCTAAATCCCTTTTCACCAATTATTCCATATTGGTTGCTATTTGCATTTGTCAGCTCAAAGCCAAGTAAATGGATTTTACTTTTTGTTTATAAGGATGAGTTAATTGAAATTATTCTTTGCAGTATCATCATCAGAGGGTTCTTGGATTGGAAACAGTGCAAAGGGGTGTTTACTGATATGCAGTTTCCACTGGAATAAAGGACAAAACTCAGTTGTCCTGTGTTTGCTTTCAGTATGGCTCAGCCCTGAGAGGGTCTGTGTCTGAAATAATGCCAAACTACAGATTTTAGCCTTGAGAGCCCCCAGACTGACACAATTTTTATCCAAGCTCTGCAGTGGAATCAGAACTATTACACATTAGTGGGCCACTGGTCCTGGCAGCAATGATGCACTGAATTGATATATTGATATAGTATCTCTCAAGAAAGCCTGTATTTCAATTTCTCTTTAGTTAATGATTTGCAATTTTTTATTTCATTAAAAACAAATGTAAATCATCTACACTAATAGTCATAAACTATTTTCCACTACTGAACACAGCACCTGTGTATGCACTGGGAACATGGTATGATTTTATTGCAGTTATTCTGTCTTTAGTGAGCTGATAGCAATTTTCCTTTAAAGTAAAATACAAGCGTGCATAGAAAAAAGAGAATAATAATTTTCTCCATTTCTTCCTTCTACAGAGTAAAGTACTAATAATAGCAGATAGTGAAGCACTACTACTACAAGTAAGAAACCAGCTTTCAGGAATCACAATATATCCACAAACGACTTAGAGAAGTTTAATGAAGTCTCTGCCAGCACTTCTGACTAATTTGCCATACACTTCTCTTTGAGAAATATAGGTTTAAAAAGCTCCAAATTAAGCATGTCATTACCTGTAACCACTCAGACCAGACAAAAAGGATTTTCATACTGAAATTAAAAATAGCAGGCACTACACAATTTTTACTCAAACAGTATCTGCAATTCTAAAACAATGAAAACCAAGGTGTATTCCAAACAGAACAACTAATATAGCATGCTGGCATTGTATTTGGATATTTGCAGCCAGCTTCTGATTACACTGTTTTTCCACAAGTTTTGATGTCAGGGTGTAAAAACAGTCCATTTAAAATCAACTAAAAGACACTTTTTCTCCTGAAATAGATATTGTATACCTGCCTTCATTCTCCATTTTTCCCTATGTTCTCCTTGGATTTTTCTTGTTTGTTTTTTAGCACTATGCTTTCTCCAGGTGGAATCAGTAACTGGGACAGATTTCTTGTCTGGCTTTTTATCTGAAGTCTCTCATTTCATATCTCACCTCTGCTGTCCAGCTTCCTTTTCCTTTGGAAAGTTCCTGAATAGAGACACTTACCTGGTGCAAATCTGATCCTGTATAAATACATGCCTGAAACAAACAATTATGCTCCAACTTTGATTTGCTATAGTCAAGCCTCCACTTACCCATTTTACTACCAAACTAATTCTTTGGCTGCTTGCATTCAAAATGAAGAGCCAACAGTAATGTCTACTGATGTATTCTTAAATTGTTGCTGATATTCAGTTGGCTCTGGAACTTCATTTTGCTGTTAGAACATAGCAAGAACAGTCTACTGCTTTATAAATACAGGGAAATTTAAATGGAAAATGTATTACTACTTATCTGTTGCACCATTTCACAGTATGAAAGAGAAATGCAGCTACCTAAGAAATGGATGCTATTTTCAAGCCTTCAGGTATTATTTTAAACATAATGATCCATTTCTGTATTTGGCTCTTACAAGGAACCAGTCTCAGGAGTAAAATAAAAGAGACTGGGAAGCTGGATCATGAAACCACTCACTGTGCCAGCAGAACACACGGGGGGCTTCAGGCCCACATTAGTAATGTGAAGTTTAGGAGGGAGAAACAATGAAAGCCACATGCCATGGAAAAGCTTCCTAGTGGAAATGTCTCAACACAATGTTTTCATCATCCTACATGAAGCTGTTTAGCTCGGTAATGTGATTAATTTTATTGATTTGTTTTTTTAGTGAACTTCTACATTTACTCCAGAAAAAAAAAAGCATTGAAAGACACTGGTGCAAGAGAAGAGTGGATATTCTTCAGCTGCATGAGGGTGGATGCAGTCTGTTGCACAAACTCCCATCTACAGATTACAGTTCCATTTTTGCAGACAACTTTATCCCCTCACTGTCAGCTAGGGCAGGTTTATTGGATGGTGGCAGAGGACTTTGTCCTTTCTTTTCTTGGGGCCCTCTGATGATAGTGTTTTTCCCTGAGCTATTTGAAAGGATTTCCACTTACAATAAAGGAATCCTTCACTCCCCTTTTTGGTAAATCAGACCATGATATGAAAGGCTAAAGAATCTTATGCCAAGATTACAAATTTAATCCAAACCAAGAGTGATATTAATTCAGTTATCTCAGTGTAATCTGTAAAACTCCCCAGTGTATCATCATGAGCTGTCAAAAAGGTTATCAGTACCCAAATGAAGGAAACATCCTTCAGTACCAGATGGGCACAGTGAAGCAGAGATCAGGTTATGATCTACAACTGCAATTTTCCCTGTCATTAGTTCCACACCTTTAGGTTCAAGATTACTGTTTATTTTTATACATCATCTCAAAGAATCACCTTTCATCCTCTGCTTACACACTGGAAATTCCCAAGCCTTCCAGCATGTCATGACTGTTCCCCTCCAGCCATGAAATAATCCCCTCATAAATTTTAAGCTGTATTGCATATATCACCCCAAAGCCCTACTTTTCCAGCTACACCTCCCCTCTTTAATCATTCAGCTGATTCTTCAGACCAAAAGCAAAGACAAAAGGAACAACATTTACTCCCTGCATCTGGCCACCCAGTCCTTCTTGCCCAGTATTATTTTTAAATATCCATGTGATTTTTTGGTGGGTTTTTTCATGTAAGAGAGTGTCCAACACAGACATCTGCAAGCTGGTGCTCTAGTGATTCTTTACAGCAGTTGCCCAAATGTCAATGTCACAGTTACACCATTCTGCACTTACTGGCTCATCCATTCCCATCCTGGCTCTTGGGCAGTTTCTGAAGCCTGGGCTGTGTCTCCTTGAGGGGTGTATGTCACATCTACAGAAGCCCCACCTGATCCTACTGCAGCCTGCTCATCACAGCTGTAGCACCCAGAAATAGTAACAGCACCTTTTAACCAACTGTTGTCATCCAGACCGTTCGTAATTAAGTAAAAGAGGTGGGACAAAGCATTTCACCACAGCAAAATAACTTTATCTTGAGGCTGGCTGACTTCTGTTCTTCCAAACAATATGGAGAGAAAGGAGGGAGCACCCTTTAGCCTGCTTAACCATCAGAAACAGAACTATATCTCTTATTGAAAGGTTTGTTTGGTCTTTGGTTTGGTCTCGTGCAAACCAGATCCAAAATCCACTTCACAGTCCCACTGTGAGGTTCGAGGTCAGAATGGAAAGAATGGCAAGTACAGCATGACAGCTACTTTTGGAGGAGAATTTTGAATATTCTGTATATACAGACAGATTTCAGTCCCTGCTCTATTGGTGTAATTTCCCTGGCATCACTAGGTTGCACATGAATGAGTGAGAGCAGGTATTGGGAGGAGAAAAAAAGCCTCAGTTGATAAAGAAATATCAGTAGTGTTCCATAGCCTTCAATCACTCAAACATATATTCTGTAAATGAATATTATCATTCAAGCATGGGTTTTACACAGATCAGCCCTCTTTGACCCCTCCTCCCAATCTGAGCATAAACTTTCCATCAGGACAAGTCAGTGTTTTCCTTATGACAGTCCAGGGAGCTCCCTCCTGTTATCCCCGCCCTGGTCCTCTCTGAAACTAAAACAAAAAGGAAAAATTTAGCTCGTGTTTGACTGCAGACTGTCTGCCAGGGCAGAGCTGTCTGCACGAGCATTGCTCACCAACAATTAATTCCTCTCTGAGACGCCTGCAACTGCATCATGCCTGCAAAATCACATGGCAGGGTCTCCATGGTGACAGTGCCATGCGCTGTGCAAACATCAGCTGGCTAGTCAAGGTTACTTTGGCAACCCAAGTGTCACAGGTAATGATCCAAATCTCCTTCACATTTATGAAAAAATAATCTGAATTAAAAACATGCCCATTTTTCATTCTAGGGCTGGCTCTGTTCTGTTGCTGTTCATAACTGGCACTATTTCAATGAGCCCAGAGCTACCTCCATTAAAATGACAAATAATAATATCAAGAGTAATTATTTAAGCATTATTTCTATACAGTAATGAAGAAAAAAGATGCATACTGAAGTAGATTCTAGCTGAGATGCCACATAAGCAAAGCTTTAATACTACAGCTTTCATTAGAGCTATAGAGCAAAATAATTTTCATCAGGCTCACTGCTGTGTTCTATTACAAAGCTATGCTGTCTTTAATATGGATTGTGAGCTGCATTCTAAATGCAGATGCTCTTCTCAGACCAGAAGAGTTTTATTTCATGTTTTTGGTATATACAGCTTTCAAAACTAACACTGCACTCTCTACAAAGAAAAATCACATTGTCTGTCTCCTGGATTATGTCTGTCTAGATCTGGTCTGTGGAAGGTTCTCAAGGAACCAAGGGGAGCAGTTCCTGAACGTGCTGGCAGCTCTGAGGGAATCCGTGGTGTTCTACTCCCTGCAGACCCTGCCAGGTGTCAGGGCAGGGGTAAATCTCCCTGTGCAGCCACACAGCCTGTTGGGGTGGCTTGGGCTCAGGGAAGGGACAGGACACGGCTCCCTGGGCAGCCCGGACACTTCCCTGGCCAGCACTCACCAGCTCCTTTGCTAACAACTGCCCTTCTGCCCCCAGAAGAGACATCGATCAAAATTTACTCCTGTAGTTTTGCTGGTGTATTTTCTCCTTGATAATCTTGAAATGTCTCTCTCGTGTTTATACAATATGATGTTTTGGAATGATATTTCAGTGGGAAACCTGCTGGGTTTTTTTCAAGGCTTTTTGCTTTTATTTTTTAAGTGAGTTTTCAATACTTTCCTTTCTCAGGATGCCTTCTGTAAAAGCTTTTGTAGAAAAACTGTTTTCCTGTGAGATTAGGGACAATTATCCTATCAGACACAGTTATTTGGACAAAACCATTCTTTGCTGTAAGGGATTATTTCCCTTGAGAGCAATGGAATAACCTGTATTCAGCACAGCACTTCTCTGGGAATGATCTGCATTTGTGATAGGAATATTTTCCTTGCACTGTGTAGCAGAATAGCCACTAGAAAAGTGCTTCTAGTGTTAAATTGCTTTATCTGCTGTGACAAAATCCTTCAATTACCTGTTCATGTGGGAGCTGGGTATATGGAAGGCTGGCAAACCCACATCTGCAACCAGCTTGGATTCTCCTGTCTCACCTACACCATTAATTCTGAAGAGACCTCCCAGACTCTCTGTTCTCCTGGAGGCTGAGGGTATGCAGCAGCTTGCATGACAGATGGAAAAGCAGCATAATATTTACAGGAATTTGAATAGGCTCTATTCCTGCCTGTGGTGAATGCAGCCAGCTCTTAAGATGCAGAAACTGAGCACAGAGCATGTGTAAGAAGTAATATCAAACTCAGGGTATGTGGGGTCCAATTTTCATAAACGCCTACGTGGGCATGGAGAAAACATGGATACAATCAAAATGTAAAAAATGAGTATCACTAGCAATGATTTTGAGCTGATTAGAGTATTTTTCCTACAGGAAAAACTTGGATCATGAAGTCTGTTTCCGTGTCATGTCACATCATGTTGTGTCCTGTCCTCCTAGAAGGCATCCGAAAACAAAAATTATTTTATCCAACACCACTGTTTATGCCCTGTCACACTGAACTTTTGCACCAGTGGTTTTGCCTGCACACATGGAAACAGAAAATACTTTTTATATTCCTTTCATCCCTCCACTGCTATTTGCAGCTGCAAACAGCAGCAATGGCCTCTATTCCCTTCTACTGCCTGTCAGCAAGGAGAGACCTTTTCTCTGGAGTACCTTTTAGCCTCTCTGTATGTTGCCATGGCAGCAAGAATAAAACCAGACCCAAGATGAGAAAAATGTCAAAGGAATAAAAACTGATGCTACAGGCAAACTGAGAGTCCTCCCTTGGCTGCTGAAGACACCTATTAAGTGATACATCTTCTGGATGGAGAGCTACAGCTGCACAACTGTGCTGTTTTCACTCCTTCCTTATTCCTACAAGCTCCTGCTGACGTCAATGAGTATTTGTTTTGTCTCAGTAAAATTCAAAGGAAAAGAGATTTAAAGCCCTGTAATTACAGAATACTGAGCCAAATCTTGCCAGCCTTTACTTACAGAGTCAACAGGGATAAAGCAGAAAAGAAAGGCAGAATCAACAACAAATTAAATGTTTAGAAGTACTAAAGAGCAGTGCCTAGATTATCAGTTTGGTGGGAGCTTTGGTACACGATAAAAGAGGAGAAGAGCCTGAAATTTGATCCATCAACACAGGGAATTCCAGCAGGTTAGGACAGCTCAGGGGCATTCAGCACTGACAGCTAAAGACAAACTTCTTCAGCAAAATGCTATAGAATGGACATTTCTGTGAGACTGTGCATTATCTCAGAACCTGCACAGAGCCAGAATGGACACTCATTTTGATTTAAACTGGCACACCTTTTCTCAGTATCACTTATTAAGATAAGCTTGAAGAAAGTGATTTTTTCCCTGCATTACATTAGGAAATTATTACCTTGTTCCTTTCAGAATCAAGAGTTGTTTCTGTAGGGTAGAAATTCGGTGATGAAATCCCTGGAACACATTTGAGCAAAGAAGACACATCCTATGAATTAGGATAAAGCTTTAAGGTCCTCCACTGGTATTTTCTTTCAGAGCAGCAACAAAGCCAGAACTCCTACTCTATTCCTGTGAGCCACTGGCTCCCCAGGACTGGCTGAACCTTTAGAATTGATGGTAGAAATTACAAAAGCATAGTCCCAATGCTAGGATAATGGTTTTGAGCACATCAAAGCCATAAGTAGAGGAGCTCAGAACTGGTCCCCTTCATGGTACCTTTCTGAGCATTAATGCATCTTGTAGTAAATTGCAGCTGAGTGTGCTTTTGCACACTGGGATGCCCCAGACACCCCTGAAGTCTGAGGTATTCAGAGATGCTGGGCTGCAGCAGCAGCTCTTATGGTGAGGAAAATTCCTTTAGCTGCAAATGAATTTTGGCAGCCACAGGGAAAAGAGACCCTCTGTACTCTGCCAGGGTGCAGCAGTCTGCTGCTTAAATTGAATTAATATATGAATTGAATTAATACATGATGCTCAGTTTGCTGTATTCCTGTACTCCATCACAATCTGTTATAACAAATTATGGCAGGAAATAAACTTTATTACATTTATCACTAAGCAATTAAAAAAACCCAAGAAGACATCTTATGCTGTTGCTGACTATCAAGCTCCATCAGTTTTTAAACTCTTCCCTCAGCAATGTTGCCCTGTGATCTCTTTGAAAATCATCTGGAGAAAAACTGCACCAACCAACAAGCTGAACCTATTTGTTCTCTTCCCCTCAGTAGTTATGAGTATCATTAAACTCTCCTGAACATGCAGACCTAATCCAAGCACTCTGCTTTTTGTGCTGCTGGATTGCTGGCTTTTCAATTCCAGTGCCTGCCCTGTGGAAGGGCAATGTTGCTGCTCTCCTCTGAACAGCCTTGCAGCAGCAATCCTGCCTGGTTCCTTCCCTGTAGGAATCCAATATCCAGCCTGTCTGGAGCTCCACAGGAATATTGCTGTGTGCCAGCACAGGGCAGGGGCCCTTCCAAACACACCCCTGCTTTAGTGTTCAGGCTATTACAACTTCCAGTGTTTGGGGTCAAATAATGTAAGAAATGCCCAAGAACTCAGAGTGCCTATTCCATGTGCTGCTTCCTTTATTGTCTCTCTCAAAGCAGCAGCCCTTGGCCTCTCAGAAGCTGCTCAATGGTGTGGATGAAACCCTGAGGCTCACCCTGAACTCCTGTGATGCAGATCTACACACGCCCTTTGGGCTTGTGTCTGTAAGCATAAGATCATTTGCACTATCAATTCCTTGCTACTGTGGTGTAAGAAAGGTATTTATTTTTAGTTTTATGCTTAGACCAATAGCTCTTCCAAGCTCCTTCTGGATATAACAAAACCAAAACTCCACAGGTGATTACTTTCTTGCTGCTTCCCAAGCTTTCATCAGCATCTGTTAACTCAAATTTCTATCTATTCACAACAAAAAAGTTTCATTTATATAGAGGAGGTATTTTATTGTGTGTAGCTCACTAGAGAGGATTTGCTTTCTTTTAGGAAGCTGCAAAACTACAGAAAACAAGGAATGTCCTTTTATATTTCCTATTATATTACCAGTACTCCATGCTGATGGTTTGTGTTCGTTCCACCTGATTTGTCTGTCAGGCTTGTTCCAGTTCTCTGATTCACTAGAACAACTATCCAATAACTGGATCTTCACAAAAAACTAATTTTTACAGTTTATCAGAGGTTTTTCCTTCTCTTACCAGCGCCAACATTTTTTTTGCATTTCTCACCAACACTTTTGAAGCCACACTTCAAGCACCACAACCTGCATGAGAGTAGTTTCCCTTTTTCCTCTCTTAAACTTCCCTTGCTTTCTTCAATGTGCCCCATGAAAACATGTCCTTGTCCTGAACCTTTAAACGGCAGATGAATTTTTTTGGAAGTCAGGCACAAAAACTTGTGACCAACATGGCTTCTGCCCCTGTAACCTTGCATCTTACTTTCTAAATGATTCAAATGAGTCAAGTCTTTTTCTCCCAAAGACCTTCTATTACATATTCCTCAGACTCGTCCTTAAGCTCTATTTTGAGCTACTTATTTCACAATATGATGTATTAAAATCATTAATAAAAGAATGAGAAAATCCTTTATGACTTATCTACTTATTCTAAAGAACTCTAAGTCTTCCTTTATTACTACTACAAGGAGCAGAGATTGTGCTTTATTCCAGAATCACTACTCCAAACCCATGGGAACTGAACTTCGTGATTACAAAATACAGTAAACATTCAGTCTTCCAGATGGTAATCAGTAAAAAGTCTTGACACTCTAATTTCTAAAGTCTGAGAAGCTTTCATGCAAAAATCCACCTACTGAGATCAGATTAGCAGAATGAATTAATGTTGTGACTTTGAAAAATATCTCCATGCTATTTTATACCAATAGATTATCTTCAGTAAAATCCATCCCCAACCAGTAAACTAATTATGTAAATTCTTGAAACTCATCAAGGTAAATAGCAAATTTGTATCTAATGATACAAGTAAGAAAATACTTCTCTTTTGATTTCCCTGTGCAACATTTTTTTTGTCTCAGAAAGTAGTGCCATGAGGATTTCAAACCTAATTCTTTGTCAGTTATCACATTATTTTGCAATCATTCAAAAAGCTCTCCAAGTCAGACCTTACCATTGGGTGCCACTCTGTGACTTCATTAAAACTAAACAAAACCAAAACCCCTCTCTTATATTAAACTGTAATACAGTTGTTATGATAGAGAGTATGATTCATGCTTATCCTCAGTTTGAGCTACACCACTTTACAGCAAGATTGAAATAATTCATCCAGGCAAGATGAAAGGTATTTAAATTGATCTTGTTTGCTGGTTACAGTTTTACAGTATATATTGCAGTTCAATTTGCTTTATTACTTTATATTTCTCCTGTTGAAAAATGTCTCACTCTAAGCCTTTATTAAAGACCTTAACTTCCCCTTAGCATTGTACCAGTGTGATTGCTATAAAATTGATTTAGTGTACAAGTTTAATGCTGGTGTGTGAGCACTGACTCAGCTCAGCATTCCATTCTATTGAGCCTGCTCAGACTGCAATAATTGGTAGCAGGGAGCTGAAGCACAAGTGTCTGTGTGACAGAACATCCCTGCAGCTTCTAATGCCATTCTATTCAATGTGAACGTGTGGATGTGCCCCAGCCCTCCGTGTGCCTGAGCCTCAGCAGTGCAGGGAGATGGGCAAGAACCTCACTAACACACCTTTGGCTAGCTGGAGCCTGGGGCAGCTTTAACTGCAGGAACTCTGACAATTGTGCTGGGGGTTTCCCTTTAGATTTAAGGGAAAGATACAGAATCGTGTTATTTCTGCTAAAGAACTCAAGGGTTTTGCACTTCTTGCTCAGGAAAGTTTAGGATTTTTAAGATATTTTACCCAGGACATAATCACAGCATATGATAGAAAAACCCCTCAGGCTCTTCTCAAGGTTGTGGATATTTGGTGGTGGTCAGGAATTCACTTTTACTCAACCTTTAGTCTACTAAACTGAATTCATTTAAACAAAGATTTGGAGCTGCCTGTGATGTGTGAGGCTGCATTTCTTACAGGTATGGCCTAACATTTTCAGATGTGTGCACTGTAACATCACCTTCAAAGCCTGAGCTTTGATACTCAGACTATCATTTTCTGTACACTGAAAACAGTGGAAAATCAGAGCTCGTTTGAAACTCTTAAATTGCATCACTTCCTTTCAGTATTGTTTTCTCAAAGTCAGTGCTCATACCACAGTTTTTCCCTACAAAATACCTTTGTGTTCAATCATTCCCAACAGGTTAATATATATATTTAAGAATCTTTTAGTGTCGACGATGTATCTGCTTCACTGCCTTGGTGTAAATTTAAATCATTATCTGTAATGAGCAATAATACTAATACTAAACTACAATACCACATAGAACTCTCAGTTATCACTTTAAATTTAGATTCTATTATTCTAAGAGATATCTTTATGCCCAAGAGTAATTTTGCTTTTAAAACTCATCCATGTTTAAAATGACTGAAAAGAATATATGAGCCATTTTCATTAGGTGAGAACAATTATCTTGATTAACAATTGTTATGCACTAAAATGAAGTGTTATTTTGATAATTTTGATTTTTTATGCCTTTTTTTGGATCTTAGCAAAATTATATTAAATAGAACACAAAACCTATGTTTTCTTTGCAATAAAGGCAATTTAGTAACCTAATCAAACCACTAGTACCAAAGAAAAAATAAATTAAAACAACCCTGAAGAATAATTTTGTGCTACTGCTCAAGTGATTTCCAAAATTTCTACCAATCTGCCAAAACTAGTAACCAATATGATCAGCTGCTGAGAGATAAAACTTGCTTTGCTGGTGGAACTAATAATTTACCTTTTCTTTGGCCATTGTTACACAGATACCCCCATAAGCAGATCTCAGAGACAAGGTAGAATGCTCACCTTAGAAAGGCATTTCTAAAACCAAAAAGGCCCATTTAATTTAATTTACTGTACCAGAGTTCAAGATCTATTAACATCTAAACATCCTTCTACTGTAGCTAAAAGCTTATGTCCATATTCTCTCTTGATAGGCCAAGCACCCAAAATTCCCCAAAGCTGAAAAATGTGGTCTAGAATTTACAGCAGAAATGCTGAAGGCACAGCATCCACTGGTGTTTCTCAGGACAGCAATGCAGCAGTGGATGACAGCAGCCCTTTTCCTTCTGCTCTATTAACCTTTCTGCTCCCTGTCACTCAGCAGAAATGGCCTCAGAGATGGTGCTGCCAATGCAGAATCATTTAGACAAAATGAACCCATCAAATTTAAATATATAGAGAGGTATTTTCATTATTCTTATCTCCCACTCCCCTTTTGATTCTTTTCAGTGACTTCTTAAGTGGATTTCCGGGCAATCATTAATTAATGAAGTAATAGACTCAGATGACAGACAGAAAACCAAACAAAATAATTAGTCTGGTTCTTTTTTTTTCCAAGTCAAGAGGCCAAAACCTCATCTAAAAGCATCAGTGTGAAAATGGAAATATTTCAAAGGTAGGATGTGGACACACACATTTAGAGAGCCAGGGAATTACAGCTTGGAAATTCTTTCCAGGCCTGGATTTCTCCTGACTCTCAGCTCCATTCCCAGGCTGACAAGCTGACTGCAGCTTCAGTTAGGGAGGAGTCTCCCAGGGTGACAACATGGTGACAACAGAGTGGAATTCATCATCAACATTAACCCCTGGTGTCTTTCCCGTGGGACACATCCTGAGGTGCTGTCCCATGGATGTTTTTCCCAATTGTCCCATGAATTACTGTCCTGTCCTAGCTCCACGTAAAATTCTTTAAATACAGGCTGTCCATACAATTGGCCTTTTTTCCCTAAAGAGGTCCATGTGTGTTGCTGTCCTTTCTTTTTAGCACAGTGACCACAGCAGGAGGAATCCAAATTATTTGTATTCTCTGTTGTGCCAGACATAGAAGGATGACACCTCTCAACATCACCAAGTAGACTTCATTATTTCTATCTCTCTCTTTTTTTTTTTTAAATCCTTAGCATCTGTGAAAATAGGTCTTTCTTTAATTTGAATGCAGACTAAAAGAAGTTTCTCAGAGAATGTAAACAATAAGGAGGAATTATTAACACAAACCTCAGATTCCTGGTTCATGCTGTCCCTAGAGAAAAGCTGAATTTCTCACATTAGCAGTCCCTGCCAGCCTAACTTGACCAACCGAGAGCTTTCTTCCCAAACCACCCAACTAATTAACAAAGAAGCATGAGTGGAATTTTTTGACAGAGGGAAATCCAAGGTTCTGTTTCTCTGTAGCTGAAACTGCACACACTAACAGAGCCCAGCACAAGAGTGAAATAGCATCTAAATGTGGCTTTGAAAACTTTGTTTCTAATATTTCCCCTCTAGTACCTGCTATTTGTTAGTGAGTGTCACTCACAGCATCCAGTCATTATTTCTGAGTGACAGAAAACACTCACTGCTCCAAACTTTAAGAATTCCTTGCCAATTAGTGGTGATACCAACTCTGTGGAACAGAACACACAGTAAACTTTCTCTTAGAATTAATTTAAAACTATTTCCACTGGTGGATGCAATAATGTATTGGCATATATTTCATCCACATGCAAGACTAGAAGAAGATAGGCAGATATTTCCTTGCATTATCAGGTAGGAATAAAAAGGAATAGTTTGAAGCATATTTGGATCAAGGGTATAAAAGCAAGTAGCTTTTGCTCTCTGATACTTCAGGAAGAGTGTAGAAACTGTCTTTTGAATAGAGAAATGATCCCATGACACCATGTTTTCCTATCTCTTGAGAGGTGCCTACATCTCATGATATAGACAGCAAAAATGAAGTGTAAAACAACTGCTAGATTCAAATATACAAAATAAAGACAGAAGACATACACTCTCTTTTCTGGGGCTATGCACACGTGTTGGTGTCACTGATGTCCTCAGTAAAACTTTCCCTAGCCAGGTCTCTGTTTATTTCCTTGCAGGGGAGCAGCATCACCAGATCAGCTCAATAAATAAGGAATGTGTGCCAATTCATTACTTAGAAGCCAGCTAATCTATTTCAGAAGGCAGACTACTCCTGTAAAATACTGCTTCTTCACAGTAATTAATCAGCAGCTTGCTCAATATAACAGCTTTGTCCTTTTTTTTTTTTTCTCCTAATAAATGGCAAAGCAGCTCTCCCCATATAGCCTCCTGTTGCTTATTTAATTAACTGGAAGCATGTGACTAGTTTATCTTTAATAGTGCACACTTTTTCTTCGGAGGAATCCATCAATGCTTCCTATATTATTTTCCTGGCTATTTCTCCCTGCCCTTGCACTATCCATCAGGAACCAAATCTATATTTTATTTCCCTTTCCCTGCAGTTCCAGAAGCTTCTATGGCTGTGGCACACAAGGGCAAATACAAGTGCCAGCCTGGTCTGCCCCAGAAACACAACCATGACAGACCACTGCACTTTCAACCTCCAGTGTCTCAAACTTTCCACCAAGTATTTTCTGCCTGTGTATCTCCATAACTAATTAATTCTCAGCAGAGTGCTCACTAAGTAGATCAGGAAAGCTCTGTAGCTGCAGGCTGTATTTATGTTAATGAAGAGGTTTAGTCTCACACTGGCCAGCTTCTAACCTTTGCAACAGCAACATCTGAACACAGAATCAATGCTCATCAGAAACACTGCCAAAATACATTCCTGTGTTGGCCACTTCATTCCCAAACAAGAAAATACCATTCCCCTGGAAGGAAAGAGCTCACTGACCTTTGGTAGAACTCACTCCCCTGTGGGCCCAGAGCCCCCATTAAGGCACTCAGTCACAAAAGGCTCTTGGAGATGCTGAGACACAGCCCAGGGCTATGGCTGTGAGAGGCCAGAACTGGCTATTAGAGCTTTTCAGGCTGATCCATGGTCTTTCCACTACTGTGTTGCATGGCATCAGGCACGGAATGACATCTACCACCTCTTGGTTATTCATCTATTACATGGGTATTATAGCACAGATATTCTCACTGTGAATAAAAGAACATTCTGAAGACTCTAGATAGTTGTTTAAATACAGGTATTTAACTGGCAGGCTAGATAAAACAAGCTAAATTTCAGAGGCTGTAAAAAATACCAGAAAGCACAGAGCTGAAATAAATTACTTGTCTAATTAAATTCCTTTCATGTAGCTTGAATTGCATACAGCACTTATGAATAATATATAGCAATTGAAAAGAATTGACTTCTGCTTACATACTTAACAAGCGAAGTCTGAGTTTCCTAAAACAGCTCATTTACCCAATCAGGTTTTGTGGTAATCACAGTTAATGTCATGTACCTGAGGCCTTATTATGGAGCCACCATGCCCATATCAAAGTCTTGTTTTGTTTCTATCCCAGGCTCTTAATAAAATCATAATCATTGCCATCACCAGTGTGCGAATCTAAAAAGACTACTGGGTTATGCCATCACTCCCTGATAGTGGTAGGAAGGGTAGAATGAATTATGAAGTGACATGAAGTTCTGTTAAACAGCATTAAATGCATATGAAAAGCAAATGAAATTTTATAGGCACTTTGCAAGAATTTAATAATTCACCCAAGAGCAGCAAAGATCCCATGGTCAGGTATACAAAATATTTTAGAGGGAAAAAATATGTAATACCTAATTAATCTCCAGTACTTTCAAGGTATGTTTCATTCATCTAAGCATACAGCACCAAAATTATTTGGAGTTTTAATTAATATTTATTTTAGATATGCATCTCAGGAAAAAAAATCTTTGCCAAGTCTTAATTAAAGATAAACTTACTCATGGCCCAGTTTTCATTGCTTTAGAAGTTGTGTTCATTATATTTAATGTTAGTGAGGTAAAATTCAGGTGGAATCGCCTTCCCCATAGCCTGGAGAAGAGAAGGCTCCAGGGAGAGCCCAGAGCCCTTCCAGGGGCTAAAGGGGCTCCAGGAGAGCTGGAGCGGGACTGGGGACAAGGCAGGGAGGGACAGCACCCAGGGAATGGCTGCCAGTGGCAGAGGGCAGGGCTGGATGGGATCTTGGGCAGGAATTGTTCCCTGGCAGGGTGGGCAGGGCTGGCACAGGGTGCCCAGAGCAGCTGTGGCTGCCCCTGGATCCCTGGCAGTGCCCAAGGCCAGGCTGGATGGGGTTTGGAGCTCCCTGGGACAGTGGAAGGTGTCCCTGCCCATGGCAGGGGTGAAACGAGATGAGTTTTAAGGTCTTGTTCAACCCAAACCTTTCCATGAGCCTGTGATTCCCCACATTTGAAAGATACTTTGGCCTCTGTGCATAATTTTTTTGTGAACACAGAATTAAGCTGCCCTGAATTATTCAAGTTTTGCTTCTCAGTCTGCCTTCCCCACATCTCTGTTTTCAGACCTGTCTTACATCAGTAAGACACAGCTCCTTGCACTTTTGGATGCTTTGATATCTGCAGGAAGCTTGTATTAAGCTTGTGTTAGACCTGTGTGCATACAAGGAAACAATAGTGATGAACAGATAAAGCATTTAAATTTACTTCGAAATACAAGTATTTATTTCATACAGTCAGAGGAACAGAATCCCCAGACAGGAAGATAAAGACAGTTCCAAGGCAGTATCAGAGGACAGGGTATCTGCAGAGTTTAACACCTGTCCATCAGGAAAGCTGTTCATGAACAACTGCAAAGAAGTTGTTCTGTTAAATAAATACTCAAAACAAGCAGAGTGTGCTCTGTAATGCTGGAGGAGCAATCACAGCACAGACACTGACAAGCTCGTGGGAGGTTTCACAGAATGAGTTGCAGTTCCCACTTTCGACACCATATGACTGCAAATTGTTTCACGTTTATAAAAAAATTAATCTTTTCTGTATTTCAGAGTGGGTTATTAGTTTGGTTATAAATGTACTTCCACTTTTATCCTGGTACTCTGTTGTTTTGCATACCCTGAAAAATAAACACCGTACAAGTCTCTGACTTCAAGAAAGGTATAATTTGTTCTGCTGGAAAATGTTTTCATCAAGCAGTAAAGACAAAAAAACCCTGCACACTCTATTATGACATTATAACTATTAAGACAAAAGTAAACCTGGGATGGTATTTAGTATTCCTAACAAGATGCCAGCTTGATCTGGCATTATTAGATTGCCCTCTTTCTACGTTAAAAGTAACTAATGGGTCAATTTTCTCCAGGTCTCACTGCAGTGATACATGACAGGCTTTTTGCCCTGAAGCCAAGATCACAGAAATGCATAAATAGCTTTTGATGAAATTAAAGTCTCTCCTTTAGGGGGTCCACTGTTATTATTCTGCTATCATGGGTTTGAGATTTCCCATCCCCCTGCCTCTAGAATAATGATATTGCTGATATTTAAAAGCTTGCACTGAGATGGAAATTTATAGGAGAGGATGAGTTCAGTGGAAAAACACAGGTTTACAGTATTTGAATCCTTTGAAGCCAGTGAGCAGTGCTAAAACCAGACATATTGTGATTGCTTTGCCCTGCCCAAAACATACCATATGTATGGAAAGCATTCCTTCATCCAGTTCTTGTCACTGGATTGGAACTCAGTAAAGCTGTAATCTTAGAGTAGAGTTCCTGCTCTTTCCTTTGCATGCTAACAACACTGATAACTAATGCAGAGAACAAAGAGTGTGAGAACAGCAACATATGACAAAATGTGTCCTTTATAGGAAATTTTTGTATCAGCAGGTACTCTATAATGTCACTGTAATGTGATCAGTTGCACTGCATTTCTTTAGCTTCAGGTTCCTAAACACAGCTTGGGTGTCCTTAGCAAATTACCAGAGAAAAGAGCAGTCTTCAAGAGCAGGAAATCTCACTCAGATAATAACTATATTTACAGCTAGACCTACAGTAATTTCCTTTAAAGGGCACATTTTCTCATATATTGCTGTTCTCACATATATCTGTTCTGTGCATTATCTATCAGTGTTATTAGCATGCAAAAGAAAAATAATGCAAACCTTACATTAAGATTTCTTGTAATTATTCAGCCAAAAAAACCCCAGTGACTCAGTGTGGTGTTCATTACAAACTAAATTAAGGTGCAGGGCTCTTTCCAGTTAAAAATATTCTATGTACTGACCACAGGGCACAGTCACTAGAGCTCTCTGATGGTCATATTCATGATCTGAAATATTTAGTGCCTTGATTCCACTGGTTTTGGTCACAGCTGAGTGCCATGCTGTATTCCTGGGTGCATTGCAGAGGTTTCAGTACCTGATCACTCTTACTGACCCTAAGGCAGTAGGAGCCTTTGATACCATCACTGCTACATAGCAGGGCACTGCTTTAAATCATTTGAGAGAGAGGAATGCAATGAATCCTTTGGTACATGACACAGACCTGCAGTCAGGATGTTTTTCCATAATCTCACTCGTCACCCACATGGATCAAAACGTCCAAGTCTGAAAACTTTCTGACTTCTGAGAGTCCCTTTTGAAATGAGCAGTACCAGGTGAAGGGAAAGGTGCCCCAGATATTTTGATGATTTTGACCATGAGTGGCAGTTCCTGTGTGAGAATTTGTGAGGTTTGTTTTACACATGTTCAGTGCTAACTTTGACTGCTGTAAACCACCAGAGAAGGCACATATAAATTCTGTGTCAATAAACTGTTCTACCTTGGACATACACTTTTTTTTTGCAACCACAAAGAGACGAAAACCACAGAGTTTTAATAGAAAAGTGCAAGGTGGATGTTTTTATTCGACACACTGGATTTTTTTGAGAACTGTCAGTTTTCATCCTGCTTACTAATTGACTACTGTATAAAGCCAAATACTCACAGACCCTCAGGAGAATGCTAATGCATAAATGCAGTACAAATTAATCAGAATGAAGATGAGTGGTAAATAATCACTAACCAAGAAACAACTAAAAAGCTCAACAAATGTTCACTGAATACAAATTGTTTTAAACTCTGCTATTTGTAATGAAATGGAATCCTACCAGACAATCAGCTTTTTACTACAGAGCAGCATTTTAAGCATGTGCCATCTACAAATCATCTCATCTTTTAAACACTTGAATGCATAAACAAATAGTTGCAAAGCAGCAAGATATCTCACCAGCAGCTAATTTATGACTTCATTCATCTCATGATGAGTAATTCCCAAGTTGTATTTCCATTTTAAAGATCTGTGGATTTTGTTACAGTCTCTTTTAGTTAAATCCTTCTTACTTTTCCACAATAAAGTGGTTCTAATTGCCTACTTGAGACGAGACTTGGCTTTACTAGGATTTATGGATGTAAGTTTGAGATTAAAATTACCCTTCCCAAACAAACACCAGCAGCTAACACAGCAATACAAATAGTTTTGCTCCACAGCAACAGTCCAGAGTGTGGATCCAGAGCCCACTTGTGCCAGCAGCAATCTGATGCACTGAAGAAAACTGAGTCACTTCTAAGTTCCTCTTTTCAGCCAGCTGGCAAATTTGTTCAAGCAGCCTGCACTGAGGAGGCAGGGCAATCCTCATCCTGAAACAAAGGCCAGTGGAACCAGGAATCCTTCCACAGACTGCGTGGCCTTAGCATGCAGCCCCAAAGCAGAGAAAGGAGGACACTTGAAGGGTTTATATCCTAATTCCAATGATCTCATGGACACTCGGGAAACCTTCATGTATCAAACTAACTCCATCTAATAAGTTCTGAGCAGTTCTATCTTTAAAATAATTTGACAATCAACTAGACATCATTAACACAGACTGTATAATAGGCAAATGGGAATCTAATAACTTTCTCTAAGTTCTGTATTACTGCCACTTGAAACGTTTAAAATGGAAAATCTCACTGCAATTACAATATTCTCTCATCAGTATATTCTTTTAAATTCAAACTGTGTGCTCCTGCAGAAAGTATTATGAAATAAATGCTGTTCAAGGAACCATACCAGGCTTTTAGAACAATGAAGTATTTCTTTACAGTTCATGAAGACCTATTAAAAATGACACAGAGCCTGTCTCTGGCGGTTCTTACATGCACTGGAACATAAAGCCCTCAGTTTTGGGTTATCATGCAAGGACACCAGCCTTGATCAACAAAGGGGAACACCACTGTGGATATAACTCATTGTCCTCTGCTCTGATACATGGCCAGACACTGATACAGAACCAAAAAGAGCAGCATTTGTACTGTAATACAGCTTTGAAACAAAGCTAGATATCTTCCACGTTGGCTTTAGAGAGTCTGCATTACTTTGTGAATTGATATTTGCACAAATACATGAAAACAAACGCAGATGCAGAGTGAATAAAGCAAGCTGAAGGGATGTGCTGGGGATATGCCTTTGATACAGAGATCAAACTTCCTATGTATGTGATGATACATTCAGATATTTAACATAACACATTTGGAAAGGAGTCCCATGGTGAAGGCTCCTTTCTGCCACTCTCTAGTTAATGCACATTCTCAATGCTCTTATGGGTCAGGAAGTTCCTTAGGAAACCTGGTAAAAGCTGGTCATATATTGGTTTAGTCTCTAATAAAGCCTTCTGGGAGAGGTCAAATGACAGTGGACATTGGGCGTCATCAGGCTTACCCAACAGGAAGTGAAAAACAATCAAATGTCCACCTCTGAAAGAGGGAGGTGTTCAAGCTCTGGGATTAAAAATAAAAACCTACCAAAACAGTACAGAAATGCACCAACTTTTCTTCAGTCAAGTTCCATTTAGTCCTCAGCTATGACACATTCTCTGTGGACCATATTAACTCGAGAGTCAGCCCTGAGTTATTTTTATGCCCACAAAAATATACCCCTAAAATGATAATGCCCTGGATGAGTAATAATTCAGAAATACTTTACAATTAAATAAACAACTCTTGCACCACCATATCCCTTAAGGTACAGCCAGACACTTCCTCTGCCAATTCCCAGACAGCTCATGGAAAGCCAGCAGGTGTGACAAATGAGCTGGAGTTTTCTAGACTGTGCTTTACAACAGATGTATTTACACATATCACAAGCTATTGGTGGGGATGGTGCATGCTACTGCCAAATGTTAGATGAAATGTTATCAAACAGAAGTCTCCCAACAAATTCCCATCATATTGACTATTGAGATCAGCCTGCCATGTGTAATTTTTCACAGTGTGGCATGTCCTCGATCAAGTATTTTTTAAGCTACTGTTACGGTTTTAATTATCCTTCTCTTACTCACCAGTACATGAAAAGTACATATTTTACATGAACAAAGAAATTGTAGAATGCCTGTCTAGAGACCTGTGCCACTTAAAATTTTAAACTCCTTCACAAGCTTATTTAATAATTAAATTTAAAAAGCATACATCAAAAACATAAATCTGATCCCACTTCTATTTTATACTTCTCTGCAAAGGGCTCTCCCTTTCAGGCACCAGTAGAGGATTTTGTCTTGCTGGAGCAGCTGCTCTTTATCACAACATCTGGCATTCCTGGAGCAGATGGATGCCAAGAGGAGCCACTCAGTGCCCCCAGCTGGGACAGCCCCAGGTGTCCCTCAGGTGCTGCTGGTGACAGTGTGGCCTCAGGCAGAACTTTCAGAGGAAAAGAAAGGAGTTCCTGAGGAAGTTGTCACTACAGAGAAGCCCACAAGGGCTGGACCCTTCACACCTCTACCACACGAAGTGGCACCTTGGGATGCACTGGGACATTTGTAGGGACAGTACAGGACATGTTGGGCTCAAGAAACAGCTCACAGGCCAGCCAGAGTATTAATAAAATACAGCACTACTCATGGGTTGAGCGTGATGGTTACTATTCCTCACGGGAACACCACCTACTGTGCTCAAACACAGACAGGATTGTGTTGCAGCACCCTCTGAACAGTGAAATCCAACATTACAGCCACAGCCCCACTCAGCACAGAACACACATCTAAGTGATGTATCAGGCTCAGTGCCCTTCACAAACACAAAAACCATGACTATTAATCTGGTGGTGCTCTATAATCGAGTTGTTTCTTCATATGGTAATGTCTGTTCACACCTCCAAAAATACCTCTCTTTCTTCATCAGCACCTTAAATATAAATGTCTCAAACTGTGCTGTGAACAAGGGGTTTATAACTGCCCAGGCTGTGAGCAGGTTCATTTCTTTACATGTCTTTAAGGAGAGCTGAGCAATCAGAGGAATTTTAAAAAGAACCATAAGAAATCCATAGTCCACAATTGCAAAATTTACATTTAAAGTGAGTTCTGATTTCTTTGTCTTTGACACGTTTTCAATAACTGCCAGAAAACCTGCAAGCTTCCAAGGTCTGCTAGCACAACTATGGCACTGAAGCTAAACCTTGTGTATTAAAATGCATTCTGAGGAAAAAATATAACTTGTTTTCAATTCCATTGTTTGCATTTCACTCTGTTCTTGTTAGTCACGTGTTTCATGCACTTAGGAAACAGAAACAGTTTTCTAAGACTGAAAAAAACACATTTATTATTAGCATTTTCAAGAAATAGATATTTAGTAGAGAAAAATGTGAACAACTCTGGATCCTGGATTTTCCAAATAGCAGGGGCTCCTTAGGCACAAACTAAAAAGCAGAATACATTGAAAATATGTTTAAATATGATTTTACCTCTAAAAGTGCATATTTTTCAGAAATTTCAAAATGAGGAAAGAGATTTTGTTCCTACCTCTTCCAAAGCCCATAATGAATCAACCACAGGCTTGATCTTCTTACTGTTATATAGATTTAGGAGTTTGTCCATCACACCCTTGACCAGGCCACCTCGATTCTGTTTGAAAAGTAGATTCAACAGCGAAAATCCAGCAATGACTTTGTTCTCCTCGTACAGCTTGATAGGATTTACTTTCTCAACCTGCCACCACTGGAAACCGATAAACAACAGCATGGTTAGAAAAACATTTTTCAAGAAATGTACAGGAAAGTTCACAAGCAAACAGATGTGATAAGTGACTCATCTGTCAGGTCTGAAGCAACAACCTAGAGAAGCAGCAAGGATTTGATTTAAGCATGAGGAAAGAAAATGTGCAGCTGACTGACAAGCAGAAATAAAACACAAACTCGTGTTGGAGGAGGTCTGGGTGTGAACACATCTGGGTTTAGATGAGGGTCTGGCAGTAAGGAGTTTGGATTTCCTTCCCCTTTCTGCTCTCCTGCTATCTCCAGACAGCCACTGAAGTGCCCAGATGTTCACTGGCAACTCTTGGCCACGACTCTTCTCAAAACCAAAGGAACCAGGCACTGCCTATCAGCTGCCACTTACTTTCCATGCATTATTATGTTTATGACACTCGAGCACACCTCGTAGGATCTCTTGAAAGGATTTTATTTCATTTAGCCCAAGAGCATCATCGAGACTGAGAGATGCCACTTCCCTGCAGATTTCATTTGAATGGTAAATTTTTAATTGTAATTTTCATACAATTTTGATAAGTTAATTTTGCAGCATAATTGCATAATGAAACTAGTTATACTTGTATACAAAATTTGTTTATTTTTCTTTCAATTTATTAATATTTATTCCATCAATAAATATCAATACTATTTGAAAAAGGCTTCAGTTGAAATTTATTTCATCGGACCAACCTACCCTACACATTATATGCATCTGGATATTCTCACATTAACAGTAAAAATGCTGCATAGCAAAGATTATCTTGGTTTAGTTCACAAGTGTGTGACAATAACAAGAATCCTCCCACTACAACCATTAAGAAAATGTAGGAAGCAAAGAACAGCTCCTTGCTACAGTCTCTGACTTATCTTGTTTTCAGCTACACAGAGACTTTTGAAGCCAGTTCCTCCTGGGAAGGGGCTGCTGCTGGAAGCTGTAAATGAGCTTTTGGCAATAAGATCATAGGATAGATGTTCAGAAAAGACTTTTCCTATGTTTTTTCCTGTATGAAGGAATTGATTTCACTCCTGGTTAACTTATTTCTTGCTGGCAGTTTATATGATATATTTGTCCTATTTTTCATCTCTAGGATTTCTGCAAAGATTTCTGTTGTTGTAGCAAGCTGAAGACAAAAAAATTAACATTTGAACTTTGAAGTTGCTGACATCATCAATTAGGAAACAAACGCCACATCATCATCTCTTTGATGTCACTTGAACATGGAGAACTGAGAAATGCTTTTCTGTATGAAACAAACTTCTGAAAAGCTGGAAATGACTGGACACAACCCCCATTTAAGAGATAAATCTCCTTTAATTCACTGCATGGTCCTGACAGTGTTTTCAGATACGAGGAACCCACAGGGTACAGTTAATCATATCCATGGGTGTCATATTCTGCCACAAAGAAATAAATACTGAAGTCTAAACGTTGTGATCTTCTGCTACAAATAAATAAACACTAAAGTCTAAACGTAGCTGTGTAAGAGATCTATGTCTCACAGACAATTTCAATGACAATATGAAATGTACACAGATCCAATTCTGGTCCAGCTGTGCTGCCAGAAGAAAACATGGCACAAAAACCACAACATCAGAAGCAACAACTCAGTAGAGATAAATTGAAATTATGAAGATGAAAATGCTACAGAAAAGACCAAAGTTAGAGGAAAGAGCATAATCACAGAGACACTTACTGATTTTGCAAAACTGAAGAAGCTTTTTGTCTCCCCAGTAACCATGTTAGATGAACCTGTAAAAGATGAGCACATTCACACACAACCTATTATTACAAGCTACAGCAGACTGTTTAGTACATGGAAAATCATCTCGATGATTCATATTTAAGAAAAAAAACACGCCCAGGTTTAAAAGAGATTAGTAGAAATACTTCTACTTTGAGAATAAATAACAAAGAGACCAAGGTGACCAAGCCCTCGAGGCTTACAGGAGGTCTGAGATGATGCTGATAATCTATCAAATCTCCCAAAGGCAGGGACAGGTTAGGTTCTGTTGGGCATCTTCCCATAAATACAGCAGTCCTTCAGCTGCCCCCTGCAACAGGAGCTGCCCCACACAGCAGGGCAGCCTGGCAGAACTGCAGGGGAGATGTGCCTGCTCCCTGTGAGGAGCAATCCACAAACAGGAGTGGAAATTTGTGAACAGAAGCCTGGGTTGGATTCCTCAAAGTCATGGCATATAAAACCAGCAGCATTCTTCCTGAAATTGTCTTTCAAGCTTCCCTCTCACAAAAACTATATTGCAGTTTCCTTGGCCACACAATGATTTCCAGAATGAGAGATCCACACTTTCTCCTGTATCACTCAATGATGTTTAACCATCTGTAATGTATGTTCAGTTTCAATTTTGGATTTACTTTTCTAAATCTTTTTTTCAATATATTTTTTTTGTACTAATGTTTATTTATCAATAATTTAGTCCATGGTCAGCTTCACTAAAACCCTTGATTGGAAATGATCAAACTGAGAAAGCATAACATGTCAATTATCTGTTCTGGAAGAAGGGGCATGGATGATTTTCAGCTCTGCAAAGCTTTAGTTTTGAAGTATGTACCTGGTTTTTCCCACTTACCATATAAAATATAAGTCCCAAGTGGTTTGAGAAGACTGAGGCCTTTTCCAGTATTTTCTCCACAAAGACAGTCCAAAACAATATCTACTCCATCCACTGAGATTCTAAAAAGCAAGGAAAAAACTCTTACTTTGCAGTAAGATAGACAGGGCTGGTCAGGCTGGTTATTAACAAAATACTAACATTTTCCAGAAACTTTAGCAAGGACTCTAAGGCTGAGACTTTGACTATATGAAAACTTCACCCTCATCAAAATCATTTCAGACTCATTCAGTGGCACAGTGCAAGTTTTTCAGTCAACCCACACCTCTTAGGCTTTAAAGAGGGGGAAACCATCTTGTTCCCCATTTTTCAGGGCTTTTAGTAAAATGATATTATCAAGAGACGGGCAACAGATAAAAAGTTCTTTTTTCACTGAATACAAATGTCAGAGAATGCTTCTTTTGTGAATATTATAGAGAAAAAAAAAATTAATTCACATCTAATATTATTTTTCTGAATTTGCAAGGAAACAAATCTTCTTATCCTAATTTCTTTTCGGACAAAATTACTTGTAAAGTTATTTACAGAGTCTTCCTCTTCAGCTATTTTATCAACTAGATATCAGCAAAGACTTAAATCAAGCATAAAGAGAAGTCACCAAGAGCAGGAAATCCAGCACAAGGGTTACAATCAGGCCATTTTATACTGTTTAAATAAACAGTTTGCATATTTATAACTTTCCAACAGCTATGTCAATGCAATGTCAGTATGATACTGAAGAAGCAAAAAAAATACACTGAATATCCTGATTTAGGGGAGAAGCAAAGATTTATGGCTTCTAATGCATCTTTCTGCATCCTCACAAAACAAAGGTGAGACCCAGACATCCATTGGTTACAAACAGCAGCAAAACCAGGCAACTTCACTCCTTGGTACTGCTGCCACATTTGGGGCAATAAATTGTTTCTATTCAGGCCACTGGATGAGCCTTCACTGTAAAGGAATGAAAAGTTTACAATGAAACAGCTTTTGGTGGCTTCCCTGGTTGAACTGATTCCTCATCCCCTATGAACAGTTCTACATTTACAACATCTCTTATGGATTTTAGTTTTGCTTTTTTCGTTTGCTTAGAGTTATTGGTGGTTGCTTTGACTTCGTCCTGTTTTTGAGTTTTCTCCCTGATGAATGTCCCAGTGACCTGCAATAAAGCAGGTTCCTGCCACTACCCTTTCTCCATCACAGCTCCATCCTTTGCTGCTCACAGACTTTTAAGAAATGAACACTTTAAGCACAACATAGTACACAGCTAATATCCATCAAACCAAACAACTACACCATTCCCCTTGCTGTCACTGCCAAAAGGCAATTTGTCAAAACAGCAGTCTCAGAATTACTGCTGTAGCTTTATTAAAAATCTTTTCAATGCAAAATGAAAACGGAAGGATCTGAGTAACAAATCAGAGTTCTGGCATATTCTGCTGGGTGCCACTTCTGTCTTGCAATCAGGACTATTCATTGAGCTGATATTAAACACCTCTGTGCCAGGAAAGAAGCACAAACTAGCTTGTTACACCCATATTTTATCCCTTGTACCCGCCCTGATTTCTCCTGCAATACAAGCTAACAGCCCAGAGAGTGGTTCTGCCACCTGCACCAACACCAGTATCAACAGTTAGACAAACTGAAAAACAAAGTGTTTGAAAGCACATAAACAAAAACACACATGATGACTTCAAAAGGCAACAGGATGATTTTAATCTGAATGCAAACAAACAAAATCTAAGGATCTGAAATTAAAGCAGACATCAAGTACTCTGATATCAATCCCTGGCAGAGGATAAAAACCCAGGCAGATAAAAGCACACCAGAGAACTCCCAAAACCTGAATACCTTACAAATCCACTGAAAATATCTTATTTAGTCCATTACAGTGAGCAAGTACATATTCAAATGAAGGCAAAGTATATCCTTCTGTTAAGACCTTTAATTTCTTTCACTTAATTTACTTTGCTCACAACAGATGTCCAAATAGGGAAATGCATTGAAAAATCTTATGTTACTTATCAAGACATAGGGAGATGCTTGCTATCCTGTCCCTAGTGGACAGATGGAATAACTGGAATAAACTACAGCTCCCAAACTCACAAATGTAGTATCTTGCCATAAATATGATCAGCCTGGTGCCTTTCATAGTATTTTGCCAGATACTATTGAGATCTGACTCAGGAAAATACAAGATTACCTTTTCACTTCTTGAACATAGTCTGCATTCCTGTCAAACAGGTGAGTTACCGAATTTTTGATTGCTTCATGTTTGAAAGATGAAGCTGTTCCAAAAACAGTAACATTGGGAATGGTTGAACAGAGCTGAGCAACAGCTTGACCCTGCAAACACATTATTATGTTAGTTCACTGACATGGAAATCGGTTGACAGAGTTTGCAGCTGCCAATTCACTCATGACACAGCAAAACCCAAGACCAAAGATGTGCAAGCACTTCCCAAACTAGTTTGTTTCCACTGAAATGCAGTTCAGCCACAGGAAAAAAAAGACACCTAAATCACAAGGATATTCTGAAGACAAAACAATCCTAATACAGTAGGTCTAGTCTGCCATTCCTAAGGGATCATGCCTCCTTATGGTTTCAGTGGGAGACAGCAAATTGCTGTAATAAAGAAATAGAAATATGCTGCATAACAAAGAAAATCTGTTTTACCTCTTATTGATAACAATAGTTATGAGTGACTATTCAAAATGCAGGAATAGCCCCTAGTCACACTAAGAGAGGTCTGCTTAGGCTGGGCCTCAGGCTCAAAACTGATCAATATCAAAAGGAGACAAAACAGCCTAGAGTATGCCCAGGAAAATCATTCTTCCTCCAGGTCTGGGCAGGAACCCAGTGGGGTCCACCAGATGTATGTCAGCCTTTAGGTAGGACTTGGGGCATTGAAGAATTTGTGCTATCAGGTGTCTGCACTTTGATTTTCCAGTTTTGAGCCTCAGAAGGCCTTAATTGAATTTTCACCTCTAATTTCATGAAGCTGAGAGAAGGGAAGCACTGCTTAACAGCTGAGCCATCTAGATTTCAAAAACCATCCCAACAGGTCATCTTTCTACCACCCTAGCTTTTATTTTACTCTTAAAAAGGAAAAGAGACTTTTGGTAGCCACACCCTACCTCTTCTTGCAACCACATTATTCCACTGGAGCCAGCACAAATACACAGATATAGCCAGATGTGGCACTGTCATTCTAAAAAAACCTGTCAGATGGAATTCAGCAGACTCTTACTTACATCTACAGCCTAGAGATTGCCATTTGTAAACTGCATGCATGACTAGTAAAATCACCCAGGGATAAACACATTTCTTTCACTTCAACCAGAAACCCTGATTATTAGTTGTACATCCCAGTAATTAGCACTTGGGTTTAATTTAGAGCAGGATAATTAGCTAACCCTGCATACCCTGGAGGTCTTGGCATCCTCATGTACTCCACTGAATGTAACTCCAAGCTGAACATCACCATAGAGGGCAAGGTTATTATTTATATATGGTGGCACCCAGGAATTTCAGACTGGGTTCCTACTGGGTTAGTCAGTAAATGCAGTGCACAGCAAGGCACAGCTTTGGAGGTCCTTTAGACAGGCAAACAGGCACAGAAAAGAGAGCAAGAGAAGGGATCATTCTCATTGCTACTTTGCAGATGAGGGATGGAACACCACAGCAAATTGAACAGCTTGTCCGGAAGCTCAGAGAAACTCACAGGTACTGATGCTTACTCCTAGCATGTAAATCAAACTCCAAATTAAAAATGACCTCTTCTTTTTAAAATTATCCATCATTTTCCTGGGTTGGAGTCCCTAATCGCTCAAAAATCATAGGAAAATCCATTCCTGAGAGGCGTCATCTTAAAAGATGTAATGTTTTCAGGGAGCAGAAAATGTTTCACTGTTCTCATATTTCATTTTCCTATTACTTACCATCTCTTTCTAAATCCTTCCCAGATTTTAGTCTCCACAAATAATGTAATATAAAATTACAAGAAAAAAAAGGGGGATTTTGTATCTGTTCTTTTCTTAGTAGTTTTCACAAGCAATCCTCTTTTCTCACTTTCTGTGTCTCGCAGAAACCCAACACCCACAGTGATTTAGATAAATCAGTATTTTATAATGCATGGTAGTTGAATGAAATTCTGACATTATTGATCTATTCTCTAATTAGTTTTCTGCATTTTCAATCTAACTTGGGAAGATGAGAGCTAATGAATATATCCTGAATCAAAACCACAGCATGTTTAAAAGGTCAAATATTCAAGAAGAAAGCATGTTGACTTTTATCCTGCAGAAGACGATTAACATTTAACAAACTGACAGTCAGATGAATAGGAGAAAAGCACAAAAACATTTGGATGTGAATAGCCCATTTTCCTCCTGACTCAAACTTGTTAGTACACCTCTCCCTCCCCCCAGAGATAAGCTTATCTAAAATCCCAGGTCAGCTGGGAATGCTTTCCAGCTTTCTGGAGATATTTGAAACCTAAAACTGACTCATATGACCAGTACTTTTATAATTGGATGAAGAATTTTGAAGCAATTCCGCAAAACACTCTTCTACAGTTTTCTGAAATCTTAATTTGAATTTGACTCTTACTTATTTCTGTGCTAAGAATTTTTTGTAGCTCTATCAGAAATCTAGGAACAAAAGGCTGATATTGGACTTTTTATGCTTTCCCCATCAAAACAGGAGAACTGAACTCAACCTATGAACTCAACCATTTCTGTAATTTCTGTGGAATTCAGCTAAGCTCCAAAACAGCACCATGGCTATGCAAGTCACTCTTAAGTCTCCTTTCTAATCCCTCAAATCATGTAGCTGCCTCTGGATTAGCTGCCACTGTTTAGCAGGTGACACATTTTAATTGCCAATACTGAGACCGGTGCTCAGAACATCCATGGCTCACAAATGAAGCATCCACAAAGGGTTTTGCTGCTGAGGGAGGAGCATCCTCTCCCCAGGGCAGCCAAGGTGTCTGTGCTGGCTCCTGTGCCCCACGGTGCTTGGATCCTGAAAACTGCTCTGTGCTCAACAGGGACAAGAGGGTTTTCTGTCTCCTCCCTGCCCAAGCAAAACCACATCAGCTCTGCTACCAGCCTCACTGGCTCTGGAAGCAAGAATCATGTTAGCAGAAATAGTGCATGAACTCCAAAACCTCCCAAGAGGGTGCTAAATTGAACAAGCATGGGTTGAAAAATATTCCTCACACATCTAATTTTTTCACGTACAATGCCAGTTCCTACACCCAAGTACTGATCAGATTCTTGCTTTCTGAACCTAGAAAAACTAGCAGGTTTTAATGGTAACAATAATTATCACTTGGACAATTAATGTCACCTTTAATGGAATTTAGCAGTCTTTGGGAATAGAAAATAAATCAGGCCATTCACTGAAGGGATAGACATGGTTACAGAATATTCCCCTAAAGTGGAATTAATCTCCTTTAATATATTCATATATTTTATATACTACCTATCACAGAATCATAGAGTCATTCTGGATGGAAAAGACCTCTAAGATCATCAAGTCCAGCCACCAGCTCAGCATCATCACCATGTTTTATCACTAAGTCATGTCCTCAAGTGCCACATCCACACATTTTTTGAACACTTCCAGTGAGGCAGAACATCATGTGGTGAAACCTTAGAGAAATTAATAGCTTGGATTGAGTATCTCAGATTAAAGAAGTTAATAGCTTGTGGAATGAAGGATGTCTGCTAATGCTGGATGTGTGTCTCCAGCTTCACAGTCTGTTTGATGGATTCCTTATCAAGGTATCCTGTCGATTCATAAAGCCAGTGTGTCGAACCTAATCTACACGTAATATTATTACAGAAATTAATATCAGTTTATATCCTTATAGTAGTTTTAGACCCAGAAAAAAGAGATTTTTTCACATTCCATTGCTTTAAAACCCAAGTCTAAGCCTGCAGGATTGGAAACTTCTCATACCGAGATAATCACCTAAAAGAATGGAAAAGTAGTTTTCTAGAAAGTAACAAGGAAATAGACTGTTTGGTGCATTTCATCAGTTTCCAATGGAAGAAATTAATTGATATTTAAAAGTCAATACAGAAAGCATGAACAGAACAAAACTTACTGATCTAATTAGCTTGTTAACACAAACTTAATGCTGGATGAAATATAAATAAGGTGTACAAGTGAGTGGCTTTCCAAAAGGGTCTGACCTAATGCCAGCAGCCTGATGTGCCAGCTGCACACTGAATTACAGCAGGTATGAGGCAGAATCCTTTCAAGAAAGCATCTTTTTTGCTATTATGTAAACTAAGGGCAGCCTGATAGCAGGAGAGAATAAACCATGTAAAAGATACCACTCTGCAAAACTGCATCAGTAAAGAACATATCATTTCTATGATATACTTCTGCAGCCCAAAGGTGCTACAGCGTTTTTAAAAATAGAACTCAGACTTAATCTTGCACAAGAAACTTGTCTGGAACCGAATGTGAGAAGAATCCAAATTCCAAAATGCTTTGATTGCACATAGCCGTACCTGAAAGTGGTGTGAAATACTCACAGTAAGAAAACTGCAAGGGGAATTATCTACTGAGCTCGTGGCATCAGGAAAACTCTTCTCTGGTGTTAGGTGAAGTCTGATACACAACATTTCATCTCCTGAAGGTGTCATTTTCCCAATTACAGCAAAGGAAATTGGAAACCAAACACTGGGTGAACATTGCAGAGTGGACAAACTAAAATGTGATTATTGGACAAGCATAAGGCAGCATCTGCTACACTCAGTGCATCACAAATGAGTTTTGGAGTGGAGGGAGGAGGAAAGTGACCCTGATAAAATGATCTCTCTCATCCTCAAACATTTTCTCCAACAATTAGCAGGGTGTGCTTTTCTTATCCCTTTGCAAAATTGTGCAGCTGAGCTGCATCAAAAACTCAGGGCTGAATCTCCATCTGGCACAAATCCCCTGCAGTTCAGTGGAGCTGCAACAACGGAGCAAAACTCATCCAGGGGAAACAAACTCCACGTGGAGAAGCAGAACAGCCAGGGGTGGGCTGAGCACTGCCTGTGACCTGGGGACAGGACGTGTCCTCTGGGCAGTGCAGGGCTGTGACAGGCAGAAAGAGAGGCCTTCAAAGGCTGCAGCTTGCTTTGGTCAGGGAAATTGGAATTGCTTTCTGTGCATGGCTCACTGGGCTTTTGTGTTTGATGAACAGATTATGCTCTGAGGCAGTGTCTGGAAATGGGCTCGGCTGTGGCACCAGGACTCGCTGGTGCTGCTGAGGGAGCACATCCATTGCTTCAGAAACATTTACCAGCAGCTCAGCCCCCACTGCCATGCCTGGCTTCAATAGCCAGGAACTTACAGCAGCCTAGACTTGATATCACAGCGTGTGAGCTGGTTTATCCCCTTCCTTGGCTGCTGCAGATGAAACAAGAGGAAAGCACTTCACCAAATGCAGAGCAGCTATGAAGTGCTAACATGAAAATAGCAAGTGCAGCCCTGGTACCAAGTGAAGGTGCCAGCAAAGTGGGCTGGATTAATGCCCTGGCACAGTGTGCTGGCCAGGACCAGCACGAGAGAAGAGTCAATTCTAATTACTCACATTCAAGGAGGTCTGACTCAAAGACAGGAGTGCTATTTAATGTGCTCCTCCCTGCTAAGTGCAGACAGAGCAGCCTACCCATACAATACTTAAAAGGATCAGGAATGCTGTGAGATCTATTTTAACAGGATCTGGCTTTCCCACCATCCTACTGCTGCTGTGCTCCCAACCATCTTAGAGCCCAGGAGACACATCCACATCTGCCTGGAGCAGGACCTGCTGGGAGGATGACCCAGGAAACAGACATCTAACCTTACAAAAATGGGGTATGAGCTGACAAACCTGCCTTCAGCCTGAAAAATACAGGCAAGGAGAGATTTCATGCTGATCTTATTGTAGCTGTAAACATATACATCCTACCAAAGCAATCTAAAAGAAGTGCTCCCAGAAGAAAGAGGAGCTCATTTTAATTAATGGATAACACCATTAAATAAAGGATACATTAACTGTAGAAGAACAAAGGTACATTTACTGGCCATGAATAAAGTCTGGAAAGTTTTCTCACTGAGTATGACAGAGAGGAGAGAATCTCAATGGATAAACACTTAAGTATCTTTTCAGGAAGAAATTAAATAATTCTCTTGAAAGGCTTCCTATATGCTGTGTCTGTGTTAGCAGGTGACTAGATTCACTAAGAAATGTCAGTTCTTTGTCAGATAAAATATCACCACTTCAGTGATTCAGCTGGGAACACATCCTCAAATATTTGCAATGTATGCAGGGGAGACACAATAAAAAAGAGGGCTCCTGCCAAGTAGTAACAAATCCTGCCAGGATGGCCTAAATCTGTTGCCAAGTCAGATTTACCCTTCAAATTCAAACATGAGAACTGCATCTGTAACTTATTCTTGCTTGCACTTGCTTTGCTGCTGAGCCTGAAAGGGAAGGTCAGACAACAGCTTCAGGAGAAGCAATCAATGCTCCTTCATGAAAGGTGGTTTATTTTTAGCATCTGCAAGATCAAAATGCTAAAGAATTGGCTTATAATTCTGCCTTGAGTCTGAGGGGTTAATTGATGAGACTGGTGTTTACAAAATCTTGGTAAATAACCAAAGATTTGTGCTCTAAATATTCAGAATAGGGAGTACATGAAGAACAAACAAACAAGCAAATGGGCATAATGGCTCTCTCTCACAAATTGAAAGCCTTGGAGGAATTAATTTTCCAGGTAATATCACAGAAATAGGAACTAGACTTATTGAAGCTCAGGGAGAAAAGCATAATGTTTTGTTCCGTTTTGTTGTATTTTTTTTTCTACAACAGTCCTGTATTTATACTTATTCAACAATTTACATTAATAATTTTAAGCAAAACTTTATAATCCCATACAAGCCTGTGCTGTGACTTGCACCGAATGCACTGACTTAGAGAGTCTTTGTTTTAAAGAACTAATTGCCTCTTAGAGCAGAGCAGTCCCAGCAGGGTGCACACCACTGCTCAGTTTTCTTGGGGTATTTTCTTTAGTTGTCACTTTGCTTCACTTTGAAGAGATGTGGGAGTGCATTTGTGAAGGGAGCTACTCTTCCCCTGTCATACAGTAATTTCAAACATTAATTACAGTGTTTTACAGTTATATGTCCTACAGTAAGTCATATGTTCTTGCAAAGTCATTATTTTGAGCATTAATGTTTGTTTATGATGTTCAGTGTTAGCTGGCTTTCTCCTTGATTTAGCAATTGATTCAGAAGGACACTTGGACATTTCTGTAGCTTTAAGCATTTCAACTCTATTTGTATTAGACAATTCTATTTTTTGTTAATTATTGAACTGCCCTGCTACTCAGTTTAACAATTTAATCAGAAGTTCTAAGCGTCCTGCCAAGCAGAGGCCTGAAAAGGGAGCAAATGGCAACTTTGTTAGATCTTAGTCAGCAGCAGGATTTGAAAAGTATTCATCTCTTGTCAAAGCCTGAGGGAATAATGGAATGCAACTGTGAGCCTGTTCTGTGCTCTCTGAGAAGGCTCCTGAAATATCTTCAGCCTCCTTCACTGCCCAGGGTGAGAGCTGAGAGTTGCTCTCTCTTACCTGCCCCTATCCCAAGAAGGAAAAAAGAGACAGGAAAGCCAAAGCAGCCTCCTTTCCAAGCAATCAAAACCAACAAGCTGGCCCTAGGAAAACCAAATGTCATCTCTTCTTTCAATCCCCCCTGTAAGCATTGCAGCAGCTCCTCGTCCCCTGGGGCAAGGGTACAATATACCAAGGGTCAGAAGCAGAGCTTGTGGGTGTTCTCCTGTCCCCTGGTTCAGGGACACCAGGTGCTTCCCTACAAGTGGCCACATCTCCTTCCACGAGCAGGGAAGATGCCACGATGCCCTGAGCTCTGCAGGGGGAGGCTGGCAGGGAAGGCACTTGGTACATGGAGCATGATTCAAGTCTGTAACACAGAGACAGGTGTGTGAGACCTTTGTCAAGACAAGTTATCTTGGTATGCTTCCTTTTTCTCTCCCTAAGCTTCTGACGTCCCCTGGAATAAATAAACTGACTTATCTAAAGCATCCTGTCAGACATTAAAGGATACTGTTCCCTACTAATCACACTCCAGGCACAGATGAGAAGACAATTGCTATAGTTACCTCACTACCAAAAATATCTATCAACTAAAGAAGGCCACATAAATAAACTGAGATAATATACAAGAATAAAGGTCCTAGAGAACTTTCCCTGACTCCATTTATTGAAAAAGCTGCAGGATCCTCCTAAAGAGGACTGAGTAGCCAGAACAAAGAACCTCACAAACATTTCTGAAGCAACAAGTTCTTTTTCATAAACTGCCTGAAGCAGCTAAAATAATGATCTTGCATAATGAGAAATGAACAATTAGAAACTTCTAGTCCCATGGGGAGCCTATTGTCTCATTAAAGTGTTCTGGAATTTCTCTGACATTTAGAAACAAACTGGACAGATTTCCCACTTGCTGAAAGTAGGGAAGGGCATTCTATCTATTAAAGCAACAGTACAAAAATAACTCTATAGCAGCTTCAGTGCCAGCTTTCTGTTCATTAACAAAGATCTTTGTGAGAATGATGTGTTCGATGGAAACTGTCAGATTTTTCAAAGGACTAACAGAGAGATTATTAAAGATTATTAAAGTAGCACAGACCCCTCTGAAATCTTTATGTCTGCTTAGCAGAAAGAAAAAAAATCCATGCATCTTCAGAGCGATATTTTACCTGGAAAACCTATCAAGCAATGGGAAAACTTCCAATTCTTGCTCTCCATGCTCTTCCCTTACAAGAAGCAAGGGGCTGTGAGAGGCCCTCTCCCCTGGGACAGTGATCAGCATCCTGGCTTGCAGGCCAGCCCTGTCTCCCTCTTACTTACAGTCCCCCCAGATCCCACACAGCCCTTCATCCCTTACTGGCCAGCCTGGCTGCTCTGCCTGCTTCTCTGGTCTTTCCCTTGGAAACTCTGGTTTATTTAAGTACTAAGCAAGGGATGGAGCTGATTTCTCCTTGTTCTCCTGGCAGCCAAGCAGGATCCATCCTTCCTTTAGCTTCTCTCAGAGAAGGTTTTGAGCAGCCACAGCAGAGGACCAGCCAAAAGCTGCCCACTGAACAGCTGGGGTGAGAGAGGAAGCCAGCAGCTCCTTCCAGGAACAGCCCAGCACAGAGGCTGGGCACTAGAGCAGAAGATATCTGAGAACTGACATGAACAGAGCATTACCAGTCCTTCGGGAAAAAAAGGAGGAAATAACAGAGGAGAGGGAGGTCAGAAACAGAAAGAAACACAGAAATCCGAAAAAGGAGGAGGAGTTCAATTTCTCTAGATACACAGGTACGTGCAGGGATTGCTTGGGGGTAATTCTGTACACTCAGCCTACACAGGGTCTGTACAGGGCCAGGTGGCCAAATGGCCTTAGAGCTACTGCTGAGACTTTGATTCCTATAGAATATTCCCCTAAATGTGTGGCCTCAAGTTGGTTTAACAGCCCTGAATTCCACACAAAGAGATTTAACACTGCAGAACAATAGTCAGCCATAACACTCTGGGCTGTCCTGTGCCAGAGCATAATACGATTATAAATTCCGTTCATTTACACGAGTATTCCAACAGGACCGACCCTGCTCTGCCAGTGGGATTATGGTTAGCTAAAAATACCTGGTACAGGGAACTCATGAATTTATTCCTTTGATTACAGCCTTCATTTATATGAGAACCTGAAAGAAAGGCTAAGGGCACAGAATTAAGGACGGCGTGTTTGAGGCTGCCCACCAGACCTCAGTAGAAAACAGAACATTAATTTAGCATAAATAAGGCATAACAAGAACACAGAAAAGGTACTCTAGTTTCAAAGGATGCTATCTGCTAATAGTCTCAGCTCATAAAATCCATCTTGTGAAAAAGGACAGCATAATTTCAAATGCAAACAAACTCTCCAGTCAATATTTTGAACAAAAATTTAATACACTCCAAAGGATAGAGATTTTCCTAAAAGATACTTCAAGGAACTAGTAGCACAAAATGCCCACTCTGTTTTTCACTGTGTGGCCTGGTATTCCCAAAAATTCATCCTTTGCTCATGCCACACAATGCCTCCAAACTACAACATGCAGCAGCCACCACTGGCTACAATTTTGAATTTGTACCTTTTCCTCAGGGTTCACATGAGGACTTTTCACTGCTTCCAATCCCTCTACAACAAAGGGGAAAAGAAAATCTTTCATAGTGAAAGCATCACACACACTCACACATTATATGTGCAGGAGTATTCTGAGAGGGCCATTTACTATAAAGAGGATTATGGTTACCTACAAATACCTTTTGCATGGAGCTTATTTATTCCTTTCATGACACCCTCCTTTAACATACAAGTACAATATGTGTAAGTTCAGGAAAGCAATATCTGGGACAACACTTGATCCTTGATCTGCTGACAACCAGTTAGGGGTTATTTTAATGAGATTTTTTCACAGTGTTTAGAGCCATAACATTTTTATTTCACCAAGAGCTCCTACCAACTATTCACATCACCATTTTGATGGGAAACCAGATGCAGTTCCTCCCAGTGCAATCCCTCACACACAGGAATATCACACCAAACTGAAGGTTCTGGCTCATTTCAGGGATCCAGATGCATCAGAATTTCAGTTACTCAGTGACAGGAAAGGAAGAAAAGTTGCAGCTTACCACCCCACCTCCTGCTGAGTGAACCAGCACAGACATGCCTTCTCTCAGGTTAGCAACCTCAAAGAGCATCATGTAGGCAGTTACAAAGTTCATGGGAAATGCAGCAGCTTCAGAAAAACTCATGTCATCTGGGATCTTGTAGACAAATTCCACTGGGGTACACACGACTTCAGCCCAGGCATTGTAGTTTACAAAAGCCATGACTCTGTCTCCAATCTACAAACAAGGAAGAAAACAATGTTGAAGATCTGACTGCAATTGAGACTGTAGAGAGCAACCTGGGAGATAACAATCAATTTTGCTTAAAGCGAATAAAATGAGGCGAAAAGGTTATAATTATATTGATGAGAAGCATGGAGTAAAGAAAATTTTAAGTGGGATAATGTTCACTTTGTTTTCTCAGTCCTCACACTAATTTAGAGCTACTTTTCCTCTCTGTGGATTAAGAAGGAAAGGCTTTGTGCTCTGATAGATGGACAATATAAAAGGGTTGGAAAAGCTCTTGTTCAGAAGATAACATCATCTATAACATCATCTATACCCACTCTGTATTTTTATCATCTTATTAACTGATTCTACCAAGATATATCCGTGATTGTAATTTCCACAGCCATGTGTCAGAGCAGAATTTGGTTCTGCAACTTCAAATAAGCCATCTTAAACATCAAAAATATACCTTTGGATTTTAAGGCACTGTTAAATCTACAAAGTGAATTTGACAGGATTTAAAGGAGCAACGAACTATTACCTCTCAATGCAACATTTCTCTGCTCAGTTTCTTCTGAAAATATATGGTAGTGAAAGAGTAATTCACTATGGAGGAAAAAAGGCTTTCTGCAAATATTAGATACAGTTGGCTGCTCCTAGGAACCTTTCAGAGTTGCAGGTGCATCAAGCTCATCTGTTTGTACACGGCCTTCATTGCAGCTTCACGTTTTTAAATCAGAGATACTGACTCTTCTCAGATGGACAAGAGTAACAACAATGCACAACAGATTTGGAAAGCAACACTCACCTTAAAGCAGAAATTGGGCTGCTGGCTCTACAAGGGACAGCCACACTGGGCAAATGCTTGGCCAGCATGTATTAAAATCTTCACAGGCACAACTCTTACAAACTCTCAATAATTTTTTGCAACCAGCAACCTCATGGCATCTTTTAACTTGCCTTAGACCCTTTGCCTTTCTAGAATACAGCAACCAAAACATCCTTAGCCATGAAAGGAACTCTGCAGTGGAGCCACAGGATAAGACAGGCAAATGTTCACAGCACACACACATTTTGTTCTCCAGAGCCATCACTTTTGCTCTGGGATATTTCAGGTTTGCTCAAAGCTAAGGTGCTGCTGACAGTTCTGAAAGGTTTGTCTCCTTTAGAATGAGAGTGCTGAAACAGAGCTGTCATTCCAATCTCACTGAAATGCCTCCTCCTTTTGAAAAACATTCAAATTAAGAATGCCTCACTGGTAATCACTCTATAGTTTCCTTTTGCTCTTAGAGAAGCATCTAAAATAGAAAGTCTGCTAGGATTAATTAGTGCAGATGTTAATATGCCCTATATCTTTGCCATAAATCATAGATGATTACCAAAAAGAATGCAGAGAAGTCCCTCTTGGTGATTCCCAAAGGATTTCTTGGTAACATAAAATTCCACATTTTACCACAGATACTGTTCAAAGCCTGGGCAGATCAGACCTCACTTCCTGAGAATCATCCCCAAAACTGGAGAGAGATCAGGCCTGATACAGCTGTCATCATCAGAAAGCAGCTTTTTCTTTTAAAGGGGGAAGGAATAGGCATTATACCTATTTTAGGAGGGCTTGAACTGGAAGAGATCTACCCAGGGAAAGGAGGTCAGAAGATACAGGGTGCGATCTTTGCTGTTACTGTGGACAGAGGTAACAGCATACACCAAGGAGACACCAAGCACCTGGTGTGTCCCTACTCTGTGCAAGAATTCCATAAAGAAACCAATAGGACATTCTTCCATCATTCTCACAGCATATTCTCCTGCTGATGGATTCATATCCATGCACAGCTGTCACTCTGAGTGTGAACCCTTTTCCAGATCACTCAAACACAACCTATGAAGGTTATATGCAAAAAATAAAATACTATGGCTTGTTTCAATTACAGGGAGTACACCAGTCACAAACGTGCTCCACAGCCAGGACAAAGATGTCACTTTAAAAAGAGACACAGTATATTCAGTCAGGTGCAGTGTTATTCAAACTGGCACCATATGCTGTAGCCTCATGATGCCCTTTAAAAATAGCAAGAACTTTAAAAATGAGAGGGCTGATCTGGAGCAGAGGCTTTCTAGGCTTCTTTCAGAGAACATTCTTCATTATGGAGCACAGCTATGAAGTACAGATGCTAGAGCCGAGCAACTGAAGCAGCAAAGGTTTCCAAACAGCAAAAGTATCATTCAGTTGTTATTTGTAACAAAATACATTGAAAGATTACAATGTGTTTCAAGGCAGAGATGGGGCAGGAAGGGAACTGAGACAAATTCCCCATGAAGGTCTCATCACTGAAACCCTAGTTGAAACTAAACTGGCCATTATCTCCATTCAACCGACAAATTTTAGCCGTTCGAGAAAAAATTTGTCTTTAGATAAAATATTTATATCTTCTTAAGATCCAGATATAATAAGGAATCAGAAAATTTGATTACCTTTTGATATGACTGACTCTGCAAAAAACGAAGATAGGATTGACATGTATTAACTCAGGGTTTATTTCCAAAATTTTCAGCCTACTTAGGCAATAAAATATAAGTTTGCAGTGAACATAGATGTTTAATATCAGTAATGGAATAGGAGGCAGGACAAAATGCTGCTTTTATGCATGAAGAGATACCAGAGTCCATAACCACGTATGAAAGCTTTATTATATACATCAAGTATTCGTCATTTATTACAACCTGTCAGGTGAATATAGATGCTTTTCCTGAGCAATCAGACTGTCCTATATCCAGAATCAAGATCCTAATTCAATCTGCAGCTCATTAATGCACACAGTTTTAAGAAGCAATGTTTACTGTAAACAAGGTTCTGTTAACTCGAGATCAAAACCTGGAACCAGAATCAGCAGCACCTGGGCTTTGAGAAAAAGAGCAGTGATGACAGGAAACAGCCAAGAAAAGAAACTTAACAAGTTAACTTAATTTCTTTCATTTTTATGAAAGGACATCACTCATGCTTTCCAGCTCCTATTTAGCCATCAGGATGTGCACGTGGCACAAGTGACTATTCAGGAAGGATTCGAAGGAGATGACAGTGGTGGATTCAGAAAGTAATTCAAGAGGTCATTCTCACGCTTGGGAAGCAGCAAGGAAAAATTAACCTTTTAAATCTCAACAGGGTGGTGAAGGCTGCTGTCACTGGCAGAGCAGAAGGGATCAGGAACTGGTGATTATTTATGAGGGACTTTGAAAATAAAAAAATATTACCTCAAATCCTTTCACGCTGTCTCCAAGAGCTTCTACAATTCCAGAACATTCAAACCCAGGAACAAGTGGTGTCTTAGGAGGGTTGTCAATATTCCCTTGTCGCACCATCAAATCAATAAAGTTCAAACCACTGTAAAACACAGGAAAAAAATAAAATCAAGACTATTACCACAGATCAAAGTAGAGGAGGAAAACTTGACCCGAGTGATGGGATAGCCAGAAAACTGCAGGGCAGCATTAAAAAGCTGGGCTTTGCAGGGTAAGAGGGACCCAGCAGACATTCCCACTCCTGGGATACTGAGCCTTGGGCAGAGGGTGCACCAGGACACCACAGCTCACCAGACTGCTCAGCAGTCACACAGGGCATTTCCAAATTCAACACAGTGAAACACTCTCATTTCTGTGAGGGCATTACCAGCTGGTAAGTAAAGCCAGGTTAATTTAAGAAGAAAACCCCAAGCCTCACACATTATAGTTATTTTGGGCTAGGAGCTACAGGATCTAACTGTCCTAACCTTAGATGTGACCCCAGGAATGCATCTTGTGTTTGTCTCAGGCAGGACTCCAAACTCTGGCATGAACTTACAAAGTACTAGATAAGCTTTTATTTTAAAAGTGTTCCTTCCTGGATGATGCTTGTACATTTTTTCAAAAGTTATTAGGTCTTTGAAGTCCTCTGGTTTGCTGCTCAGAAAAAAATGCAGGTCTTTCCCCACAGTCTCAGCTTTGCAAAAATCCTAAAGCACTTTTGCATTGTCTTTTGTATGCTATCCAATTTTATTAAGGAAAATGTTGTGGTTTTCTAGGCGGCCACAAAAATACAAACTAACCTAACAAACAAAAACCCCAAACAAACCACCACATACCTACCATGCGCATATACTGATTACTGGCCTTAATGCCCTAGTTAAAACTTTAAAACTCCTAACTAGCTGAAATACACTCCAGCATTCATCCCTTGTTCCAAAACACAGCCCTGTTTTTATGGTTAGCCAAGCACACAGCCAGTCCTACTCACACATGTCAGTGTCCAGCAACTGCCTGGATCCACCACACTGCTGATGGGCACAAGGATCTATTAGATGCAGCCTTAGTCAGATACCAATCAAGACACAGACAGATTGAACAGACCCAACAAATTAACAGACAGAGTAGACACCCAGCCTTAGCACGATGACAGCATGGCATTCATGGGATGTAGGTCACTGGGGAGGGGGAAGGAAATCCCACGAAATGTATGCATTCATAATTGTGGTGGAGGGTTTAAGAGCAACCTGAATCCACAACTTTTACCATGCTCATACACAAAGCTTGTAATATCAACTATATAGGAGGTTAGGAGGGGTTTTCACACAGTTAAGTTGGAAAATTTGAAATTATTTTGGAAAAGTCACTTCTTATCCAGTGGGTAAGACCACCTCCTACATTGCCACTGTGATGTTGATAATGAAAGAGAAATCCCAAATAACAAAATGCCTGCAAGGCAGCCGTTGTGTGGGGAAGAGGAACAAACAAACAGACAAAAACTCCAAAACAAAAAGCAAACCACAAACCCATAAACCCCACAGCACTGATGGTGGTAACCACTGTCTGTGTACACTAATTTCAGCAGTGGTCTTTTACATGCATCTTTCCACACTGCAAGCATTTTCCAAGAAATTAACTTTTCCCTACATCCCTGCAAGAAAAGGCAGCTGGAGGCAGGACTGTGATGTGGGAATCTGGGCAGGAACACACCCCGTGGTGTCATAACAAGTAGGCAAAAAGGAGACAGGGGGATATGCAAAGGCCATTGCTCTTCACTAATTACAATGATCACAACAGATTCCTTCTCATGAAGTAAACTGTCACAGTTTTCGAAAAGGCACACGTTCAGTTCTGCATCTAATGACATAATACTGGCATTTCAGTTCTGTCTTAGTTCTGTTTCTTTTTCATCCGTTTTTTCACCAAAAGGGGATAAAGGGCAGCAAAATTATACTGAGAGTTCATGTCTATTACAATGAACTTGTAAGATCACACACTAGAACAGGTGTGATAAAAGAAAAAACACTACACAAGGTAAACAATAATCAAGTCACATGTACTTATCATTTTAACTACTAGTTGAAACACGGAGTGTTGGCCAGGCTTTATAATAATTTCTAATCACTTTATAGAGAGTTTCTTCTTCATTCACCTTCATCTCCTATATTCTTACAAGTTGGTATTCCTGCTACTCTCATACATGCATTTACTCCTATTCTTCTCCACTTTTGAGGAAGAACAGAAGTTTCATTTTACCTGAGAAATTTGAATGCCAGAAGATCTGAAAGCATGATTATGGTGTATTGGTCAACTCAGCTTTTTTGGTTTTTTTTCTTTTCTTTTCCCCTAGAATAACCAGGAGGGCCTAAAGATGGATGGCAAGTTTTGTAACTACACCCAAGACATCCAGCTCTTTCACTGGAATTCAATCAACAGCAGACTCAGGAAAAGTTTGGCTGCACGGAACATCACAAGAAAATATGTCTCATGAAGAATGGTGGGTTCAGAGATTAAGCCCAATTTATTTCTTGTACCAGTGCAAACCAGCATAACCTGTTCTGGTGTGCAGCCAGAGAAAGTGACTCCTGAACTTTAAGTAAGGGCATACGTCAAGGGAGAAGTGTAATGCAAAGCAATCCAGTGACAAACAGTACATAGCATGTTTTTAATCCTTAATCAAGAGCTGGATGCAAATGAAGATAGAGAAGGATCAGAATACCAGGATCAATACATTGACACAGGGGTTCTGCAAGAACCTCCCTGTGACAGAGCAGGGATGTGTCTGTGACCTGCACAGGCTGGATTAACCGTGCATTACTGGAGGCAGAGTTTATCAAATATAGCATTATCCTTGAATCTGATTTTCTCAGTCTGCAATGCTCTACCTTAACACCAGGTCCTTTTGAGGGCCTTGAATATTATTCTCTATACTTGAGGTTTAGTTCTCCTGCATTTTTATTTCCCTTTTCTTAAGTGTGGAAAGCAACAGTCAACTTGTTTTGCCTTGTTCCATCCCACACACTCGAGGATGCCCAATACCTTCCACTAAAAAAACTCAAATCATGCAGACCACTCCATGACACTTTGGTTTGAGAAGGTGCTGCTTTTGATCTGTCTTTCTTATTTCACTGTAAAACTCCACTGAAATTAATTACTGAAATTAATGAAATGCCACAGATCAAGCAAGAGGACTCCCGAGTTTTAGATTCTTAACGTCCTTCCTCTTAACCCCAGCCAGCAAACTGCCCAATCTCCAAAGTAAAAAAAAACCCAAAAACAACAAAACCAACCATATCTCTATATAAAGGAAAGGTTTAAAATTATCGGGCCTCATGCTTTTTATGCAGAAACCAACACCATACGAACAGGACTGCCTTTAGGAGCAACATCAATTCTCTGTCCGCTACTCTGTTACACTTAAGACTTCTTTTATCTGCTCCAGTTTTTTAAAGTGCTGTTATCTCACAGTCACAGAGTCAGAAGGGTCACTTCTGCCTCATTCCTCATGATGCACATGTACAGCAGAACAAGGAAGAAATAATTATAAGAGAAAAAAGAACAATAGAGGGAGGTAATTATAGGACACCATTGCTTATTCACACAACCCATCTGAAATACGGTTTCCGTTCATTCCAGCTACTTGTCTCATCTTTTAAACAGTCTGTGTCCCAACATTCTGCTGCCTGCAAATGACAATACAAACAAATACAGGACTTTCAACTGCTTAATCATTATCAATCAAAAATTATTTCAGGAAATATGCAGAAGCTGTGACTCAGCTTGGACATCGATGGCTGTTCCATTTCTTAGTCACTGGATGAGCCTAACACATGACTCATCTCAGCTGACACATTTTCCATTGGATCACTGATATTCCAGACCTTCAAAAGAATTATTCATCCGGCTTAGTGCTAATAGCAACTTATCCTTCACCTCCTCCATTTCTAGTACTATACTATGAAGTGTATACATACAACTTAACGGGTCTAGACATATGATTCAATTGGTTTTATCCACAGGGAATTCAGAGACCACATAGAATTTGCTCTTCTACTGCTGTATACTATTTATCAAGCATGTGCATATCCTTCTTAAAATAAAGCTTCTTTTATTTCATCAATCTGTCGAGTCTACTGCTACTACTACTACTAGTCTCTTATGGTGGTCAGCTACAAAACTGATTCAACAGAAAATGTGATTTGTAAGAATACTGATTCTTACATCATTGTACTGACGACTGGAGCAACCTATCTTGGGTGTGCTCAGCACTGCCTGCATCAACATGTGCACACTGCCCTGGGCAAAGCCAACCCCTTTCTCAATCAGTCTCCTAAATCCATCATTATCCCAATGAATCCTCTACATTTACAGGCTTGGGTCAAGAGGATCAGCAAATTGATTTTGCCTTGCCTGGAAGCACACTTTGGTGACCTGGTGACATTTCAGCCCTATGGCCATTTCCAGTCAGGAATGACAAGCAGATGCTCTCCAGCCTGCAGGCTCCTCTGGCACAAAGGGAAGCTCCCAAAACACACACTGGGCATTGTGCAACCTGGCAGTTACCTGTGGAGCAGCTGAGCAGGTCTGCTGATGTCAAACAGCACACATGCAACTCACACAGCTCTACTGACACTGCAGCCCTGGAGAGCAGCAGCAGCTGTGGCTGCACAATTCTATTTTACAGCCAAGTGTTCTTGCACAGGGAGCTTGCTATTTGTGATGCACACCCAGCTACTGGGTTTCATGAAAGTGGAGTACATACAAGTACTGAAAAATGCTGTCAACCCTTGACACATTTAGAGGAATATGTCCACGTGCTAATAACATTTTTAGTTTTGCATGCTAACTTTTGTTAACCCAATGGCTTGGAAAAAAATCACTCAGGAAACAAGACAAATGGTTCTCAAATGAAAATATGGCCCTTCTTGATAGCAAAATGAGCTGCCCAATAGCTATGATGCTACCATTAATTCTATTCACTTAGCACAGAATTTCTTGCATTTCCCATTGTGATTAGTAGAGAGGAAAAAACCCCAATACCAAACCTCAATGCAAAAAATCCCAGCCCATTATTTGCTAGTACTCATGCATATTAATGGATATCACTATTTTTCATAGGCAACACCTTGGTAGGGGGAATACTAACATGGGCTCAAACTTTATGAGCCCCTTTAAGAACAGGATGGAAAGAACAGCATCTGAATAGGTCAAGACACTCAGCTACATTAACCTACCAGGATACTCCAAATCTGAAGCAGATCCACTGATACATGATTCAAAACAAGCTCACTCCCCCATAACAGCAACATTTTAAACACAAGTCACTTCTAAAGTAAACAACTTGGCCTTCAACTTGGAATTCATCTTCCAGAAACACCATGTTTTCACATAGCAGGAAAAGACAACAGAAGATAAATCCTTGCCTAGGCAAAATTAATTCAGTCTTTGGTAAACATCAAGTTGTGTACTAAGATCCTAATGCGGTTTGCGCCACTCAAAAAAATTAGTCCTATTTTCACGAAGGAACATGTCCACTAAGAGCCAGCAATCTAGGGAGAACAGTCTGCTCAGATTGCCTGGGAATTAAAAAAAAAAAAAAAAAAGCCATCTAGGAAAGCTCATTTCAGGATGCTGCCAGACTGTAGCCACTTGTCACCTGGACACAGGGACTAACACCGGGACGTTATCCCGAGCTCTGGCCACACTGCCACAGCAGCTCCGATGAAAGAGGATGCTGGCTTAAGTAAGTGATTCCGAGAAGAAAAACAGCAGCCAGTGTCAGAAGGGAAAGAGACAGGTGCTGAGCAACACGCTCAATCTGGCATCCACATTTCTCACAGAAACCCAAACCCTGAACGCACTTAGCCAGGCCTTCCCCCCCATTTACTCCTAGCTGGCAGCGTGAAATACCGCTGACAATTTTCTTCCCTTCGCATCCGCTGCCGAGCGCACACAAGCCCCGCTGCCCGCGCTGGAGCGGGGAGCCCGGAGCTCGGAGCTGGCCCGGGGTCCCGGCGGCGGCTGCCGGGAGCGGGGCTCCCCCGCGGGGAAGCCACAGGTGCGGGAAGTCGGCGCCAGAGCCGGGGGCTGCGGGGCTCGTAGGGCACGCTCCGAGCGCAGTGATGGCAGGGGATGGCCGGGGATGGCAGGGGATGGCCGGGGATGGCCGGCCGCAGGGCACGGCCACCAGCGCGGACAGCCGCGGGACCCCGCACCCCGCCCGGCCCGGGGAAAGGAGAGGGCGAGGGGCGATACTGGACCAGGCTTTGACGCGGATCTTCAGCTCGCCCTCCTGCGGCTCCGGCATGGCTTTCTTGGACACGCGGAGCTTGTTGAGCCCCCCGAAGGCGGACAGCACCACGGCTCGCATCTCCTTGGCGTCCCCGGCGCGCAGGCTGCCGCCCGCGCCGCCCTCGGCCGCCTCCCTGCCGCCCTCCTTGTCGATCATCTGCTCCGTCTCCTCGGCTCGCTGCGCTCCCTCCTTGGCCATGGCGGGGCTGCGGCGGCTCCCGCGGTGCCGCCGTGCGAGGCCGGTGCCGCCGTGTGGAATGGCCGCGGAGCCGCCGGGGCCCGCCCGCCGCACTGCACCGGCTGCGCAGCGCCCTCCGCCCCGCGCCGCCCCCGCGCCGCCCCGCGCCCGCCTGCCCGGACAGCGCCCGCAGCTCCCCCGGCACGGAATCGCACAAGCACGCCCGCCGAAAGGACCTCCGAGATCGCGCAGTCCAACCTTGTCACCCATCCCCACCTTGTCGCCCAGACCATGGCACTGAGAGCCACGTCCTTAAACACCTCCAGGGGTGCGGACTCCACTAACCTCCCCGGTCAGTCCATTCCAATGTCTAAGCATCCTTCTGGGAAGAAATTCTTCCAAATGTCCAACCTCAACTTCCCCAGGTGCAGCTTTAGTATGTGCTATCACTTGTCACCTGGGAAAAGAGCCCGATCCGCACCTGGGTCCACCCTCCTTCCAGGTAGTTGTAGGGAGGGATAAGGTGACCCCTGACTCTCTTCTTCTCCAGGTTGAACAGCCCCACTGCCACCTTAGGCCAGCGCAGAGCCCCAAGTCCGCTGAGCTGAGGCCAGGCTGTCTGACTGGACCAGCCACCCTATGTGTCCCAGAGCTCATGGCATCGTGGATTAAATCTCTACTCGAGAAGCTCGAGCGTTGATCCTCACTGGGGAGCCCATGTGCAGGGTCACACCTTCCCTGAAGCTCTTCTCTGGGCCAGCTCTGCGAGCACTCAGTGTCAGAAGAGCCATGCAGGTGGGCGGCTGCCTCACGACTGACCCACACCTTTGAAGCAACAAACACAAGCTTGAGACTCTGCTTTAGAGCACTTTTAAGCCTTTGTAGAACAGATCTTTACTTGGCGATCAGTGCTGGTCTTTGCTGGCTCCTGTGGGGAGCTAAATCCTTTAATATGAACACAGGGCGTGCTGCAAGGCACCCACCCACCAGAGCCCCCCGGGACTGTCCTGGTTTGGGTCCCTAAGGAGGCTCAGGCATCAGCCACTTAGCTCTGTGTCAGTGAGGGTCCGTGCCTGCAGCCTCCCCTGGGGCAGCTGAGTTCTCAAGAAGCTTCAGGACCTCTCTGTCATCTGTTGGGGATTATGACCACTCTCTCTTTAGGCTGTGGAGTTGTAGTGGTCTGAGTTCATCAGTACTCCTTAATTTCACAAAATGCATTTATTTCATCTTGGGTCATGTGCTCAGTGTTCAAGTATTTGAAGGAAGCCAAAAACATTGGAAATATCTTAGCTATAACAAGTAATGGGGTAAAGACATTTTCATTAACAGTAACAAAGTGAGATAGTTGAGAAATGGAGAGAATTTTCACATTCCTTTGCAATTTTGTTTTTTTTTTCCTCTCTAGCCTTTGAAAACTTTTAGACAAAGTATTTTTTAAAGGCCGTTTATGAGAGTTTGTTGTCTAGGCCTGCCATAAATAAAGCAGTAAATAAATACATGTTAGGAGCAAAGGAGAAATAGAGCTAGCCTCAGGGAAGCTTCACTAGGTTCATTACCTCAAGAGGTTCAAACAGATTTTATCAAAAGTGAAGTCAGATGCCTCAAACACCACCTAAGTTGTCCTTAAGATATGTTTTGACAAAGACTTAGAACCAGCTCGTTAATGACATCAAGAATTTGATGTCTGACTTATTAAAGTGATGCCATTCACTTGATTCCAACTCTAAGGGTGTGGAGAGATCTAACTGTTTTAAAGATCAGGAACTTTTCTTCCTCCCTTGTTCCCCTGGTAATACCATGAATATCCCCTCCCTGTTCCCTACACTTGGCTAATTCAGCGCTGTAATGGAGAACACAAGGTTCTGTCACTTTAGATCTGGCCATTTGAATGCACGACCAGGCAGGCAGCAGCTGAATAAAGAATAACATGCACTTGTCTCCAAATGATTCACTCTGCTGGCATCTTGTTACAGTTCTAACTCAAATGAATGGTGAAGCGTAGAGTGACTGGGGGAAGTAAAGCAGATAACATATGGTAACTAAGTGACATGGAGAATGATGAAGAGACTAGGGGACAGCTCACTCGCATCACTCCAGCAGTCTGCAACAGCCAAACGAGTGAATCTCAGCCTTCAAACTGCGCTTGTTTTGCAATGGTTTGTGAGTCTTCTGATTAAGCTTCCCCATATTGATTTAAAGCTATCTCTATTCCCCTTCTGGTCCTGAACCAAAAGTAATTTATCCTAAATATCTTAACCGTGTACTGTTTCCATGTCAAAATGTTGAAAGATGGCCATTTTGTAGAAACATGATTATGGTAGAAACAGTAATTGCACAGGTCAGTTGTGGCAACTGAAATAATGTGTAGCAGATACTTTTGCATAATCATGATTCCATTCGTTTGATTTAATTCCTGAGGACTTCTTTAAGAATATTTGATAATGTAGTACAGAAGTATACACCAATGTAAAAGCAGGATTTGTTCTGACTGTGAATTTAACCACTCTAAAAACAGGCTGTGGCTGTTCATATCACTTAAGGCCTCAGTAAAAGGGTTCCAATGGTGGCTTTCCACTGACAGCCAGTGGATTGGACCTGTAAAGGTGAAAACACAGAACTCGATTTGATGAGTATAGACAAGCAGTGACAATATTAATGAACATGCTGCGAGAACCTGAGCAAAAGGGAATTAAGAGTTCTTTCATCACCATCTGTACCTGCTGGTCAAGCTGGGGATATCTCTTCTTTGAGATAGTGATTTTTAAAATGATGTGCAGAAAGGAAGGGAAATGGAACAGTCTACTTGTGGATAAATGCTGGCAGTCACAGTCAGTATTTCCTCCCGATTCAGATCTTTTATTTTCAGAACATAATGCTCATTTGTTCAGCAAAGGAACCTATATAAGACTACATCAGATACTGTTCTGAGGGTTCAGCCCTGAATTTCATGGAGGAGAGCAGCCATTCAGGATAAACCTGACTGTAGTATTGCCATAATTCTGGAGGAAGTTAGAGGAAGAATTTGAAATTGCTACTGGAAACACAGACCTGGTGGAAGGTCGACCAGAAACTGAAATAGATGAGTTAAATGCAAGGTTTGATGCTGTGTAGAGATCAAATCAAACCAAACAACCCTTGGACCATTGTGCAAAAGAAATATCCCCTACTAGATACTCATTACTTACTTGACACTTGACTTCTTTTTGGGAGAACAATGAGGTTTGTGTCCGAGAAAGATTTGATATCTTTGTATTAGTTTCCCTCCTTAACAGGAACAAGAAGGCCTGAAAAAGGCCTAATCACTTTGCTCAAAGGAAGTAACACATAAATGGCCAAAGCAAATCCTCAGTTCGAATGCAATTTTTATCTCAGTAATTTTCTCTAGGGCATAAATCAAGTTTTGTCTTTAGAATAAAGTATTATAAACATTTCTGTTGCATTAAATAATTTCTTTTTCTAGTAGTCGTAGACTAGGAAATCATATCCATGTATGTTCTGGTTGCTTTACAGCATAATCAAGGCAGTCTTTAATACACTGAGTTCCAAAACATGGATTTTTTTACAGTCTATTGTCACTAAATTCTGTCTAGTGCTGAAAAGAAATCTGAAAGAAATTATGTTTTGAAAACATGTTCAGAACACCTATTTCAGCTGTTGTTGTGCCCTATAGTCCACAACATCTCTTATCAGTAGGAAAATTGGTTTAGTGTCTTTTCCCACATTTATCCATGTGAGGAATGTATTAACAAAGATACTTCCAAAGGAATCTCCAAGAATACAAGATGCTAGAACTATTTGTTTGGGCTTTTTGGAAACAAAAGAGACCTCTATTCCTAAGGTTCATTTACATTAAGATAATTGTATTATTTCATTTTATCTTAGCCAAGGGCTTTCTCTTGCTGGTGAAGCTGTGTATGAATCATAGCAGCAATGAAGCAATTCTCTGGTCATAGGCACCAAAGAGAAAGGCACAGTTCCTTTCAGCAGATGCAGTTTAGAGCTCCCTGGCATCATCAGAAGTAATGAAAATGTGTTCCATTTCAAACCAAAGAGGAAAAGAAACGAAAGCACTGACAGAGGATTTAGCAAAGCCAATATATACCAATATAACTTACCCTGTTTGCTGCTCAGTTATTGCAGCCCTTTGCTATTTACCATTTGTCTTGTTCAGAGCTTGTGCTCAGATAATTCAGTGATGGGTACAACAGAAATTAAATAAATCATAGCTGCTCACTAAATAATACAACTTAGGAAAATTTAAATGGATTGTGAAGTATTTACCTCATGGTGATGACAGTTATCACACAGAGACCAAAATAAGCTCTTTTAACAAAACTTCATTTATAACCTTGTTCCTCAAGTCCTACTATCCATTTGTTTGGCTGATGTAGTATCATGTAAAAATATTGTTCAATATCTTCTACTGTTTATACATTCCAACACTTCTGTTGTATTTTCTAAAAGCTCTGAGTATTTTTTACTTTGAAAAAAATAACTAGTATTTTGGTAGTCACATTGAAATTCTGTTTCCTTTTGTCACTCAACTGAAGAAATGAAGAAAAAAAAAGGTCAGACAAAAATCCAGAGGTGGATAGTAGATCACCTACAAGGAGCAAAGTTACAGGAAATTAGTACATTACCAATGCCACTGCTTAAGAGCATCTCTCACAAAAAGGAGACTGGTTACACTGTCCCAACTCCATAATTTAAACTCTCCAGGACTTATTACCTTCTTTGTAAAGCTGAGTTGAACCATTTTTACCTAGTATGAATAACAACTAGTAATACACACTTACAGTTCCCTTGTAGTACTGCACCAGCACTAGATGCAGTAGAATTTTTCAGAGTATTACAATGGCATTACTCAATTTAAACAGTTTCAAGATATTATTTGTAGCTTATTCTTTTAAGTAATTTGTAGAAAAAGTAAAAAATGATTGCACATGTTGAATCTCCCTTTGTAAGTAGTATGGTCAGTAACTGGACTGTTTTGTGTATGGGGAGCACACAATGATTTATGTACTGCTTCATTCTGTGTGACTGCAGGCTTTGAGAAAGAGTCATCCCGCTTGGCATTTTGACTCCATTTGGTCTCAGTAATTATAGATCCAGAGTAACTTGTTAGAAGCTTGTGAAAAAATGTCTCTGAAGTTTACAGCAGAGCTGAAGTGTACAGAAGAATGAGAATTCAATGAATACTATGTTTGAAAAGCATATGCAGTTATCCTACTGGCTATGTCCAGTTGTTATCCACAGTTACAGTACAGTGCACAATATTGCCAAGAACATTGTAAATGTCATCTTCAGACTGATCTAATAACACACTGTATTTTCGAGCAATGTTACTTTCTACAAATTACCAAGCTGTTTTGACTTTTTGAGGATCTTGTTTTTTTCTTGTGGAGTATTTACATGTATAATGCAGGTAGCTCCTGAACCTGGTCAAGGAAACCAAAGGGAGCTTTTAGGTTTTCTAAGCTGAGGTCTGTTTTGCCTGTTTCTGAAGCTGCAGTCCAAGAGCAGTGACAGAAAGATTGCTGCTCTGAGAGCAGGGATGCTTCTAGCTTGAATTTAAACCTGAAGGCATTGTACTAATTTACAGCTCTTACAAGAGCTCTGTCACTGCACAGAATTTCCATAGGCTTTACAATACAAAGAACTCTTTCCCCCACAAGCTCCTGATGCAGTTTTTTTACTGCCCTGGTTGTGCTCTCTGTGATGGGCCTTTTGCAGAAAGGAAAAGGATACTCTTTAGCATAACTGTGTTTTCTGTGGAGTGTTTTATCATGGTCTATTAATATTCCCTTTTCCTCAGTTCCATAGCTACTTACTGCTTTCTAACTCATTGATTTTAATAAACCAGCTGAGCATGCTGCTGTATTCTCTTCTACACTCCCTATGGAGGAAAAAAAAATTACCCATAAAACCAAACATAAACACCAGCTTATTAGGAGATTGGTTTCCTCTGAGCACTCTTAAGATGCTAATGGAACTGTTCATTACATAGCTTCTAGTTTGGATTTCACACGGGCTGGTAAAAACAGCGATTTTCTAAAATGGAATAAATGCATTGGAGTTTGCAGGCAAGGTTCAGAACCTGTATTCTGTTTTGCTGCAATGGAGTTATTTTTCTTCATAGTGGCTGGTGTGATGCGATGTTTTGGATTTGCAACCTCAACGGTGCTGATAACACACCAGTGGTTTTGTTCTTGCAGAGCAGTGTTTACACAGTGTCAAGGCCTCTTCTGCTTCTCCCACCAGCCCAAGCAGCAAGGAGGTGCACAGGGAGCTGGGAGGGGACACAGCTGGGACACCCCACCAGATGGAAGGGGAATCCTATTTCACATGGCATCTTGCTGAGCAAACACTGCTGGGGAAAAGAAGGAGGAAAGAGGGGACATTTAGGCTTATGGCTGAGGTCCTGCTTTCCTGGAAATGATCAAATATCTGCCAGCCTAGGAAACGGAATAGCTCCTTATTTTGCTTTGCTTGCACATAGAGCTTTGCCTCACTTACTTTATCTGAACCCAGAAGTTTTCTCAGTGTTGCCCTTCTGACTCTCTGCCCCACCCACTGCAGAGGATGGATGAGAAAGTCTGTGGGGTTTATCTGCCTGTCAGAGTTAACCTACAGCAAAACCAAAACCACAGCTGTCTTTTTTTATACTGATTTTCATAAGTAAACTCATAAATTAGGAAATGGGCCCGAAAAATCTTCATGCCATGCTCACTTAGAGAAGTAGTTCCCTATTTTATAGTTAAGCATACTAGTGAAGTTCTTTGGGGAAGCTTATACTATTGATAATGGCATTTCTACAAATGATAAATATTTATAATAGCACTAGGATAAGTATTCTAGTTTTATGACTTTGGGAAGACTGAGAGAATTAGTGTTGTTCAGTCTGGAGAAGTTTCAAGGCTACCGAGCTGGACCTTTCCAGTGCTTGCAAGAGCTCCAACAAGGATGGAGAGTGACAGTTTGCAAGTGAGTGGAGTGACAAGACAAAGGGGAATGGCTTCAAACTGACAGAGAGTAGACTAGAATGTGTATTAGGAAGAAATCCTTTACTGTGAGTGTGAGGCCCTGGCACAGGTTGCCCAGAGAAGCTGTGGCTGCCTCACCCCTGGAGGTTTCCAAGGCCAGCTTGGACAGGGCTTGGAGCACCCTGGCATAGTGGAAGATATCTGTGCCCATGGCAGGGGCTGGAATGAGGTAACCTTCAAAGCCCTTCCAACCCAAACCATTCAATGATTCTGGGATTCTATGTACTTATTCCATCTGTAGCTGTATTTCACCGTACTGGAAGACAATGGAAAAAAAAGCATTTGTAGTCTGAAATGGGAGCATTTGCTGACAGCAGTGTAACTACAAAAGAGAACAGACTGTGCTACTGTGTTTCTTCTCTCACCCCAGTGTGGGCTCACTGCCCACTGCACGGTGCCAATTCACACACCTAGGCAAGGTATTTCTGTTTTCTGCTCTAGTTTGTGCAAAGTAGGGAGCCGGGGGATGAGCCACAAGAGGCTGGCTCTCCAACCATCAAAACTTCACAGCATTTTAGCAAACAAAGGCATCAGTATTCACTGGCCAAAAGTTACCTGGTCCTCTCATTAACTGGTATTCAACCTTTGACTGGTTACATGATTCTTTGGCTTCCCATGCTAATTAGTCCTATGCTCAGTCTTTCTCTTCTCAGTCACTGGGTTTCTTGGGTGGGTGGATGGGAGTTGGTGCTTGCAATATTCCCCTGCCTGAATTGCCTTCTGCCCAGTTGGAGTTGATTTTAGCTCGCTTGCTGAGTTGACTTGGTTAGTTTCTTCCTTATCTTGGGACTTCTGCCAAGTGTCCTTGTGGTCTGTAAATTCTGCGCTCTGTGCCTGCTATCAGAAGCACGTCCTTCTTCCCAAGCTTTGCTAACCTCCCCCAGGCCTGAGATCATTGAAGCCTGTCAAGCCCTAGACTTAACAAAGCAATTCTACCAACAAGTAATTTATGTTTCTAACACCTGGACATCGTTTAGGGGCTTTGAAGAAGTACTGGCATCATTTCAGATGTGCTTTGCAATAATAATCAGCTAAATGTTAGAGAAAGGCAATTTCTGGAGACAAAATTAATGTAACCGCTGCATAGCAAACCTTCCAGGCTGCAACCAAGACAAACGATTCTTCAGTGTTCCAGTCTTCTGAGAAATCAGATCTGGTCCAATAGACTCCAGGGTTTGTCAGTGTGTTTGGAAATTCTGAGGGGAAAAGGTCAGGAGACGAGAGCCCATAGAGCATTCTCAGACTTCTTTCAGTGTGGCAAAGTTTGCGTTTTAAGAGAAAACCTTGCTGGCAAGGTGGGATGTGGCTGCAGATGCAAGACAGACAATGCATCTTGTAGCATAAGGGCAGCATTCTTATTCTCCCTCTAGAAATTGTGCAGGTGGTTTAGAATGTTGGTAAGTTGTGAGTAGCATGAACAAGTGATCAGGGAAGGTATTTAAAGGTGAATGGCAGAACTTGGCCACATGAGGCTTTGATGTCCCAGTTAGGGGGTGAAATGGGAACTGCTTACTGCCACAATGTCCTGGCATTGCCTGACTGTGATCTCTGCACATTTTAAGGATTTCTGTCTTTTTGAGATATCAGTAGAGGGCTTTAAAATCCTCATGAATCATCTTCCTCTGTGGAAGTTTAGATCATACCTCCTATCTCCCTGTATGCCATTATATGCTTGGGTACCCATGTAAACTATTATTTGCTTGATCATATTTATCCAGTGTAAGAAAACCTGCAAGAAAACTTGGGCACTTTGAATGAATCTTTTTTTTCTTTCACAGTAAAATGGAAGGGCCACAACTACTTCCTGAGCATGCAGTTTGATTTCCCCTTACTTTGAGGCAATTCTATATCTAAAGTCTAGCTGTTCAATTTATCAGATGATTTGAATTAAAATGGGAAACCATTTTAGGCAGGAGTTTGAAATTCAGCACAAATGTCTTTGTAAAATCACAGTACAAGTGTTGGCATTTGCCTTTGGAGATAATAATTCAAAATGCAGTTTGTATCTACAGTCAAAAATAAAAACTAGGAAGAAGCAACATGGGAAGTGAAGTCAGGACAAAGGAAACTGAGGTTTCTAGGGAAATTGGTATGTTGCACTATAAAAAGAGATTCCCCTCCCTCCTCTCCCCCCTCCCCCCCAGTATAAGAAAAAGATACAGAAACCTTATGGCTTCATATTTTAAGCACGAGCTAAGCAATGTCCTTTCATGGTAGGCAACGAGCCAGCCTCTCTCTTTAAACGTGGAGATGCTGACTAGTATCTGGAATCTCAGCTGGAGAAGGGGGATCGTGTTACTAAATCAGATCCAAATACCAACACTATCTTGGTTGAGCTGCAACATCAGAATTCTTTCTGCTGAATATCACCCAAGTTTCCTCAGAGACCTTGAAATCAGTGGGATTGTCGAGCATGCGTAGTCAAAAAAATAATTTCTGCACTAAGAGGCTGGATCTCTAATCACCTTCAAGTCACTCCCTGAGGAGGAGGATGGAAGAGGATTACACTGCTTTCAAATCTTTAATTTGAGGCTTTCATTACCCCAGTTTAGAAAAGATGAATTTACTGTTGGGTTAATCAAATTAAAAGAGAAGCAATTACGTGCTAGAAAAGATGAACGGTGCTCCAGAAAGTCAACATTGCAGGATATTTCTCTTCTTTTAGCAAGGTGGTGGTGGCAAGGGTGTTGAACCTTCTCTATTTTGAGAGAGAAGCGTGGGTAGGAACATGGAGAAAAGGAGACAAAAGGCAGTGCCCTACCGACACACCTAAAGAAAAGAATCTGGTATCAGCTCATGGGAAGCAAGCACATCAAAAGAGAAATCCATGTGAAGCTGTTCAAAAAGGTTTGTGAGTCACTTTTGAAAGCGTGTGCCCTATCCAAATAAAACATTCCTTTAGGACAGGCAAGAAATCTTGTCCGTGTTCAGTGCTCTGAGGTACTGTGGGCCAGAAGCGTCAGGGACACAGGACACACCTGCTGCAGTGATGCTCCAGCTTCAGGGCTATGCAGCCTCAGGCCTGCGGGAGACCTGGGGAGCTCCACAGCAAACTGCACAGCACGAGCATCAGACAGGTCCCTGGATGAGCAGGCAAACATGAACCGGGGCACCACAGCCCTCCCCAGATAAATACAGAGCCAAGACTTGCTGAGGTGTAGAGGGAACTGACCAAGAATTCCAGCCAAGATTCTCATGGACAGTTACAGTGATCGCAACCCCTGCTGCCGGTGAGCAACATCAGAGGGGGAACAACTGAAGTTCAAAGGGAGGAGGCAATCTTAAATCATTAAAACAAGAGAAAAGTGACACCTTTAATTGGGAAACTGTGGCACAGACACGTCAGTGTCAAAACCAGTGACAGCATATTACCCCCTGTGAGGAGCCAATTGAGTTTTGATTTGTCTCTGCCCTGGCTGTCAGGGGCACACGGGGAAGGGCTTGCACAGGGGTTGCCATGTCCAGGAGGCACCGAGGAGAAAATGGAGCAAAGCATTGTTTCTGAGGAGACTTTGCCTGGCAGCCAGTTCATGTCTCACATGGACAGGCTGTGTAGCAGGGAAGGGGAGCTCCCAAGAGACTGTAGCCCAGAGACACTCTGCAATCAGATGGCAAAGGTCTCTGCCCATGGACTGCAGTGGGACACTGGACTGGGCCAGTGGTGTCCTGTCAGCAGGCAGACTTTGGGAGGGGCCAGGGGGCTTAAAAAGTGACTGCACCACAAGCTGTGAGGTTTTTCAAAACTTGCTTTTTGAGTGGGGGGCTTTGGGGACTGTGGTTTTTGCTTTTGGGGGGGCTTTGAGACTTGCATTTTGAGTCTGTGGGCCTTTTGTGTCTTGTGTTTCTCCTTTGACTCCAGCCTGCTGAGGCCCTCGCTGCATCTTGCTCAACCTCATATCTGTCCCGTCTCCCTGTGGCCCTGAGCCGCCTGTGTCCAACCCTGCCCATCTTTCCTAGCTCTCTTTAGTAGAGTAACTCCTTTCAATTTTGTTTTTTCGTCACCAATAAATGGTTGACTTTAATTTCGTTCCTGACCGTGTAATTCTAAGAGAGCTGCTCGCAGTTTCCCTCAGTGGAAGGTGACACCCCCTCATCCAGCACTGCAGCACAAGGGGAGGTTCCTGCCAGGCTCTGATTGTTCTGCTCAAACACCTCAGAGCCAGGAGCTGGGAGCACAGAGATTGCTCCATCAGGAGAAAGCCATTTGGAGAGGATTAGTCCTGTCTAGTGGCAGTGTAAGCTTATCCTGAACACCAAAACCTTGTAAAGCATAACAAAGGGCAGTTTGGATACTAACAGAGATTTGGTTAATAATTTCAGAAAATGGGATTCCCAAAGTGATGGAAAAGGTGGGAGATGAGAAGTGCCATGAGGCTCTGACATGTCTTAGTGGCACATGGGACTGCACCAAATCAAAAGGCTGTTTCAGGGTTTATTTGCTCTGGGGTTTTACTTCTATGAATCTAAACTCAGCCACTTAAATGCGGTCTCATGATGAGTCAGGCTGGGGTGGCCTCATGTTTTTCACTTCTGAAGGATGCCACAGCCTGCAGACAGCAGTGTATCCTTTGGGGCTGCCATGAATGGGAGTCTGGATTTTCAGAGCTCCATTGCTGCTCCTTCCAGGTGAGCCAAGACATTCTCCAGAATGGCCTCTGGATTCCAGGGCAGAGGGATGGAACCTCGCACGCGAATGCTGCTCAGAGAGGCAGAGAAACCTCTTACAGTGAGTACCTGCTGTGACTGGGCCTGAGCAGGGCTGGGGCTGGAAACTCCCCTCGTGTCCCTCCTCTCCCTGCCCTGCCTGTTGTCCAGCAGCACTGTGAAGCTGCAGACCCCTCCCCACCTCTTTGTGCCGTTCTCCTGTGGGTGGGGGCTGTCCTGGTGCACTAGGGAACACCGTGTGCTGCTTCAGGGACACTCCAGCATCTTGCCTGGCTGTGCCACCAGAGCCAAGTTAAACCAATGTACAGCTGAAGCCCTCAGCATGTGCTTCTCTCCCTTTCCCTTTGTCACAGTAATTCCTCCTGTCAGGCTGGACACTCACCTGTGCTGCTCTGACCAACCTGCCCTTGGGCGTGTGACGTGGGGGGGAAGCTCAAACTCTGCCCAAAGCCTTGAGAGACAAAGCTGGTCCCAGCTAGAAGAGGTTCCAAACCAGCTGCTCTCTCTCATCTCCTGTGTGGGGCACAGATCCAGCCCTGCAGACAGCAGTGGAGTCAGGGCCACAAAGGTTCCCTGGCTGGCTGCAGCTCACTTGACTGAAGATGCCCCACTGCTGAGGCTCTGTCAAGGAGATCCTTTTGGTTTCTTCTGTGGAGGGGTCTGTGAGCCAAGAAGGAGAACACAAATGCTAATTAAAAAAGAGAACTAAAACTTGAACACATTCCTGTGCACCTCACTCTTGGGCCAACTTTGCTTTCTTGCATCTCTTGGACTCACCCAGCACTGCTCTCTCCTCGCTGTGAGTTTTGAGTGTTGTGCAGGGATGGAGTTAGGGCAGTTGTGAGAGCTCCTCCCCACTCTCTGGAAAGGTCACTGCCTCAATCCAATGAAACTAAAGAGGAATCAAATGCCTGAAGAGCAGAAATCCCCAAGCATATGACATCAAACCACGGAGAAGCTAATGGGACAGAGCCATGTGGTTGGGGTATGTGCATTGCACTCTGTATTATTAATTTTCTGATGCTAAGTATTTCAGCAGGTAACTTCCAGGCCTTACAGAACTGTCATACACGATGAGATCACAAATTATTCATCAGTAGCAAGTGACCAAGAAAAGCCTTAATGAACAAGGGCATTTCTGAGGCTCTTGCTGGGGTTTTTTTGCCTTTCAGCTGAGCCCCTCTGCCTTCCAGAAGGAGATGTCTCTCACCACCAAGCAGAGGCTGGCCAGAGCTAAGAAGCTGCATCTGCCTCTGATTGTCCAGCCTCAAGACGAGAGTGAGACCTCCCATCACAAGGTAGCCTTTCCATGCCCTGGCTGTTTGATGTGATATTTGAGGAGGGTGCCAAAAGAGCAGCTTGGCTTGAGCCTGCTCAGTGTGGTCCAGGAGCATTTGATCAGCCCAGGGCAGAGGTGGAAGAGCCCCTGTTTCCCCAGTGTAGCCTGGGCAGATGCACTCACCCAGTGTCTGTACCTCACCAGGGATCAGAGCAGAATCTTCCTGCCAGCAGCTGAACCTCTCCCTGCTCTCTCTTGCCTCTCCTTGCAGTTCTCAGCAGCTGACCCAAAGCAGAGCTCACTTCTGCCTTGCCCAGCAGAGGTGGTGTTTCAGAACTACAGCCCTGGTGAGGTCTGTGAAATGCCAGTGGTTCTGAGGAACAGGGACAAGGTAAGTGCTGTGCATGTGGAGGTTTAGCACTGTGCTGGAAGAGGAAGCACAGAAGGGTGGTTAGGGATGGCAGCAGGCCATGTCCACCTGTCTCCACAAGTGGGTAAAAAACCATCATTCCATGTCTTTCCTGCAGGTTCCTCTTCTGGTGAAGGTCATCTTGGAGAGCTCACCTTATTTCCAGCTGGAAATGCCCAGTAATGTGTACCGCAAGGTGCCACCGGGCCTCTCTGTGACTGTCCACATCCTCTTCAGCCCGGGGCAGAACAAGGTGAGTCTGCAGCTCCCAGGAGATTGGAGTCTCCTGGGGAAAGTGAGCCTGCAAGGCTGGATTCAGGGCATTTGGCCTGGGTTTTGAGGACCTCTGCTGGTTTCAGTGGGGTTGCACTGGATCTAGAACTGGAAGATATTCTTTGCCCATGCTGAAGATGAGGTTAAATGCCCTGTGCTGAGACAGTTTCTTTTCCTGCAGGATTATTTCCACCAGCTCCTCTGCATCACTGAAACAGAAGAGCTCATTGTGCCAATTCGGGCCATTGGTGCCCGAGACATCCTGGACTTCCCTGACCAGCTGGACTTCTCAGAGTGCCCGGTCAAGTACAGCACCCGGAAGACTCTGCTGGTTGAAAACCTCGGTAGCCGGGCAACTCATTACCAGCTGAGCACCCAGAGGTGAGGCAGCTCTTCTGTCCTTGTGCAAAACCCCTTTGGGTGATAACAGAGCTGGTCAAGAGCAACAAAAGAACCAGAGCATCAAAGCTGCTGCCCTGCAGCCCTGGCTGGAAATGGGCAGGACATGTGGGGCAATTTGCTCTTGCTTCTCATGTTTTATGCAGGATGCAGCCTTTGAGCTTTCTCTGTCCCAGATTTCCTGCAGGCTGCTGGAACATGTTAGTAGCTGGCTTGCACCTTCCTGGGCACAAGCAGCTTCTGAAATGGTTACTCCCCACTGTCAGCCAAATAGACCCATTCTCTGGGAGGCCACAGGCACGTGGCTTTCCAGTGGTCCTGTCATGAGACGCTCCATGTGAGCTGTGTTGTGGACAGCCTGTGCTGTTCCTGTCAGCCTCAGAAGACAATCCAGCTGTTTGTCCTGTTGGCTGAACTGCAGAGGGTAATGCATTTTTTGACACGGTATCTGCAAGGAAACCAGTTCCGTTGGCTGGTGGTGAGTTGAGGGTTACTTGATGCCAGAGGTCTTGGTGTAGGAGCTGAGGTCAGGAATGCAGCACAGACTTGCTGTCTAACCTGGCACAGCTGAGTGGCTTTGATTTTTTCTTTGGCAAAACAGAGGTCAAAAAGGCAAATGGACTTTGCTGTTCTGAAACATGAGGGTCTGAGAGGAGCTTCCACCAAAGCCTGCCAAAGTTATTTAAGCAGGCTCCTGGGATGCTGTTCAAGCAGGCTGCTGCTTTTGACTGTGCAAATGTGTAGGCAGGAACTTGTAAATCCATGCACAGTTTTTCTCTGGGATTTCTAGACCTTGTTTTGTCGCCATCAAAAGAAATACCCAATAAAGTCTGGTATTCTTTTGTAATGGCTTGCCAGTTGTTCTACTGAGTGCTACAGAGCATGTTGGATCCTGCTTGATAGGGATTTAAAGAGTTTCTGAACTTCAGGAATTGAATATTGAAGTAGATGAAATAGAGCCTGGGTGCAGTGACAGAGGGAAAGATGGAGCTTGTGATCTGCTGACTCTGTATAGAATTTTTCAGCACAGGGATGGAGTAACGGCTGCTTGAACCTAACAGACTGGATTTATTAGAATAGTTCAAGCTGTTTGACTTCAGCTGTTACGCCATCACTAAAAAGTAATACACTTTAAGATTAGAGGATATTTGGGGTTCTTCCTGCAATAGGTGTTAGTGGACGAATGAGGCAATTCAATGAGCAGTAATTTTTCTGCCTTCCTTGGGGTGAGAGGCAGCTTTTAATGAGATGGATTCTCCCAAAATCAAATGATTTAATCACGGCAGTGAAGGCACCAGTGTACAAAAGAACGTTTGGCTATAGTGGGTAAGTGTACCATGGGACTTGAAGTAGATTGCAGCCTCCTTGCACACAGCATTTACCAAAACTGCAGGTGAATGGTGCTTTGAGAGTCTTGTCACAAAATTGCCAGCTTTGCTCACTTATCAGCTCTGTTTCTAAATCATGTCAGGAGTACTTGGTCCTTGGTATCTTCATGGCCATAACTTTTGCCCAGCTCTGTCAATAAGGGGAGCTGATGCCAGAAGAGTAAGCAAGATGCAAATGATCCTTGAGCCTCATTGCAGAGAGCTGGAGGCAGAGTATGGGGGAGATGAGGTCATTTTATCCCACGGGAAGTTGTGAAGGCTGGATCTCCTCCCACTAGAGTCAGTAGCTGTTTCTGATCCTGTCTGTTCTGTCTTCTGCTGACGGTGGTTGTTTTGCTCCTTGCTTGCACAAGCAAGCAGAAGTGAACTGGACTGCAAAAGGGATAACATCCCCAGATCTCGCCCAAGACATCTTTGTCTTGCAGCCCTTTCTTTGTCATTCCGGCCACGGGAACTCTGGGCATTGGTGACAGCGTGCAGGTGACAGTGGGAGTTCTGCCACTGAGGACTGGTACTGTTCCACGTCCCTTGTCGTGCACTATGACACAGGTGAGTGCTGGGCACTGCACAGGGCACTCTCTGCATCCCTCGGAGCAGAGCCCTTTCTAAAGCAGAAAGGCTGATGTGGCCATGGGTTTAAAGAGGGAGATGATGATAGTTTTCAGTGTTCATTTTGTAGTTATCTAGTTTGTAGTCGTGTAGTTTATCATCTTGACCATTATCGAGCTCCATAGAAATGCCATTTCTAGAGAGCATGGTCTGATATTTGTTGTTTGCATCTCGCCTGGCAAGCACTCACCTGCAACAGGAATGGTGAGCTCGGTACTGAAGTCTGAGCCCAGACGAATCACACAGCACTGCCTGGGGCTCTTTGTCTCTGAACCTTCCAACCCTCATGAGTGCTGTAGAACCTCAGAAGATGAGAACCTCCCTCGGCTCTTTTGTCCAAGCCCAGACACAGGCCACAGTGCAGAGCAACTAGCTCTAAAGGTTCTGCCTCCAGGAAATCTTACCCTGGGGCAGCTTCCCACACCTGGCACGGTGCCAGTTTGCCTCTAAAGAGCTAACCCAGGCTCTGGTGGGCCGTGCCAATTTTCATTACTTCTAATGATGCCAGGGAGCTCTAAACTGCATCTGCTGAAAGGAACTGTGCTGTTCTTTTTAGTGCCTATGACCAGAGAATTGCTTCATTGCTGCTATGATTCATACACAGCTTCACCAGCAAGAAAACGTCCCTAAGATCAAATTAAATAATAAAATTATCTTAATATAAATAAAACCTTAGGAAATTGAGGTCTCTTTTGTTTTCAAAAAGCCCAATCAAATAAATGTAGCATCCTGTACTACTGGAGATTCCTTTGGAAGTATCTTTGCTAATACATTCCACACAGGGATACAGGTGGGAAAAGACACTAAACCAATTTTCCTACTGATAAGAGATGTTGTGGACTATAGGGGATAACAACAGCTGAAATAGGTGTTCTGAACATGTTTCCAAAACATCGTTTCTTTCAGATTTCTTTTTAGCACTAGACAGAACTCAGTGACAATAGACTCTAAAAAAAATCCATGTTTTGGAACTCAGTGTATTGAAGACTGCCTTGATTATGCTGTAAAGCAGCCAGAACATCCATCAATATGATTTCCTAGTCTACGACTACTAGAAAAAGAAATTATTTAATGCAACAGAAATGTTTATAATACTTTATTCTAAAGACAAAACTTGATTTATGCCGTAGAGAAAATTACTGAGATAAAAATTGCATTCGAACTGAGGATTTGCTTTGGCCATTTATGTGTTACTTCCTTTGAGCAAAGTGATTAGGCCTTTTTCAGGCCTTCTTGTTCCTGTTAAGGAGGGAAACTAATACAAAGATATCAAATCTTTCTTGGACACAAACCTCATTGTTCTCCCAAAAAGAAGTCAAGTGTCAAGTAAGTAATGAGTATCTAGTAGGGGATATTTCTTTTGCACAATGGTCCAAGGGTTGTTTGGTTTGATTTGATCCCTACACAGCATCAAACCTTGCATTTAACTCATCTATTTCAGTTTCTGGTCGACCTTCCACCGGGTCTGTGTTTCCAGTAGCAATTTCAAATTCTTCCTCTAACTTCCTCCAGAAGTATGGCAATACTACAGTCAGATTTATCCTGAATGGCTGCTCTCCTCCATGAAATTCAGGGCTGAACCCTCAGTATCTCACAGTATCAGGTGTAGTCATACATGCTCGGAGAGTGTGTGCTCACCCCCCGGGGAAGGCAGGCACGGCTGGCTCAGCTGAATCGTTACTAATGAAGAGGGGTTTTTTGCCTCGACGATTTGTATCTAAAAGTGCATTTTTAACACCATGGAGGTGGACTAAGGTGATCTTTAAGGTCTCCTCCACGTTCTCTGATTCTGTGCCTGGGCACGAATGCAGCACTTTGACGGTCCTGCTCCCACTGGCAGCTGCCGGGACCGCACGGAACCGACGGAGCCGAGCAGCGCCAGCGCCGCCCGTCTGGGGCAATGGGGCCCCGCGCTGGGCAGGGAGCGAGCACCAGCTCCGGGCACAGCCGGGACTGGGCAAGGGGAAGGAAAAGGCAAAGGCGAAGGGAACGCTCGAGCGCTGAGTGGCAGAGGCCGCCGGGGCCGGGGCGGGGCCGGGCAGGCCGCAGCCGCGGCGGTGCCGGAGATGGCGGCGGAGCGGGAGCGGGAGCCGGGCCCCGGTGCCGGTGCCGATCCCTGCCCCGGGGCCGCGGCCGGAGGGTGCCCGTGCTCCGCTCTGCCCGCTCCTAGGCAGGGGCTCATGGAGGAGGCCCGGCGCCGCCTGAGGGAGTTCGATATCGGGGACAAGTTCTGCCGCCTGCCGCTGCCCAGAGCCGCCGTGCTGCTGCCGCTGATGGTGCGGCGGGGGCGGCTGCACCTGCTGCTCACCGTCCGGTCCATGCAGGTACCGGGGGGGCTCCGAGGGGCGCGATCCTTCCCGGGAAGCCATCGGTGTGCGCCCTCCCGGCACCTGCGCACCCCCAATCCCGCCCCTTCTTCCCAAGGGCACGGCCAGGTGTTTCCACGCTCCTGCCATTCTGGTGTTTGCCTGCCCGGAACGCGCCGGGCCCCCGGAAACCCGTGACGGGAAATGATAATTTCCAGAGTCGGCAACGATCGATAACTTAAATAAGGAAATTGACAACGCAGTGCGGCTTTATTAAATGAGATTCCTAGGTCTGTAGTTAATATTACTCTTTTCTCCCTTTAATACATAAAAGGCAGCAGCCCAAGGCTCCCAGAAGTCTTTCGCCAGCATTTTGTTTTCTTTTGCAATTCCCGTTTTCCGTGCCTGCCTCACATCAGCTGCCTGTATACAGAAATTACTAATTTTTGTTGCTGGGTCTTGCTTAAAAAAACAATCACAGTTACAGACCTGATACACTAACTGTAAATGTGTTTTTGACCGGTCCTTAATGCACAAGCCTACTGCTGGAATGTACTTAAAGGTGTCTTAGGAATAACTCTGATATACAGTTAGAGGGGACAGAGTCTTGGAAATAATAACTAAATTACTATTCATTTGTAACGAGTCCGCGTGTCTCCCTCCCGAGAGGCGAAAACGCGCACACACACTTTGACCAAATGCAAACTTTTATACCCTTTCGTGGCCGGGGGTGATCCCTGTCCCCTTTCCCACTGAATGGGTACTCAGGACCTGAGGCTCTCTCCCGACCGCAAAAACTCTTCTGTCCCTTCCCTTCTCATCCTTTTTCCTGTTTTGGTCACGTCTTCAACCCTGCCCCTCTCCCAGTTCTCAGCAACACCCAGCAGATTAAATAAAACACATCCCAACTACGGATAACAACAAATAGGAAACAGAACCAAGCATTGTCATTCTTTGTCATTCCGTAGTGTTTTCGGGTTAAAGCAAAATGTTATTTCCTCTTTCACAGGTACATTATTTAATTGTGTCTTTCGGAAGTTTTTGCTCTTAGAGTATTTTAATCTTGCTCTACAAGTTGTTTGTCTGGTGTAATCTGTCAGTCATTTATGCAAACAATATGATGCGAAATGTAAACTTTGACATACTAAAGCAGCAGTTCCAGTATAAATTACACAACACTGTACAGGTGCAGTGTATTTCTGATAACGAGGGTTTATGGATTAACAGGGAGTTGGCTCAGCATTTTCTTAAGTAGCTACTCTTGCTACCTTGCATGTTTCTTTCTTAACTACGGTTTCTAGCTTCTTTGACTGGAAAGATAAACATAAAGGGATGCTGCAATACCAACATGCATCTGTGTGGATCCAATAAGGAACATAAACCTTGTAATATTTAACAGTAGTACATTCTAGTCCTTTACATTCTAGCTGAGAAGATCACCAGGGGAAGTGTGTTTTCCAGGAGGTAAAAGAGAAGCCACTGATAAAGATGATATTGACACTGCTCTCCGAGAAGCTAAAGAAGAAGTGGGTCTTCAGCCAGAGAAGGTGGAAGTCATCTGTAGGCTGATGCCTGGAATTGATAAAGTGAGTAAGCATACCATTACAAAATAAGTTTGGGTGGTTTTCTTTTGTGAGGTTGGCAGTGACCTTTCCAAACCTTTAACTGCCAAGAGGCGCCGCTTCTTCAGGTGTGCAGCCCGTGTGTCCAGCAGAGCCCAGGGAAAGGGCTCTTGCTCTGTGTTTGGTATTGTGGGACCACCTTTGGGCCACCAGTTAGTGATGCTCTGGAGTACCACACGACAGTGCTGCACTGGCGAGAGTTTAGTAGAGCCATGAGCACAGTCACAGGGCTCCAGAGAGTGGCTGATGAGCAGAGAGGCTGAGAGGGGTGGGCTACCAGGGGGTTTGGCTGCTTACTTCTCCTGGGTGGTCGTAGAGAGGACGATACCAGAACTCTTCTTGAGGCAATAGACACAGCAGCAACATGGGACATTTTGATGAGATAGAAGAAAAATATACTCTTCACCATGACGTCAGCCCAAAACTGGAGCAGATGTTCCTGACAGGCTGTATAATCTCCATCCCTGGAGCTGTGCAGTGCTCACTCACCCAGGCAGGGTCCCAGCAGGCTGCTCTGGCCTCACTGAGGTCTCCTTCAGTGTCTGCTGACTCGAGGGCTGTGCAGATGGAGAGGGACCACCAGAGGGGATGTGCACTGGGATAGTGTAGAGACCTCTAGCAGGGAGACTCCCAGAGGTGTCTTTGGAGTGTAGGTCACCATTTGTAAAATAACAGATTCTCAATTTCAATAGCAGTGTTCAGTATTACATAGGATCAGCTTTCCCATAGAGCAGAGGAATTGCTGTTTCTGAAAATTATTTTTGTTCACCAGGTAAGTTTCTTACTATGCCTCCTGTTTTTCTGTCTGTGAGTAATATCCTCTCTCCCTTTAAAAAGGAAAGAATTCCTTTTGAAATTGCATTGCAAAAAGCTTTCTTTAACTTCTTAAATTATAATTTCTGAACAGGTAACCTTAAAGCCACATAGTTCAGAGGCAGTGTGTAAAAAGATCAAATTTTCCCTGATTTTCAGCCAATTATCTCAGTCAGTAGGAGAGAGGATGTGGGTTTTGGACCATGAATATTGTACATGTCAGATGATACATTTTCTCCTCAATATATACATTCCAGGTGCTTCTGACTTGGACAAAGTCTTTCCAGACTTGAATACCACAAACACTGTTTTGCTCTTCCTCCTTTCTACAGAGGTCTTTGTTAGTGTGAATAAATAGAACTAGCAAGGTATCCTAAAGAATTTTGGTGTTTCATTGATGCAAACTGTGATTTCAGTGGATTTTGCCTTCCTATGGAAGAAGGGATTACATTTAGAATTAAAATGTCCATAATTAAGCTGTTTCAAAAAGTGTTATATTTTTTGCTCAAATATATTTCAATAATATTTTTATATCTATAGAAAAATAATTCCATACTCTGGAAAATTCCTCTAACCCAGAAAACAATACAGAAATATGATGAAGGATATTGAAAATCTGGATTGAAATTGCAATTAAAAAAAGTAAATAAGGAAGACCCATGAGAAAGCATGCATACTTTTTTACTTCTATAGCAAACTGGCAAGCCTTTTTAACTACTCTATGATTACAGGCACATCACAGGATGAACAGAGTATTTGTAAAATCATTTTTGACAAATACAAAAATATGATTTCAAATTCTTCAAGTCAAGTTAAATAGTTTGCCATTAGGGGGACTAAATTGCATTGCAGTTAAAACTAGTTCATAGGCTTCTTGTACTCATTTTGTAACAAGGAAATATTTTTTAGATAATGTGCACTTTTACTTGGTACAAATGTGTTTGAGGGTTTTGTTGATTTTTAAAATTTTATTTATTTATTGGTGTTTTTTCCTCTCTTTTTAGATGAATAACTTGGTGACACCAGTTGTAGGATTCATAGAGGATACATTCCAGGTCACTCCTAATCCAGATGAAGTGAGCGAGGTTTTTGTTGTGCCTCTGGAGTACTTTGTCAAGCCCTTAAATTACAAGGCCTTCTCTTATGAAACCTCCTCAGGTTATTTAACTCGGATGCACTGCTTTATATATGATGACCAGGAACATAAAAAGTCATTCAAGATATGGGGACTGACTGCACACTTTGCAGTATTTCTTGCTCTTGTAATTTTTGGAGAGAGACCTACCTTTGAGGTAGATTATGATCTTGACAACTTAATGTCATCCTCTGAGAATTACTTCATTAATTTGTATGCATCTATATATGAAAGAAAGAAGAGTAATCTCTGACAACTTAGTCTGGCAATTAATTTATTTTTTAAGAGGAGAAATGAAGTTTGTTTATTTCCTTTGTACCTAATTTTTTGAAAGCTACACTTGAATTTCTTCTGAATTGGGAACTTCAAGTTGACAGTGCCTAATTAGATTAATATAATCTTTAATCTCTTTTAAGAGTTGTGAGAAGCTCCCAATATTTTTTGTGAAACAGACTTTTGAAAGGTCTGTTTCAGTTCCTTCTTAGTTTCTGTGCCTTTGTTCTGTGTGATCCGAGATAGTTTCTGTGGTTTGCCTTGTCTGTAATGAGATATGATGACTATTTGATGTAATTTGTGTCTATTTGAGTTAACATATGAAAACTTCGGGGGATCTGTCTGTCTCTTACATGTGCCATACGTGGACAACGCAATTCATACAGTCTCGTGTGATATCTTTAAGCACTTACAAAATGCACAATAAAAATACAAAAGGTTTCAGGTGCTGTCACAATCTTGTTTTGTTTTGCTTGGGCTTGTGGAGGGAAGAGGGCGGGTTAATAGGTGCAATAAATCTCGGTCAATTTAACATTTCTCACAAGGCAGTTCTGTAGGCTATGGAAAACGTAGGATACAGGCAACAGGACTGAAGTTTGTGTCTCACCATCTTGTTACCAAACTTCACGCAGCTGCTGGCAGGAGTCTTCTCCAGGAAAGAAGAGCAAAGGTGAAGATTCATGAGGACAGAAATGCTTATGTGTAGTTGACCAGGCACCCTGGCAGTGTCAGACACGTGGTGTGCCTTGTGCTGGAAATCCTTGTTCCCTCATTGCTGCTGAACTAGTAGCTCATTCACAGTGGTCAGGACTTTACTGCATGTGGTGGTGTTTTTAAAAGCTCGAGTGATTTAGTCTGGATTCGAGGTGTGCTGTGCAGCTCCAGGTGTCATCAGGCCTGATCTGAATCCCAAGGTGAGCTGGAAGCAATTGGTGTCTCCTGGAATCTTGTGCCCAAATGCAAGGCTCCAGTAAGACAAAGAAAACCCTCAGCTGTTCCTGTGGGTGTTTGCACTTGTGCTGCCCCTGCTCAGTCACTAACAGATGCAAGTGTGGTAAGTAAAAGCTGATGGCAGTGCTGTGCACGTGCAGTAACTGCTATCAAACCTTTCATATTCCTCTATTAGTTCCTTCGGCTAATGTTATGTTGTTAATATCCTCCATTCATTATGCTTGATATCAGTTGACTTTTTAAGTTAAAAGAAATAAAACCACTTTATTTTTTTGGCTCCAAGGATGAAATCCTTGGAGAAGTAGAAGCCACATATATGAAGAAGGGGGAGGTTTCAGTATTAAGCACTTGTGAAATTATTAAAACAAATTTTTAAAAACTTGATTTTAATCTCTTCATCATATTAGGTGCAAACTCAATGCTTTCTCTCACTGCTAATGTATGCAGGAAAAGTAATTAAAATAACACTTTTAATTAAAATTGAGCAAAGCAATTAGACCCTTAATTGGTAAACAAAACAGGTACCAAGAGACATAATTATTAACTTACAGTCCTCCTCTGCTCCCAGCTTTTTCATTTCTCAACCTGATCTGCACAGAAATGGTACATATTGCACAGATTCAAACCGTTGTTTGGTTTTCATTATCTACTTTAAATATTATTCTGTGGAACTGCAGCACAACAGCAGCAGTTCAGCTGTTGCTCCTTTTAGCAAATGTAAATGGCGTTCATTTTTGAATTAAATCAACCATTTGGACCAGTTGAAAAACAAAAGTTAACAGAGATCCAACCACAGAGTGATTTGCAGTAAAACCACTGGGGCTTCATGCTTCTCACCATGCATTCTACACAGTTTTATTGACATTAATTTGGATATTTAGGAAGTATGTTTTTTAACTCAGAACACTCAGTCTTTATTTAGATATCTATCTGACATCTGAGTGCCCAAAACACTACTTTGAGCACAAAAATAATTTAAGTGCTTGTTAGTAAAACTGCAATTCTGCAAGTCACACATTTACTAATGGGCAGTTCTTTCCTTGGGCAATCTTTGGATAAAATTCTTCCACAGTTTTTGGGGCAGGAAGTAGAAAATGAATCCTCCAACCTTGCACCCCTCCTAACCAAAGTAAAGTTAAAAGGGCTCTCTGGTGCTAGTCCTGTGTTATACCTGAATACTACTGAAATCTATTTCTATGCACTTTTATTTTGAATGTAGTGATTTTAAAGGACTCCTGTACTTTGTATTCTTGTTTGCAAAGGCATTTGTAGGTATAGTATGTTGATCTAGCTTTAAATCTGAAGAAGTGTTTTGTACGTGTGTGTATTTACACTTTGCCATTCTTCATACAAATAAATCCCCAGGGCCATTGATCAATTGAGAAAAGGTAAGTAAAATAAATTACAGATTATCTTCTATATCTGTGAGATAAAATATGCTTTTATGACTTAAATGCATGCAAAGGCTTATATCAAAACAAGGAAGTTACTGGTAGGATACAAAACTAAATGAAGTTGAATGTGAGGTTTTAGTCATGCTTTTAGTTAATGTGCAGGGATTCAGCATTTAGCATTTCTGTATTTTTGAGTGCTCAAATAATCAGACCTTTGCTATTTAATACTTACATGAGCATTTATCACATATATTTCATAAGCAAGTTGCTAGTTTACAGTTACTAGTGATATGAAAATCACTTTTAAGACAGTATTTATACAAGTTTGAAGCACGCTTGGGTGAGGAGAAACCAAAACGTTCTTTTCATTCCCTGCAGTTAAGTTTTGTGGAGAACTGCTGGAAAACAATTTGTTTCGTTGCTGCTGGGGGAATTTCGTGGTTTACAGAACACGGATCCCCGGCAGGGCGGGAGGAGCCGGAACAGAGGCTAGACAGTGTTAAGAGGAATGTCCTGGTTTTGGGCAAATTTGGGGGGAAACTTCTGAATGGGGTCCCTCTAGGAAACAGATTAAAGCAGTCCCTCCACCAGCTGGTTCCAGGAAATATTTCCTCGGAGACAAGTGGAAAAAACCCGTGTTTATTTAACAGGCAAAGCACTTCCCAGCATAAAAATGAACAATTCTGAAAAGCAAAATCTCTTGCCACTCTGAAGAGATGACAGATTCAGAATTGTCCCTTTCGTGGGTCGCAGCCCAGCTCACTCAGGCTGTTCTCAGTCCCTCCATCCCTGGGAAATGTGACAGCCCAGGCCAGGCCTGGTGGGACACAGGTGTGAGCTCCCTGTGCTCTTCTGGGTTTTCAGTCCAGAGCAGGGTCACACAATTCCAAGATAAAGGAAACAAAACCACAGTCCAGGGAGCTTCTCTGCCTCAGCTAGCCAGAAAAAAACCAACCAAAAGCAAAGAAGAGCTCTCTGCTGCTGTCCACTGCACACAACACAGTCAGGGTGAAGGATGCAGGGGAGCCAGTGCAGTCTGTGATAACAAACTTTGCACCTCTCCTCTCCCCCTTCACTCCTGGAACCATGCTTAAAAAGCTGCAGAACTCAATATTCAACACCCACAGAACAGACCATTGGGGATATACAAGCATCATAAAGTCACCCCAAGACAAGGAATAAAGTGGATATTTGTTGAGGGGCCTTCAAAGGCCATACCCTGGCAGTACCAGTGCCACAGTCATGGCCCTGCCCAGTCATTAATTTGGTAATATGGTTCTTAAGGATAGCATTCATTCTCTCCACACATCCAGAGCATTGAGAGGTATGAAATTTCCAATTCATGTCTAATGCAACACATATAGAATGTAAAATTTTTGAAGTAAAGTATGTTCCCTTATCTGAGTCCATTCTTTCAATTATCCCATATCTGGAAATGATTTCTTCTAATAGTATCCTACTTTGGAGGTAGTTGCAGCTGGGGCAAGAAAGGCTTCTACCCAATGGGCGAGGTAATCAACTATTACAAGAAGATACTTCCATTTCTGTATTTTGGGGAACTCAGTGTAATTTATTTGCATATTTTGAAAGGGTCTAAGGGCTAGGGCTCTTCCCTCACTCTAGTGTGTTTTCTCATCACTTTCTTATTTATCTTTTAACAAATCAAGCATTGTTCAGTCGCTATTTGTCTACTGTATAGACTCCCTCACAGCAATAAGTTCTTAAGAATTGATTACACAGTGCTTGAGTTCTCCAGTGTAGTCCTTGGTGTAGCTTAATTAAAATTTCTCTAGGAATTGCTTTATTCATTATTTGCCTCCCTTCCCTGCCCGGCTGTGACTGGAACTACACCCAAGGGAAAGTGCCTGCAGCCGAGAGAAGGCTGTGGTTAGGTAGCCGGTTCTGTTTGTTGTTGCTGCTGTTGTTGTATGTTTGCCTTGTTATACATACTAGTAAAGAACTGTTCCTCCTTTTCCCCTATCTTTGCCTGAAAGCCCCTTAATTTCAAAGTTATAATAATTTGGAGGGAAGGGGGTCATATTCTCCATTCCAGAGAGGTCCCGCAGGTACCTGTCTTTCCAAACAAGACAAGCTGACAATTAACAATTTATTGCCAAGGGTTTAATTAGCAATTAGTTAATTAGCGTAGGTAATTAAAGATAAGCTAAAGGTGTTCAGTGGAGCTGGGAAGGGTAGCTGCAGGGGTCTCTGGTGAAGGGTGTGAGACCATCAGCAGCAGAAGACACGATGTTGTTGGCTCCTGCTGCATGCTGCAGCTGACACAAATGCTGTCACTCAGGTATTGTTTTCCAGTGCACCTGCTTCTTGGGTCCCGGGCTTTTCCCTGTCTGCCGCAATGCAGAGCGTTTTGGTTTACGAAAACTCCTCTGCTCCCGGGCTCTGCCTTTCACAATCACCTGTGCCTTCTTCAGAGCCGGCTTCAGGTTAGGAATCCTAGGAAGAAAGGGACTGGTATTAGCCAGATGAACATTTCCAGCCAGCTGCTTTTCTGTGTCCTTGAGAGCATGCAGTGTTGCATCCTCTCTCTGTGCAAGCAGTGAGCAGCAAATTAAACAACTGCACTCGCTGCATGGAGGCTGCAGAGGTGCAAGGGCAGGAGCATGACCAGCTAAGTGCCTGGGGACCAACTACAAAACACAGGGTTCCATGTAGAGAAGCAGGCCTTGCTTGTCCCAAAAGGAAGCAGAGCTAGGGACTGGGTGGTCCCTGGATCTCTCATGGATTTTGCAGCCCTCCAGGAGCTTAATGTTTCACACAGTGAATTTTCTCAGTGTCTCCCTACCAAGGCCAGATGATGATCTTTCTATGCTCCTCTGGGTGTTTTGCTGCCTCTCTGGGGCTGCCTGTCTCCAGGCCCACCTCCCCATCTCAGTCAGAGGGACTGAAGGGAGCGTGTTAGGGGATGAACCAGTCTGTTCTTGGTGATGCCCAGCAATAGGACAAGAGGCAATGGGCAGAACTTGAACAGGAAATTCCACCTGAATCTGAGGAAGAACTTCTTTCCTGTGCAGGTGACAGGTTTCCCAGAGAGACTGTGGAGTGTCCCTCACTGGAATTATTTCATAGCCCTCTGGACACAACCCCGTGTCATGTGCTCTGGGATGACCCTGCTTGAGCAGGGAAGTGTGACCAGATGACCTACTGTGGTCCCTTCCACCCCGTCCCACCCTGTGATTCAGCAATACCCAGCAGAAGCATGAGCTGGCAAGTATATAGACGTTTCCCACCTGCACAGCATGGTGGTCTCAAACTTGCCCGTGCACTTCGGGGAGAATAGCACGTGAAAGGTCTGTGTTTGGCCAGGAGCAATGATGCCACGGTAAGGGTTGATGGAGAACAGTGGCAGGTTATGGATGACATCTGGGAATATTTCTAGGGAGGAATTGACACGTTCCAGAGAGAGGCGCTTCTGCTCTGAGTGGCGTAGCTTCTTGGAGCTGTCCTGCCGCTTGGGCTGCTTGGGCTTCTGCTGCTCAGAATGCTGCTGGGGCTGCTCCTGCTGCTGGGGCTGCTCCTGCTGCTGCTGGGGCTGCTCCTGCTGCTGGTCAGAGAGAGGCCGTTCCTTGGAGTGGTGCTGCTTCTTGGAATGCTTCTTCTGCTTGGAATCCAGCTGCTCGTCCTCAGAAGACTGCTGCTGCTGCTCAGAAGGCTCCTGCTGCTCAGAAGGCTCCTGCTCGGAATCCTCCCGCTGCTGCTGTTCTTCGGAATCCTCCTCCTGCTGCTGCTTGGCAAGCTGCTGCAGTCTAGAAGGATGCGTCTCCAAAGGATGCTCCTGCTCCCACCAGAAATTACGCAGCAGCTTTTTGCGATGCTTTAGAGTATCAGGGGAGAGGAACTGACCTGCAGGGAGGAAGATGACACCTTTCAAAGACAAAGTCCTATGTTCCCAGCAACTCTGCCTCCTGCTGCGGGTAGGTCAAAGAGAGCTGGGATGCACTGGGAGCATCTCTAGCCAAGTACTTTCAGCAGGAAATAGAGGGTCTGGGAGCAGGGTCTCTGCCTGCAGCACACACTCCTGTGCCAAAGCAGGAGAGTTGATTTTAGACATTGACTTTGCATTTGCCCTGGAGCGGGGAACTGCACACAGACAGTGGCTGCAGGGCAGCTCACTCATTATAGCTTTGTTTTTCCTGGTCTCAGACTTCTCAAAGAGATGACCTGATGTGCCCCTTCCCAGTCCTGACCCAGCATGTGGCTCTCCCCAGAGCCTGGCTCAGCTCTTTGGCAGAGCAGAAGTGGCAGAGCAAGAACAGAAGGGGCTGAAAGGCAGAAGGGGACAAGGAGAAAACTCTCCAGCTGCAGTAGGGAAGATGCTGATTAAAGTGGATGTGTGGACACAAGGATACAAAAGCAATTCATGTATTGGAGTGAAGTGGCAGGATCTTCTCCCCAGGCCCTCAGCCACCAAGTGAAATGCCCTTACACATCACAGTGGTTGAGTATAGCTTCTTCACTGCTTCACTATCTGCATCTTCCACCCAGGTGTATTCCAGGGCTACTTTCCCTGTGTTGCTCATCCTGAAACTGAAAAGCAAGAAGGAGGAATAAAAAAAAAGTCAAATAAATATAAAGCATATGGTACAGTAACACTGTCTGATAGACTCCTGGTACCACTTCTCCTGAGGAGCATCTTCTTCCCCAGGCAACCCTGCCATGCTCAGACTGCTGTCCTGGGTGGCCCAAAAAAGTATTTCCAAGTCCGGAAGTATAAGATGAAAGGGCCAACATGGTGCCCAGGACATTAAACCTAAGAGGCTTACTCTGACTTTAGGTCTTGCTTTGACTGCAAACTTATTCTTGATTAGATGAGGACAGGTGATATGCAGTGAAAGCAAACCCATGGCTGTTCTCAGCAGAAAGATATGGCAGCACTGAACCTCTCCTGACCACCATCTCCTGCTTGGCTTTGCGTGCACATAAATGGGCCTGGGGTAAAGTTCTGGGAAGCAGGCACTGGGTCAGCCCTGGCAAAGGCAGCTCCCGCTCACAGGGCCCTGCTGGCCTCCAGCACTCACGTGGCTGTCCTTGTCTGGTTGGGCAAGGTATCCTTGAGCTGAACCATGACTGTGTTCAGTTTGAACTGAGCGTAGGCAACAAAGGCACTGAGGTACACCTCGAACTCCTGGCTGCTCTCCCCCTCCACAGTGTAAGCTGGTTCCAAGACTGTCTTGACTATCTGCAGAGGAGGGAAGAATCACTGAGCACAGCCCAGAAAGTCAGGCTGAGAAGGGAATCTTTTGACCTCCAAGATCAGCCTCACAGAGGGACTAGAAAAGACCATTCACTTTTACTTCCCTGGAAAGATGACAAAATTGGGACTGATCTGCTACAGGAGTTGTTCCTACCCACTGATCAAAGCAGTCACTACCACAGCTGTTAATATATCCATGGGGACTATAGCTGCATTCCAGTCCCTGTACTTCAACCTTGTAGAGGGACTGGCTTTTTTCCTGTCCCCTGTAAATCCAGCAAGTCTCAAAACTGGGGCTAAGTTCCCCTGCTGGAGCTCTATGGATGGAGAACCCCAAGACTGAAGAGTTCTAGAAAGCACCTTTTTCTTCTTGTTTTAGGAGCAAGTGCTCTCCAGATGTCATGTGTGGAGCAACAGCCACACTGCTGGGAGCTGGGGATGGGCACTTTGGGGTGTGAAAGATCTCACTAGGAAAGTCTCCAACTGCAGATGTTCTCATAGAGAAGAGGATGGTTTAGAGGCCTTAAAATGGTCCAGAAACTCAGAAAGAACCTTCACCCAAGATGAGTGTGTTTGGCAATAATGACAATAAAAGCAGGAGTCTCTGGAGATGATCCTTCTCCAGACTCCTCCATACTGTCATACAGTGCCTGGGCTACTCCATGATGAGATATCCCACACAATACAGAGACCACAACCAAAATCTCTGGTATCCATGCAGGCAAAACATGGGAGTTCACCAGCATATGCAGTAGAAGTGTATTTCTCTCCACTTCAAAAGAAGAGACAGAGTGCAACAACAGACTTAACTCCTTGCTGGTGAAAAGGCACCAAATGAGATGAAGAGATTTCTAACACCATCAAATTGGATAAAATTATAAAACATTGTCTCCCCATTCAACATGGGCTGCAACACTTGTGCTTGTGGCACAGACTGATCGTTTGTGTGTGGCTAAAGGTCTCTTGTCAAAAGGCTTCTCCCTCTTGTGTGAGTGTATCTGGTCACTGTGCATCCAGCTCTCCCCGAGAATGCACTGCTGGTGAACCCCATGGCTGTCCAATGTCCAGAGGAAGCAGGAGCTGCTCAGCCAGCAGTGATGGTGTTATGGTGGTAAAAGCTGGGTTGGCTTGTTTTGCCATTTTGCTCCTTACCTTCTCTTTCTCAGGCCAGGTGGCTTTTGGGTCTTTCCTGGTGGTATCATTCCACATGACAATGGACATTTGGTCATCCCAGTCTTGAACTTTCCTTCTTGGCAGTTCTAAGTTGATCTTGGTCACCTTACATTTCACAAGGTACCTCCTGAAGGTGGCTGGGACATCTGATTTCAAGGTCACTGTGATGTCCTTGGTACAGCCAGGATGGAGGTGTCCCATCTAGGAAGAATCAGGGAGTCAAGACCAAACTGGAAGCACTGCCAAGGGTAAGACTGACAGCAAAAGGGACTGATGTGGTGAGGAGCTGTGCCAGGAATCTGCACCTCAGTGTGGATTTGTGTGAAGTTTGATAGACAAAAGTATGAACAGAAGGTGCCACCCTCCCATAACATGAAGCCTTTTCTGCAATGGGCCATCACTGCAATGGGAGGACTCCCTGCCAGCTCCTGGGAGGAGCAGGCAGGGCAGTCCATGCTCACCTTGGGGGAGAACTGGAATGCTGCACGTGCCTCCCACTCAAAGCGCATGACCTGCCTCTGGCTATGGTTGGTGATGGTGAAGGTCCTGCGGCAGGGCTTCCTGACAGGACAGTCCCCAAACTGGATGTGATTCACTCTGACAGCTGTTAAGGAGGAGAGCAAGGGATCTCAGCACGCACGGAGCTCCACCCGCTCCCCTCACGTGCACAGACACCCGTATGTTCAATGCTTCCTTGCTCCAAGCCTTCCTCCTGCTGGGAGGGAGTTCCCCAGGCAGCTCCCCATCCCACCACTTTCAGGGAAACACCCTGACACATCCCCAGGCCAGCGACATGCAGCACAACACACACTGCTCTGCATGCATGGCTGCCACGCCCACAGGCCACCAAGTCCTGTGGGTGACAGCCCAGGCCTGGCTAGAGAGAGGACACACATGATCTGACATTTTCCTCTTCCTTGCTCCACCTTGGCAGCTTCTCCTCTCTTACCATCAATGATGTCTTTCTTCAGACTGCTCTCAGCATTCCTCTCCTCTTTGTCTTCCTCTAGTCCATCAAGGGTGAATTCATCCTTGTGGCCTTCACCCACCAGCTCTATCAGGGTCCTGATAGAGTAGATGTCCCCTACTAACACACGAATCTTCCCTTCCAGACGCTGAGCCAAGGGGGGTTTGAAAATGACATCAAACTGTGCCGATTGCCCACGACGCAGAAGCAGGAAAGGCTTCTCTGGGGGCTTGCTCTCTGCACAGCAATGGAAATCAGAGTTAAGTGATAGCTGTACAGAGGGAATATTTTTTCAGGATATATGAAGAATAAAAGGTTGAAACCAGCTGCCTTCTAAGCACAAGTTCTATACCCAGTGATTGCAGACTCTCTTCCTATGTTCACGAGACTGCCACCTCCAGACACATCACCACTTGAGTAGCTTAACCTCAGGTTGATGCCCAGCCCTCATTCCATCTGCTTCCAGCCAGCTCCAGCCATATGGAAAGCTGAGCCAGAGTGCTTTCAGCTTCTTCTGGGTGTCTGTGTGTTCAAGGGCTGCATCCATTCAGGCTGGTACTTTCCCAATGCAGCAAATACCTCAGAGGTCCACTGAGGTAGTGACAGTCCCCCACAGCTCAACCCACCATGTCTAGAACAAAAGAACTTCCTACAACTTGCTAAGAGGAAACCCTGCAAAAAGTCCCCAAGAAAAGCTTAGGTGACAGAGAGCCCAAGGAAAGAAACTGTGTCTAACATCTGGCTGCTGCTCAGAGAAGCCAAGAGCAGGGCACACGTTTTTCTTCTGTGCATGATCACACTTCATGGTTAATGAATTTACCATTTCCAACACAGTCCTCTTCCACAACATCTTCAGCACACAATCTCTCGAGTGTGGAGCCCCTGCCTTTCAAGAAGAATGCTCCGTGTTCATCCTCCAGGTGTAACATAAACTGAGAAAAGGGGACACAGAGCACAATGATACTGGTGTGAGTACAGGATGGCACAGGGACTGACACCACAGTGCTGCTGGTCCTGCACGGGAACCCAGCTCCTCTCCCACTACAAACAGCCCTTAGCACAACAGTTAGAGTCAAACCAGCCAGGAAAAAAAGGGTGTTCAGAGACATTTGGATAGAACTGACACAGAACCAAACAGGACAGAAAGTAATTAGCAGAATGTAATTAAACCACAACTAAGTTTACTTAAAATGCAGTAAACTGAGATCAAATGCAATCTAATGGAACGGGGAAATCACACACAAGTCCGTGAAAATGAAAGGTGACCTGAGGGACAGGGAGGAAAATATTCCACCACCTTTCTTGTATTCAACTTAAAGAAGAAAGATTGGATGAAAAATTTCCAAGAACTCCTTTCTTGGGTGTAAGTCACTGGCTTAAAAATTCTGACACCTCTTTCTAGGTCTGCCATGTTTTTTGGGACCCTTCCCCTGTGCCACAAGCACTTGTTCCCAAACCAGAGCATTCCCTGAGCAGGTTCTCACCTTGACAGGTATGACGCCATTGTTACGGATGACCAGGGGGAGCACCTCCGAATCCCCCACCTGGAGCCTCTTGAAGCGCAGCACAGCATTTCCCCTCTTGCTGCGAGCACCTGGGCACACGACTGTCACCTGTGGCATATGCCCCTTCCCACTGATGGTGAAGGTCAAGGTTTGGGGTTTAATTTTCACAGAGCTGCAGGAGAGGCACAGAAACGATTTCAGCTGGCACTAACCCATTTCTCACTGGGCAAGTGAAGCAGCAAGGGCCACCCGCAATGTTGTCCCTGCCTGGTGCTCCTGTACCCCACAACACAGTCCCCCACCAGCCTCTTCCCAATCCACTCAGGGCCATTCACAAGAGGAGTTTGCTCCAAAGAGCCAGAGCCTTCCACAACAACAGTTAATAATTTCACTTAATTGAATCATGCAGTACAGCAGGTAAATGAGGCACTCGATGAGATATGGCAAATCCCCTGGCTGCAGTGAGAGGAGACATATGCAACAAGCAAAAGCACAGCAGAAAAGCAGTACAAAAGCAAGAAGGCAAAAACAAATCATTGTCAGCATCAGTCAAGATCATTTCCAAGAACAGTAATAAAGCAATTGCTTATTAGCAATTAAGACTTCTCTTGTTCCAATTCAGCCACTAAAGGGTTGAGGAAAGGCAGGTCAAAGCCCCATGACACAGGTCCCAGGGCAGAGGAACTGGGCTCCTCTTTCATACCAGCTCCAATCACTCACATAAAACAGCTTAATGAATGTCAGGGAATTACAGACAATCACGCAATTTTACAGAAACAAAGAGGAAACTGTAACTGATGACTTGCTGGCATCAAAACTGCTTCATCTAAGCCTTTGTCCTTGGAAACCTGCAGCTCAGCTGCAGCATATCTCAGTAACTTCCAGTTGGTTACCTAATATTTCCCTGTCTTCATAGTTCCTCATACAGGCTAAACCTTCAGCCTCATTTTTCTGCTCTTTCCAACAGTTACTGCCTCCCAGATCAACTCATGCCAAGTACTCTGCCTAAGGCTGCTAAAAGCATTAGATCTAACAAGAGATCTGTGCCTTCCCAGTGGAGAGGCAGCTCCCTCTCAGTGGATCAGGATCAGTGAGGCCTCCCCCAGTGTTTCACAGGGTCATTTACCTTTTTGGGATGACAAGGGAAGCCTTGAAAGTGCAGTCGTAGCTCTGCTGGTCCGGTGGGGTGAAGGTCACTGTAGCAATGGCTTTGGATGAGCCAGGAATGGACATCTTGACTGGACACAACTTGAAAATGTTGTTGATAGGGATTTTTTCCTTGGGGAAACCCAGAGAGCAGTGTTAGGAGAAAACACCTTTCAACATGACAGTTGAACAGTTTTATTCGTAAATGCATTACTGAGAACAGCCCCAGACAGTGTGTCTCCCTTCCTGCTTCCCTGGGCAGGTTCCCTCCCTCCCAGGGAATGCTGACCTTGAGCTAAAGCATTGTGTTTTTTGAGTGCTGGCAGCTGCCCCAGCATATATAGGAGGTGAGCACTGCATGGAAAACCCTGCAAATAACCTAGAACTGGCCTTCAAATAGAAGGAAAAGCCAAGGAGGCTGAGGAAATGCTCTGCTTTGAGCCCTGGCATGTCAGTTTGTAACAGCCCCTCTCTGAGTGTGCTTCCACGAGAGGTTCAGAAGGATTCACTTTTCCCACTGAAGACCCAGTGGTGTGAGCCAAAACCTTGCCCAGGACATGCAAAATTCAACAAAACTGTTCCCTGGCTCTGTTGCTCTCCCCTGCAGTTTGACCTGCACTGAGCTAGACTAGTCTAGGCCACAGGAAGCAATGCATCTGGAGAACAAACCAGGCTCTCACACGGCCCTTAGACAGCCACCATCACCTTGGCCTCCTGTTCTTACCTTTCCAGGCAGGGGTTTGATGGAGAGGACCACGTCACATGGCAGACCACTTGCACTGTAGATACTGAAATGAGCTTCAGCCTCTTCCCCAATCAGAACCTTGGTGAAGATGAATTTGTTCTCATCTCTGACAAACAGGCCTGCACCTTTCACTGAATGCAGCTTGCGGCCGAGGCTGGTGCTGCTGCAGATCGGGTACTCCTCGAAGATTAACATGACATCCTCAACAAGTGCTGTGAACAGATCAGAGGGATAAGCATGGAGAGGCCTTCCTGATGAATTTATCTGGACCCTGCTGGCCTCTCAGAAGGCTTGATAAACCCTTTCTGCCCACTGTGCTAAACCCAGCCTTGGGTGGGGGAGCTGACTGTGAGGATGGAACTCAGTCATCCTCAGCCTTAGAGAGCATTGCTTTCCTTTTATCCTTCCATGCATCCCTCTCAGCCTGGGAAGGATGAGTCCACTGGTGGACCTGAAGAGGGCTGGAACCTCTGAGGATTTTAAGGTGGGACACCAGGGCTAGCATGCCTCTCTATCCTAGCAACAAGTTGAGGTGCTCATCAGCAGCAGGCGTGGCCAAGGGAACCTGTGGACAGTATGTACCTGGGAGGCAGGACTCAGCAATCAGGGTAAAGGGAATGCCAAGGGGATTGTCCCTGGGGTCTCTGCCCGTGATGTCAATGCAGAGCTGCTCCTCACATGTCCCCTCCAGCCCAGCAAGGCATTCCACTGTGATCTTCTGCTGGCCCCATGGAGCGATTGAGCCGGAGCAGGGAGATACCGTGAACATGCCAAGAGTGAGCTGACCCTGCAGAAAAATTTCCAGGAAACGCTGATGGCTAATAGCTGTGCCTTGAGCACCCCAGCAAAGAGTATGTCCTGCCCTGGCCTCCAGCTGGGCCCAAGCACCCAGTCCCAGGGCAGGGAAGGATGACTCCATGGCCCAAAGGCTTGAGACCAACAAGCCAAGAAAAGCTGCAAGCTTGTCTTAGGTGGCACAGAGAAAGGAGTTTGAGTGTAAAGAATGAAGGTGGTAGCTATGATCCTTCAACCTCCAGAGGTAACACAGGAGAGCAGAAATAGCTGTGAGAAATGATGGGAGAGAGGTAAGGGACCGGGAAGAAGAAAAAGCAATGTTGTCTGAGCTCTGTGTACTGGGAGTTGAATGGGGGATGTTTTTATTCTGTGGTATTCACAGACCTATGCTGGCTAGCAGCTACCAAACAGGACCTGCTCCCCTCTGTTGACCCCACAGCTCCAGGTCAGAGCCAGAGTACAGGACTGGCAGTGGGACTGAGCAGATACTGCACTCCATCCTGCAGACCACGTCCCACCCTATGGTGATGAGCCCCCAGCCTGGGCACAGCAGCATCTTCTCACATCCCCTGCAGCAGCACTGTTGGGGAGCAGGAGTCACCCACCTGTGAGGAGCTTGATTTCAGCTTTGTAGCCGATGCAGCAGATTCCCCTTGCTTTGAACTGCGGAGAAAGCAGAGGTATCTGTCATGCTGAGCTCCCCTGCCTTTCTCTGAGGCCAAAGCTGGCATTCCTCCCCACAGAGGAAAGCCTTCCTGCTCCTGATGGCTCCCAGAGAGCAGCCTGCAGCACCCAGTGCCAGACAGAGCAGCTCTATCACCAGCTTCATGCTACATGTGGGGATACCGAGGTGGTTTTTTGCTCCCTCTCCCCAAGCTGGGGATGCAGACGGGTGATAGCCCAGGGCTGCCACATACCAGCCATGGGGTGGTGCCTCCTCAGACAGGAAGGGTGGTGCAGGGCTTCTCGTACCTTGCAGAATCATCCTCAAACGCTTGGTAGATGCGGAATTTGAAGTTGAGCATGCCTTTGTTCTCCAGCACGACAGTCTGGGTCTTCTTGGAGCCCTTGATCATGGCCCCGAAGTCGATGGGTGGGGCAGGCTCAATACTGTACTTGCTGTACACAGCTTTCGCCGACACCCTCACTGGGATGATGGCAACAGTCTGGCCTCCTTCCCCTGAGCTGACATCTATCACCTGTGTCCACAGGAAGGGGTGATAAATAAAGCAAAGAGGCCAGCTTCTACCCCAGTCCCCAGCCTCCACCCCGGGCCTCCATCAGTTTACCCCTCCCTGTTTAAGCACCTCCTTCAGAGTCAAATTCTCAGCTCCACTTAGGAAGCCTCCCAATGGTTTTGAAAGACTTTGTGGATGTAGGAGAGGATTCTCCAGTTAAAGTTCTCCTTCCATTAGACACCTATCCTGTTTATGCTCCCCAAACACTGTGTGATACCAGAGCCTGGCCCAGGCAGCTCACCTGGCAGTACAGGATGGGTTTGTTCTTGAGGAACATTTCCCTTGTGGGGTGGAAGAGCATCTCAATATTCACACCAGGCTGGGAGGCAATCAGCTTGCCCGACTGAGGCTCAACAGTGAAGTGGGATGATACATCTCGCAACCTGGGACCTGCAGCCTTCAGCATGAAACTGAAGGGGAGAAAGGGAAGGAATGGAGATCTATGCAGCTAAAAGTATAGGTGCCACCAGCACAGCCAGGACTTTATATAGGACCAGGAAAAAAAAAGAAAAGGCAGAGTCCAACTCGGCCCAGGGAATCCTGGATCTTGACGGAGAGTGCAGACAATCACGAGGTTTCTGCAAGAAACCTTGAGACAAATTTTTCATTCACTTCTTTACAGAGTCTCAGAAAGAGAAAAGAGGTGACCATCAAAGAAAGGCAATGAATCTCAGCATTTCAGTGGCTGAAATTTCTGGGGCTGTCCTTTGGGCTCCTGCTGAGCTGTGGGGAACTGCTGGTTTGTGGCTAGATTCTCTGGTAAAATAGTTGAGATTAGAGAGCCCAGGTTTTGTATTTACCAAGAGGTAGCCAGCATGGAAACAGGTTCTAGCCATTGACAGAGGGAGAAGGCAGGCCTGGGAACCTGAGGAAATGCTCACTACCTGGCAGCTGGACTCACCGGTACCCAATGTTGTATATCCCTTTGTTCTTTAGAGTCAGGACTTTCTTCACATTTTCGAGGGCATTAATGGTTCCAAATTCCAAGCTTCCATCTGGACCTGCAAAAAACCCACAGAACAAGGTCAAACATGGTATTTGTGAGCTGCTGCACAATACACCAGGTCACAGGCTACATGGAGGTCTTGGCACAAAACCCCTTTCAGCAAGCATCTGAAAGTGTTGAAAGTGTTTTCTTGAAAGTGTTTTCCAGCTACTTGTCTGACTTTTCTCACTCAAAATATCTGTAGGCTTAGTACCTAAGGAGCTCGGCTTCCATTTCCTCACTTCCAAGGAAAAATCCATTTACTTTATATGCTGTGCTGGGCCTGTGGCAGTTGCCAACTGCCTGTTCATGTCACTATTGCTTCAAAACCCCCAAATTCAATCTGCACACGAAGCTGCGCACGTCAAAGTCCAGAAGGGAGAGACTTAAAGCTGTCAGTGCCCTGACAATGCTTTATTCCACGCAGCTTGCAGGGTATGTGCTTTATGTATCTATGCCATGCCATGCCATGCCGTGCCATGCCATGCCATGCCATGCCATCCCGTGCCATGCCATGCCATGCCATGCCATGCCATCCCAAGTGCTCTGGTTGCCCACCTCCCAAGGTCATGCAGTGCACCTGGACTGCTTTGTTTGGGAGGCATCCACTGACCTTCAGGCATGTCGATCTGCAGAGAAACATCGTAGACCTCTGCAGAGATTCTGATGTATTCAGCCTGAACAATCCCCAGGATATTTTCTGTATCTGAAACCTGAGGCAGCAAGAAACAAACACTGTTCAGATTATTCTTTTGGTAGACAGCCTGGAAGTCCTTGTCTCTGCTGGCTGCTTCCTCTGTGGCCTCCCTGGCTTTACAAGTGTTGGCAGACTCCCAAGCTTTGGTAACCTGTTCATCTCGTAGGCTGCCACAGTGGGATTCTGCTGCAGTAAAAAGCCCTCTCAGCCCAATTCTGTGCTCCTGCAGCAGAGAACGCTGCTGCTAAAGCATCCTTGACAAGCACAGGGATGCAAGAACAACCACGAGAAGTGTGAGGTGTCTCAGAGCAGGTGGCATTGACAGCTCTCTCCAATCACCTAGCACTCTCTCTAAAATGCAGCCCCTAAACCATGGGGAACAAAATCCCAGGGGGGAGAGTTTGTTGCACTACGCAAGAGGTTCATACAAATTCCAGGAGGAATGTAGAGATAATGCTGCAGTATACAACCAAACAACAACCTTCAACCATTCCCAGGGACAAGGTGCTTGTGGTACAGGCTCAGGATGCAGTGCCTAGTTATCTGGGGAGATGTGGGTGCACTGCACGTCCGGGCAAATGCTGTGTAGAGGCAGAAGTTGGTGTCACGGCACCCTTGTGTCTGTCAGATGCAGCTCTTCCTGACTGTCCCTAAGAGCACACGGCTGCAGGGCAGGGCACAGTCCCTCTCACCTCTAGTCGGAGGGTCTTCTCAGTGATGCCAATCCGCTCAGCCTTGAAATTCAGTGTCACTTCAAACTCTGAGCGGGGATCCATGATGCCGTTATTTTGTGACAAGGAGAAGGCCTCAACAAGGTCATCCAGCCCACTGAGCTGCCAGGCCATGGGCAGCAGGGTGTCGTTTTTCAGGATGAAGGTCCTGCTGTCAGTCCTGCAGAGACAGGAAGGCACTTGGCATTAGCTGCTGGGTGGTCACACCAGCCTCGCCACTGAATGCAACTGGAGCAGCTCCATTCATGCCCTGGAAACCAGAGTCAAACATTTTCTCTTTGTCACAAGTCTTGGAGTGCTTGTGGGATGACTGACCCGTGCAGAAGAAGCTTGTTAAAAGACAGCTCCAGGGGGCTGACCTCCAGCTTCACGTGCACCCCATGGCAGCACAGGCTGAAGGCCACTGGGTCTGGGTTCTTCTCAATGCAGCAGATGAGTTTGTCTTCCAGGAAGCCAGGGGAAGTGGGATATGCCCAAATGGTCAGCTCCTAGAGCCAGTCCCACAGAAAGAAATAGAAAGAGCACTGTGTGTGAGCAGGAGGAGTAGCTCCTGGGCACTTCTATAGTGTCTGCTCCACCTGCCCCTCTCTTACCTGTTTCTCCTTTGGTTTCAGTGTCATGCTGGGAGGGTACAAAAGGAACGTCTCTGCTTTCTCATCCTTCTCAAAGAAGAACTGGACCTCTATGTCCATGGGGGAGGTGTTGAGGATGGTTATATTCTCCGAGTTGCCAGGACACTTCTGGGCCTTGTACCTGTCCACAAAAGGGGAAAAGGCTGCAGAGGAGACTGTTGCCTTTGCCACACGTTGAGGAGAACACCATGTGCACCCGAAGAAGCGGTGCTGGAAGACCCCGTTCTAACAAACAAGTGAGGGAAATGGATCCCAGGCAGGGGCATGGATGTGTGCTTGTCCTTGTCTTACTTTGATGCCTTCCCCTGGACTTGGTGCCTCCACCCCAGAAGCCTGATGATGCTCAGGCCACTTCAAGAGTTTTTAATACAACGTAAATTCAAAGGTGCCTAGAAAAACAACAGTACACCAGGCACATGGGTTCTTTCCCCTTCTTTCTTACTCCCCTTCTTCTTACTCCCTGCAGAGTATAAAGAAAGGCTTTTGGAAAATGAGTTTAGCTAATCTCTTTCATAAAAATCATGGAGCTGCTTTGGATTTCATGGGTTTGCTCAAAGTCTGAGAAATAAATAAATAAATAAATAATAAAAAGCAATAAGAAAATAAATAAATAAAATAAAAAAGAAATTAAAAGAAATAAAAATAAATAAATAAATAAAAAGAATGAAATAAATAAAGCATCAATTCCCAAGAGGAATGCAAAAAGATAACAAATCACCCTTCTCTCAGATGTGGAAATAACTTTGGAATGAAAAGGGTTAAAGAGGCAAACAGAAACCCCAGACCATCCATCAACCTGGCTAAAGATTATCTGCTTTTTTAAGCTATTTCAATTTCATTTCCTAGGGTTGCCAAAATAGACCTAGCCCTCCAGAGCTCCCATGGAGACAAGGACTAAATGTTAAATATTATTAAAAAAACAAGCGACAGTAAAAGTAGAAATACACAATAGCTTCAATAACAATGTGTTTAGGCAGATTTTATCCAGCAGTGAGGATGCAATGGCATCACAGGAAAATGTAATTCCTGCTGTACATTCCCCCTGACACCCACTGGCAGGTCAACCATAAAATCTTATTAATAATTACAGATTACTGAAAGGTTTACAAAACCATCTACAGAATAATTGCTCCATCAGGCTACCTGCAGAGCTCAAAGCACTTCAAAAAAGTTCATTTCCATAGGGGTGACGCTGAGATGTGGAGAGGGACAGAAGTTGTCCCCCATGTCACCTTTGGACTGGCAGCAGCATGTGGCTCTGACCACCAAGGCGGCCACCAAGACACCCACCGGGTAGGCAGAATAAGGCTTCCTCCAAGGCTCATTTGCCTCTTATCTGCTCAAGTTCACACATCTGTAGTCCTTCAAACCCATGTGTCTGCTGAGGGCTGCCTTAGTCTGTGCCACCAGGCCAGCATGTCTCTCCAAGCGTGTCCAGAAAAGTACAAGGCCCAGCAGGGAGCACATACCACTCTCTTGATTTCCCACACAGCAGAGGTCCAAAGTGGAATTGCTTTGTGCTCTCAACATATTCCTTGAAGATGATTTCATCTGCCTCCATGGTCTGCCTCCACTGCGGAAACACCAGCCTGGGCAGCAAAAGTGGAAAAGAAGGAGCTATGAGATGCTCTAAGTAGGAAATGTAGTCAGAAAGCCATAACCCTTCCTGGTGGTTGAGGTACCATCTGCCTCCCCAGCTCCCAGCACAGGAAGAGATGCTGGGTGACCTCAGGCAGCATGATTTGCCCAGGCCAGAATCCCCAAGGGGCAGCCCTGGCTGTGAGTTCCAGGGCAGCAGTGTGGGAGGCTGCCAGGGGCCAGCCTTACCGTGGGTTCTGGCTGATGCTGGGGAACAGGCCGGTGCCACTGCAGGGCAGCTTGTACTGGCGCTTTGTCTCCACCAGCTCAAACCTCAGTGTCTGCTCAAACTTCCCTAGCTTTTCGGTGGAGAAGTGGACCTTCAGTTCCACCTCACCGTGGGCAGGCACTATCCACCGGTACCGTTTCAGCCTGGCAATTAAAGATGAGGGTTCAGACATTGCTAAGGAGCAAATGAAACAAGGAGGGTGCGCTGGCACAGGGTCGCTGTGCAGCTGGGGATGATGGATCTTGTTTGGCAAGGGGACCAAGAAGCAGAGGCATCACCTCCTCCCGTGTGGCTCACCTGAGGAATTCTGTGGGGACTGAGGCTCTTTTGAGTGCATTTTTGGATCCTGTTGTGGAGGAATCCCGGGGACTTTCTGTTCTTTGTGTGAAGATCTGGTTATCCTTTGGAGAGTTACCTCTGCTGGCCGCTTTACCCATCTTTGGTTGGCCCTCGGCAGAACTGCCCTTTGCATCTGGGGCCTTGGCCTAAGGGGAGAGAGAAAAGGGAGGGAGAGGTGAGCCCTGAGACATCAAAGTGGGGCTTTGTTAACCAATGGAAGAGAGAATAAATAAGTCCACCTGCCCAGGGACTTGGTCTTCCTTTTTGGTGTTTGTTTTACCTAGGACAACCCTTCTCACTCAGGACCCTCTCCTCAAAGGAAGTTGATGGTTTTAAGTGATTTTTTCCCTCATCTTACAGAACTGCTGTGTGTCCCACAGAGTTGTCTCTTTTGTCCCATCCCTGACAGAAAGGAGACCTGCAGACACGAGGCTCCATCACATCTTCACTACCTCTCCACAATGATCCTTCTCCATCCAATCTGTCCCCCATGCCCCCATCTATCCTGGTCCCTCTCCTGGCACCTTCAGTGCCAGCACCACTGGAGCACCCACCAGACTGTCTTCCATAGCAGCACTTTCTGGTGCAGCAATGGTGAAGGGCTTCACAAGCTCTGCAGAGCCCAACCGCTCCTCTGGGTAGTTGACTACAGAGAAGACAGCAGCAGGGGGAAGGGGAGGCCCGTCGGGATGCAGTCCCAGATGTCTCAGCATCTAAAACAGAAGAGAAAATCCTGTTTATACTTCTCTCACCTTCATCGTCTTTAAAGGCACTGAGCTTTTGGCAATGAGGTTTTTCATTGATGTGAACTACAAGTGCTTTGTTATGCCCAGTGGGGTGAGCAGGCTCCAGAGCAGAGGCAAGAGCTACAAGCAGGACCAAGAGAGAAACCTCTTCCAGGGTGACTCAGCTGAAGAGAACAATAACCATGAGCTGTCCTGTCCTGGGACTGCTTATGATTTCCAGGCTGGGAAACTCTGAACAGATGGGATACTTGTACACAGAGCACTCCCACTTTCTGCCCACTGAGGGATGGTGATAACCTCCCCATCCACACAGATGCTAGAGAGTCATTGTGGAACATCACCAGGGGCCTGGACAAGGCTCTGTGCCATTATCACCTGGGGGGACACAATGCTCCAGGGCCTAAGACCACAGCAAACTCAAAATCTGAGCCTTGCAAGGTTTTACCTCATCTTTTGTTGGCAGCCTCCCATTTGTCAGGATCTCTCTAATCATGGCCTTCGGATTTGTGACCTGGATGTCCAAGCACTGCACCCCAGAAATATACTCGTCTCTGACTTCTTCTTCTGCAACTTCGCTTTGTGTCTCCAGCTGAGATGAATGAAGACTCCTTTGGCCTCCAGATTTTTGTTCAGGCTTCTTCTCTACCTTCTCCTGAGTCTTACTGGTCTTCTGACCTTTGTTTTCAGGTGAAGGCTGTGACGTGTTTCCGTCTTGGACCACAGGTAACTGCACAGTACCCTGAACAGTGTCAAAGTAGGTGTAAAGCTGGGTGACATCCTGCTGCGATGACTCATAGATCTGAAACCTCTGAATCAAGTTCTTATCCATCTCAGCTGGGTACTCTGAGGTTTTGTCAGGGGCTTTGGTTTCCCCTTTCTCTGGGGTTTTGGGTTCCCCCTTCTTTGAGGCTTCGGGTTCCCCCTTCTTTGGGGCTTCGGGTTCCCCCTTCTCTGGGGCTTCGGGTTCCCCCTTCTCTGGGGCTTCGGGTTCCTCCTTCTCTGGGGCTTCGGGTTCTCCATTCTCTGGCGCTTCGGGTTCCTCCTTCTCTGCAGCTTCGGGTTCCTCCTCTGCAGCTTCGGATTCCTCCTCCTCTGCAGCTTCGGGTTCCTCCTTCCCAGGGGCTTTGGTTTTCTCCTTCTCTGGGGCTTTGGGCTTCCTCTTCTTTGGGGCTTTGGTTTTCCTCTTCTTTGGGACTTTAGGTTCCCCCTTCTTTGGGGCTTTGGGTTCTCCCTTCTTTGGGGCTTTGGTTTTCTTCTTTGGGACTTTTGATTCCCCCTTCTTTGGAGCTTTGGCTTCTCCCTTCTTTGGGGCTTTGAGTTCCCCCTTCTCGGAGGCTTCAGTTTCCTCCTTTTCTGAGGATTCGGTTTCCTCCTTTTCTGGGGATTCCCAGATCTTTGGGGCTTTGTATTTACACTCCTCTAGGATTTCAGTTTCCTCCTGTGGGATTTTGGGTATTTCATCCTCTAGGATTTTGTTTATTGTATCCTCTAGGGTTTTGGTTATGTCATCCTCTAGGTTTTTTGTTTCCTTCTTCTCTGGGTCTTTGGGTTCCCCCTTCTCTGAGGCTTTGGTTTCCTTCTTATCTGAAGGCTTGGTTTTCTTCTCTGGGCTTTTGATTTCCTTCTCTGGGGATTTGGTTTCCTTCTTCTCTGGGGCTTTGGTTTCATTCTTCTCTAGTCTCACAGGCTGCTTCCCCTTTTTTTCCTTCTTCCGCCTCTCTTCCTCCTTCTGCCTCTCTTCCTCCTTCTGCCTCTCTGCCTCCTCTAAGGCTTTTGCCTCCTCCTCAAGCTTTTGAGCCAGCTGCCTCAGCTCCCTTTAGAAAACAAAACAGAAAACATCTCTGAGAGTCACCACCACAAACCTGGGCTCACTAGCTCTGGCTGGCCCTGAACTTTATTCATTGACCCTGAGGCTAGGCAGAACCACAAGACCACTTCCCTGAATTTTCCTCAACCCCCAGAGCCTTGCCATCATAAGATCTCGACTGTACAACCCCCCTCTTAAGGTACACCCAGACACTTCCAGCCCACTGTCCAAGGCTGATCCACCAGCTCTCTGCACTGATGCCTGAAAACACCCTTCGTCTCTTGATTTCCCAGTTTAAACCACATCACAAATTGCTAACGTCTGCTTGTCTTTCCTACAATTCTTACTCGATTCATTCAGCCCCCTTCTCCCTGGGCATAGCCTGCTCCTTAATGAGAATAATCCTATCAGTCAGAAAGCAAAGGCTGCAGGAATTCCTCTCCTGCAAGACAGGCTCTTGTCAGCCAGCTTTCCTGCTGGAACCCAGCTGTGACCGAGGCAAACTAGTGCTATCTGCCATGGAAATGATTTGAAGCAGCCTCGTCCATCTCCTCCCTATGAAACCAATTTCAGCCTGAGCGGAAAGAAGTCCTGATACACAGGCTTGCTTTAAGCAGCCTCACCTCCCAGCTCCACACTCCTGTGTGTCTTGAGCTGGGCTTCCTTGCTGGATCAGAGCTTGCCTACTTCTGCAGCTGCAGGGGAGCCTAAAGGACATGAGCTTTTATGGGTGGTGTCCCAGCATAAGGAGAACCCTGGCAGATCAGCATTGCAAGGACTTTATCTGTAGCAGGACCAGGACCCAAAACAAGGGTTTGTCTGTGCCCCACACTTGCCCATACCACGACCCCACTGTTTTGGTGAAGAAGGGAGATGATAAAGAAGGTGCAAATCAACATCAGAAAGACACTTCTACAGGCAGTTCCAAGGCGAGCCCAGAACCAGCTCCCTGCGGGCAGCATCTAAACCAGGAGGGCTCACCACTAAAATAGAGAAGATGTTCTATCTCAAGAGAAGAAGGTCCTTCCTCTCTTGGGAGCCACGGAGCTAAGAGTGGCCATCCCTGTGTTGCTTTTGGCCTTTGCTATCAAACACCTCTGAGCTCAGAGTCCTTGGAGCAGGGAAACCCTCCAAGGACACTACCCTGAGCAGTAATCCATGGAAGGCTTACTCACCTCTCTCTCCGTAGATGCTTCCTTCCCTGTATTACTTTATCCACTAGAGCTTTCTTCTCCTCAGGGAAGGCATAATACTCATGCTCATCCATTTTCAAGATATGTTCTATGTTCCTCTGAAAAACTTGTTTCCTCTGCAGTTCTTTAGCACAAACCAGAGGAGAAACCATGAGTGACTACAAGCAGAGCTGGGTGCTCTGGGTTAGCTGCAAAGATTCACAGCATTTCCCAACCCAGCCTATCATACTAGGAGATTTTGGGAGCTCATATCCCCATTCCAAAATTCAGACCATCCCCCAAACTATGGCTGGGCAGTGAGTTCCTGTGCTTTGCCTGGCCTAAGCGCACCAAGGCTGAGGACAGTCATTTGTCACTGAGCTACAGCAGCTTGCACTTGTGCCCAAGCTTTAATGTTAGAGATTACGGTGAGTCTTAAAACCTCAGATCTCCTGCAACTCTGAGTTCTGGTTACACTGAGGCAGAAAGTGGAAAGATTAATAAAGATGTTTCTTACAAGCTCTGCTGCAAACCCAGATACACAGAGATGGGGTTGAGGGCTTGAGAAAGATTTGAGAGGGGAGAGAGATATCTCACCTTCCTTCTCTCTTTTAGCTTCCTTCCTCTTTCTTTGATCTTCCTCCTTGGTTATCCAAGAAGTACTATCCTGATGGAGGTTCACCATGTAGATATGTTGACGATTTTTGATAGCTTTGAATACCCAGAGCAGAGAAGATTCCAGGCTGCTTGCAAAGAGGCTCTCCAAGCCATCAAAGACCACTCCCTTGTAGCAGTCTTCACGCTGTGAATAAAGGGAAGAGCAAGTCAGCCGTTGCACACAGGGGGCTCGCAGCTGGACAGTAAACAGATGTCACAAGGCAGCAGCTATCCTTGTTCCAAGTGCATTAGCTAAGACCAGCTTGGATCTGTTCTTACACTCTGCCAACTAAGGGCATCTACAGCTTCCCTCAAGGTTCTCTGCACACAGTCCAGGGTCCTCCAACAGCACATACAGATCTCCTCCTCCTCCTCCTCCTCTCCAAGTCGTACCTCACTGTCTGTCTCTCCGGAGCAGGAATGAATCCTTTTCCCCCACCCCACACACCTTCAGCCTCTCACAGAGGATGTCCACCAGCAGGTCCTCAGGCAGCACACAGCTCAAGCAGTTCAGCTCTTCCCCATGACTGCTGATGATGTTCAATTGCTGTGGTGCAGGAGCAGTGGAAACTGTGAACTGTAATGTGGACCATTGTTAGGAAAACAAACCACGGTGGAAAGCCCTGAACAACTCCTACTGCTGGGCTTGAAGCTGGGATTCCTCACTAGTGGAGACTAGAACAGTGCAGTGCAGGCTGGGGGGCTCCAGGGGATGGTCCTGGAGGGCCCATGCCTTAGCTAGCTGAGACCCAAGCTTGCAAGACCTCAGTGCAGCCTCCCAGCACTTTGCTCACTGCCTGCAGCCACACTAGCCAGCACTGCACTTTGCCAGCAAACCACTGAGAACCAGTGCAGCTATCTGCCAGAGCACATTCCCAGCCCAAGTCACACCCAGCCCACCAGCTGGGCTTGGCACTATAGACCCACACACCAGGCCTGGCTGGCACACAATTTCCACTGTAAGCAGCCCCTGCCTATCTCAAAGACAATGCAAAGGTCCCAGGCATCAACCAGGGCAGATGATGTTTACCTTTTTGTCAAGTTTGCTGGCTGGCTCCTTTCTCTTTTGTGCTGAAGGACTCTTGCCTTTGGCATTCTTCTTGTTGATTTTTTCCCTCTGAGCAGTGAGCTGAAACTTTGTATCTGCACAGGGGACAGATAGTTCATGGGGTCATTGAAAAGCAATTAGGCACCTTTCCCTGCAATGTGCACAATCTTGGGCCCTGGAAGGAACGTGGCACTTTTTCCCCTGTCTGCTGGGCAGTGGCAGCACTGTTTCCCAGAAGCAGCTCCCTCCCTGCTTCTCCTACCAGCATGGTAAAGCGCTCCATCTCATACTTGATTTTAAAGCCAGCACTATGTCCCTCCTAACAACTGTGCATGCAGATGACACTGCTTGCACAGCAGTTCAAGCCAAAAGATTCGTCCTTCAGGACCATTTTTCTATACACTGCATCCATCCTGCATTCTCATGTGAAGATCTGCAGCCCTACCCCACTTGCATCATCTATCTCCACTGAAATGAAATCCTCCTTGTGGGAAAACCCCAGCTGGGACCCAGACTCTTCTTCCTTCCACCAGCTCCCAACTCAGGTTCAAAACTGAGCAATGCAAAACCTCCCCCTGCACCGAGCCAGGTCTGCCTCACCCTGCAGAGCTCAGGGTACCAATTGCCCAGTAAGTTTCATTAAAGTCTCCAGTCTTACATGGAGAGCAGCCCAACATGCACGAGATGTGTACCCTGACAGTGGGCATAGGTAAACCTCTGGAGAAAAGAGCTCATCTGTAGCATGTCTCTCATTGGAAATTCCTCTGGGAGGCTGTCCTTCCCAAGGTTGCACTCATAGTCAGTCCTCCTGTGCTTAATGAGCCACTTCAGAAGGCTTTTTCCTTGTTAAAGTGGGCAGCAGTTCTGCCTGCTGCCCATGAGGAGCAAGCTTGATTCAGCTTAGAGGAAATATAAAATATTTGGGAAAGACAGGCGTGCTTCACCACCCCTAGAAAAATGAACATGTGCCAAGAATGGCAGCAAAGGGGCTATAAAAGGACCCCTGACTGAGCCCTTAAAATTGATTTCTTTTTTTTTTAGACAAGCCAGAGATGCATTTCACCCATGTTCCCTAAGAGACCCAAGGACTGAAAAGCTGCTGCTCTGAGTAAGCAGAAGTGGACAGTCACAGTGGGTTTCTCTGTGTCCAGCATTTCTCCTTCCCAGCATTACCTTCCTCTTCGTCTTTCAGCTCCATGGCAGCCTTGGTGCAAAGCTCCCGAGCACAGCGCCCTGCTTGGCTCTGATCATCGGCAATGGCCTCTTTCACCACGGTGTCAATGGACAAGTGAGCAGCGTCATAGTAGTGACACAGGGCCTCCACTACCTCTGTCTTTCCTGAGAGAGAGGAGGATTACTTGGTGACACTTTCATATGAGGCATTACAGGGACATACCCCTGGACAAATCTCGAACAAGATTTCAAAGTTAAAAGTCAGTGGGAAAGCAAGTGTCCCTCCGGGGAGGCCATGAAGGAAACAGCTGGAGAGTGGGTACAAGCTCTGAATTCTAGAGTCAGGAGGATCATCTCCACCTCCTGTTCAGCTGGGGACTTTGGTGTAAGCACCGTGGTCCACCAGGATGTGTTCCTCCTGCCTGCCACTCTCCCTGCAGCCCAGGGCTGCAGCTCACATACCTGCCCGGGGTGGCCCATGGACAATGACAACAATCCCTCTGTCCTGCTGTGCTTCACGCCTCTCTGAAGATGGGCTGATGCCCAGGTGGCGGGTGACAGCCCGAGAGATAGAATTCCCAGTCACTTCCACCATGGGCTCAGGAGAGGATGTGACAGCCTCGTGATATGCTGCAGTGCAAAACCAAGGGGAAAAGTCAACTTCCCACCTTCCTTTGATCCTCATCATCCTCCCATCTCCTCAGATCCCAGGAAAGGAAACTTGGTCAAAGCAACATGAGCTTGTTGTTTTGTTGCTAGGAAGGAGCAAATATAAAAGAGCCAGTGATATTAGACCTAGTCCTGCTGGCTGAAGAACTCATCCAATCCTAGTCTCTGTAGCTAAGGGACACAAGGGAATATTCTGATTATTTCCCCAGTCTATGGCAGGCAGATAGGAGCTTGCTTTGGCTACATTCAGGGTTGGTAGATGATGCCACAGCCCTTTACCCAAGAGTTCCTCCACCAAGCTGGGGAACAGACAGCTGCTAAAAGCATGGGCTTTCCCTGGAGAACAAGGTGACAGAGACTTCAGGGTGTATGGCTGGACTCCCTGCTGTGACCACAGTCAAGACAGACACCACCAAACCCTCACTGTTTTTCTGACCTGATGCTGCCTTACCCATGGCCTCGGCCTCAGCCATGGCCTTGAGCTCTCCCTGTTGAGCCTTCAGCCTCTTCTGTGCTTCATAGTCCTCCAGCACCTCTGGGGGCAGCGTCCCACCCACGGCACGTGGAGGCATTAAAAATTTCTTTTGGTACTCAGACCCCAGTGCCATCCGCAGGATCTGTGCACGCAGGGAAGAGAAACCATACACAAGATTCCTTTTCTTGCCTCTCATCACACACACTCAACAAAACCATTTTCTGTCTCCACCCTTCCTCCCAGCAACACAAACTATTTAAGTCCTCCCACAGCACATCAGCAGAGTTAGCTTTTCCCTGGGGATTGCCTCCATCTCCCTGGCACAAGCCTGGGAATGCTGGAGTGCTGTGAAGCTCGGGCAGCATGTACACGGGGACCAGACCTGCCTTCTCACCTTCTCCTCCTCAAGGTACTGCTCATCAAAATCCAGTGAGTAAAACTCAACAGGGAAGTTGCATGGGTTCTTCACCACCACTGTGGTGTCCACCCCATTGCTGTCCACCAGCACCCATCCCATCTTCAGTGCTGGGGGGTTGAACTCCAACCGTGGCTCCAGACCTTTTCCTGAGAGGTACAGCTTTAAGTGATGGCTGCTCCCACAAATGTTAAGCTTCAGGTCATTCTTGTAAGACCTCTGAAAACAGAAAAGTGCAGAAAACTTATCCATGGAGTCCCAGGTGACAGGGCCCCAAATACAATGCTTGCCCCAAGGTCAGGGTGTTATCAGTCCCTCCAAGGCAAATGGATTCCAGATATTTACTTATGCTAGGCACTACAGTGTCTGTGTCCTGGGTCTGAGTAACTGGGATGAATCCTGGTGTGCACTCTAACTGGGTATTTGGGTATCAGATGGATGTACAATGGACTGTCAGGCGTTTTCACCTAGTCATGCAGGAGTGCAGTGCTCATGACAAGGGCCCTCGGGGTTACAGTGTCCAGACACAGTCCTGGCACTGCTGCATCAGGCAAACGCCAGCTCCAGGAGAGAGGCAAATGAGCTCTCGCTGGCTAGAAATAAGGGTCATTCTCTCTACTCAGTGTTTGGCTCTGGTCAAAGCCAGACACAAGATGGTTACATCTCTCAAGCAGCTAAAAGATCCCTGGGACTGTTTGTGGGCACAGAAGCACTTGTGTCCATACTGGTACACACTGTCAGTTTCCAAGAGCCAGCAGCCACAGGCAAACTACTTTTGGGAATGTTCCATCCTTTAAGTTGAATGCCCAGCTGCATGGGAATGTGCAGGCAGGCCAGAGCCTCAGGAACTGCTGGCAGCACATCACTACAGGTGACTGGCCTGCCATACCCAGGAAGGTGTCTGGTGGCTGTTTTGTCGGTCAGTTCTGCAGCAGGATGAGCCTAGACTGGCCATTCCAGGATTATCCTCTGCAAGTGTGCAGCTGCTCTGCACCAAGTGTTGCAGCTGCAAATACAGCCAGGCAAGGGGGAGGCTGAGGGGAGTTGGGCACATCCCCCCATGTGCATGGAGGCAGCCACAGAGCCCTGATGCTCTCTCTCTGTGCAAGCTCCCTGTGGGCATTTCAAAGCACATCTCACCAGAGTGCTCTGTGGGGTGAACTGAACCACGCTGAGAACAGGGCTTGCAGAAAGCTCCCTGTGAAGGCAGAGCTCGTATCACACTCTCTGCACCAGGCCCTCATTTCCAGGTAGCCCTGACAGGCCTCCTGGGCTGACACCTGCCAATCTCACCTCCTCCTTGGGTGTAAACTGGATTTGCAAGTTCTGCCACCTTCCTGGATCGAGGATTCCTTCGGAGGGCGTCACTTCAAAGGGACAGAGCTCATGCTCCAGCGCCTGCTGCTTCTGACGCGGTGTCCTGTATTTGCCTTGATTGTCCTGGGCACAGAAACCAATCATGTGAGGACTCCTCGGTCTGCGAGGGCAGAGCCTCAGTTCCTGTAGTGCTCTGAGACACTGACAGAGTGCTGAGAGCACCCACAGCCAAACCAAGTGTGGCCCCCATAGCCCGGAGGTGGAGTGAAAACCTGTAGACAGGGCAGGAAGATACTACTGTCCTGAGAGGAGGAGGAATGGGTGAAGATGGCACAAAAGCAAAGCATCAGCTAATGGAACAGGTCCAAGCAAACCAGTCTTGATCTAGACCCTCATAAGCTTCCTTATACACGCTGTAGACCCAAGTGCTCAGACAGCCACAGGAGCAGAAAGGGCAAGAAACACAAAGAAATCCCAACCAAGACATTACGTGTTCAATGTTGCATGTGCTTTACCTTCCTGACAGGCTTGATGAAAGTAATGAACCATTTGCAGGGTACTTGGAACCAGTTGTAGAGCCGGACTGTCTCAATCTGGCACTGCCCAACGAGGATATCAGAGAACTGCACTGTGTTCTTGGAGAAGTCAAGAGACAGTTCCAACACAGTGGCACGGAGGCGGATGTTATATGTGGGGCCTTCTGCCACCTGCAGAAGGACAGAGAAGTCAGTGGAGGGTGCAGGTGACATCTGCTGCTGTGCCCAGCCTGCTGCCTGCCCCAAGAGCTGTGGTACCTCTATGGGCAGCAGCACATCCACGTCACCCTCTATCCGGTAGGTACTTTCAAAGCACACTTCAAGCATTTTGGTCTGGCTGTGGGGCAGGCCCTGTATCTGGTCCAGATTCACTCTGAAACCTTGAACAGATGAAAACAAAGCAGCTGAGATACACAAGAAACATGAAATGTGTCATAAGCACATTAAGGCCTTACAGGTGTCCTGGCTAAGAAGTCTCGGGAAAACCCCATGCCATGCTGTGACCTGGACAAAAACTTAAGAGCGCACCTGAACACGCCTCAGAGCAGCATGCCATTGTGTGATGGAAGCGCAGCTTTGACTCAAGGCCTCTTTTAATCCACCAGAGGATGTCACAGGCTGTTTCCTCAATAAGGGCTGACTACAAGTGCTGTGACAGTGTGAACTCCAAAATAAAGCATTTCCAAAACACAGCAGACCCCGCTGGTTTGCAAAACAAGCCCACAGAGCGCCCAGAGAGACTTGATGCTCATGGGAGACAAGGGCAGAAGATGCTGAGAGGTGACATGGGTGATGAGCCCATCTGGCCTCTGCACTGAAGCATTAGGGCAGTCACAGACAGCCCAGGTGCCCTGGGCATGGCTGCCCAGGAGAATTCTGCCTCGAAAGCTCCCAGCACAGGCACTGAGAAAAAAAAGCTCAAAAACCTCCCCAAGTTCAGTGGCTTAAGCTCATCTGTCTGAGACATCTCCTTCAAGCCCACAGCAATTGTCTCCAGCACTGCTTACCTGTGTCCTGCAGGGCAGATACATCGACCTGGAAGGACACTGGCATCCGCCCAGGGTTGGTGATTGCCAGAGAGCGTGTCTCAGTGTCACCCTTAAGGACAATGCCCATGTCCAGGACATACTCGGGCACCTCCACTCTGCAAGGAGGAGTAAGGACAGTCCTTAAACCACAGCCTGGCTACATGTCCAGGTGGATGGAGGATACAAATAAAGTGGCTAGTTCGTTATTCACTGTTGTAAAAACTCAGTTCAAGCCCATGAAACCCATGGCCTGACCACCTGGCAACGACTTTGGGAAGTCAGGAGGAGTGCAGGCCCTAGGTTTTATCAGCTACTAATGGTACCTGAAAATAAAATTAATTTAAAATGGACACTGGCCACAGCTCCTCTGCCATGAAAAGCCAGTATAGGTGAGTACACTGGGCTTCCACTGGTCTCAATGAAACTGCTTAGCCTGGTATTTATTATATAAAGCCTGAAATTGCTTTGGGGCCTAGGAATAAGATTTGCCTGCACAGGAAGTCTTCACTGCTCTGCAACCAGATCATATGATCTGTTCTGCACAGCATCTTCTTCCTGAATTGAAGCCTCCCATGCTTGTGCTGCATCATGATGCTGCAAAGCGACAGACCAAGTTACCTAGATAAGCCCTGCAACCCCAACAGGATTCAAGCCTTCCTATTTTGGGTTTTAAAGGGTTTGCTGACATATGCAGTTCCCTTCTTTTATTTACTGTGCTCTGTTAGTTGGAACCAGGACATCAGCTGGGAGTTGTCTCTTTCAGAGCTAGTCAGCAGGGACAGAATTTATGCTGTCTGGAAGGACTTGAAGGTCTGCACTGTCCTCAGCTCTAGGAACAGAACCCCACACCTGTGGGGAGCTGAGCAGCCCAAAGCTCAGCGTGGTGCTGGGGAAGGGAGGACACTCCACTGCTCACATGAGTGTCACAGCCGCCAGGACCACACCCTTTCTGAAGCCCAGGCTATTCGCAGCTCTGCAGACACAAGGAGCTCTCAGGACAAGGGGACAGTGCTGGGTGTTCCCCACGGGGCATCTGGAGATGGGGATGGGAGTCCCTACTCACTTGACAAGATCCTGGTACACCTCGTTGTCCACGACCCTGCTGTTTGGGGGATATAATAGAAGCTTTTTCTGCAGCTCCAGAGCAAGCTGCTTTACCAACTTCGTCACCGTCTCTATCTGCAGCTGAGTGTTTGGCTGAAGAAAGGGAAGACAGTGCCTGGTTAGCAAAGGTCTTTCCCAAGGTTTGCATCTGAGAAAGGATCCCACCCACCCTGCTCTTGCTGAGAGGGGATATGGGGTCCTCCTGTCTGCCTGCTCAGTGTCTGTGACACCTCCTGCCCTCTCAGCCAGGATCTCATCTCCCCAGAAATAACTCCAGCATCTTCGCCTGCCCAGCCATTATTAGCAGAGTCTGCCTGATCTGGCCAGGCAGACAGACAAGCCAGGAACCTTCCAGAGCTCCTGATACTTGCCTGCCCCCAGCCACTACCAAGGCACCTTGGACAAAAGCTGTCTTGAAAGGGAACCAGGACCAAGCTGGTGCCTCTTGGAGATGAGCACCACCAGCACAGTCCCAGGGCACAATCAAGCAGCTGCTGCTCAGGTCTGTAAATCTGGCAGGGCTTGGACTGGGATCAACAAACTGCTCAGCAATGACCTGTATCTCCTTCAAAGCACCATCAGCTCCATCCCTTGAGCATGGCCCTCAGGATCTCTCCCTGGGGTAGCCAGGAAGCTGGTGCAACCCCAGAGGAGAGCATGACCAGAGTGGAAGTCCTAGGGGCAATGCTGAGGTGACACATGGTTGTAAGTGGGCAGGGAGGTCCCAGGTGCCATCAGGGCACCAGGACCCTGCTGTGGGCTGCAAGGGGCTCAGGTGCCATAGAGAGGGTGGCATGTGCCAAACGGGGCTGCAGCTGCTCTTACTACAATGCCAGAGCTAGGCACGCGGAGCTTCAGGTTCTGAGTCTTCGAGGTCTGAGTTTTCAGGGTCTGAGACTTCAAGGTCTTCAGGCTCTGAGTCTTCTTCTGAACAACTGATTTATTCCTCTGACTGTATTGATGCAGGGGTTTTATGTGCTGTTTCAGTGGCTTCTCATATTTTTCATTTCCTGATAAAAGAAAACATCCACAAAAAGAAGTGTGAACAAAGTACCAATCCCATTTAAGATGGGAAGTCCCCACCTCCCAGCACTGGTTTCTTCCAGAAAGAAATCCCTCTTCCAGAAAGAAGCCATCTATACAAAGTGGGTGCTGCTGCTCCTCTCTGAATCCTCATGTTTGCTCCCACTCATCTTCCTCCCCACAGAGGAGCATCTCATTGCCTGCAATGTCACACAGATCCAACCCTGTCAGAAGCCCTGCCAGCCTCTCTTACAGCTTTCCCAAGCCTTTCAGTCTAGCCATCATCCTTCAGGGCCCTGCCAGATGTGCTGGCAAGCTCTGCAGGACAGTTCCTGGGACAAAGCCCACATGGGATCCTCTGCTCAAAGCTCATGAAGCAACCAGAGGGCTTGAGTTAGTCTGGGAGTCCTGCAAACCTCAGGCTTGGTGGAGGTGGGCATAAGCTACCCTATGGCATATGGCAGGGAACAAAACCAGAGGGGCCCTTCCTAGGGGGAGACAGGCAGTGCCCACCCTCACTGATCCAGGGCAGATTCACACTGATCATTGGAAAGAAGGCTTCTCCTTTCAGGTAGATATTGTCTGGCTCCAGTTCTGCCACTTTAAGATGGAAAGTCCTGCTGAAGGCTCCTGGTAATCCTGGCATGTAAGAGAATTTCAGCACTTGCTTCTCGCCACGTGCAATGGAACCCTGCAGGGATGGGAGAAGAGGGAGGGAATGCATCAGTGTTGACAGCTCAGGGGACAGACAGACTGAGAGGACAGGTTCTTATCTAAAAGAAACCATCAGACCACATCATCTTTGTGATAAATATATTACTGTGTTGACTTTTGCAATTGTTAAATACTATGTGTTTTATAAATGTTGACTTTTGTAAAACAAGTTTTGCTAAAGTTTAGAGTTCTTTTAATGTGAATATTATGCTGTGTTGTGAGACCAATGTTGGTGAAGAGTTGATGTAATATTAACATTTAACCAATGAAGGAATGGAAACCTGTTGAATGTGTCAAAAATGACCACCACTGGCACAACTGCACATGCTCCAAAAAGGCAGGATGGAGGAGGAACTATGTAAAAATGTTTGAATACATATAATCATTTGTAAATATGTAGGAGGCTGATGCAATACCCAGGGTATATAAAGGGTATTGATGTGTTGACTGGTGTGCTTCTCACTGCAGCTAATGCGGCTAAGCATACAGCACTGTTACTTCTGCTTTACTGACTTTGTTCCCTGTTGTCTCTTACTAAATTTTCTTTAAATTTTAACTGAGGAGTGGGCTTTGCTTCTCACACCTTCTACATTCCTTGTGCCCAAAAGGTCGAGACTCTGACCCCAGGGTGCAGTGTGCTTCCCCAAGGGCTCCTAAGGCTGCAGCCCCAGCACAGCCTGATGTGAGCACAGCTGTGCTGCTAACAGGGTTTGTCCTCTGCCAGCAAGAGCCCACCTCAACAAAAAAACTCTTTTGCTGCTGCTGTGGAAGAGAAGTCCCTGCACTCAGCAGGGCCAGCAGCTCCTCGCATCCCTTATAGGAGACAGGCATGAAGAAATGGGAAAGCCAATCGGCTTCCTCTTCCCACTGCAAGGAGGGACAAAGGCAGGATTGCTGCTTTGGCTCAAAGACATCCAGGCAGGACTGAGCAGCTTGGACAGTGGTGGGATGCTGTTAATTTTTCTCCTTGCTCTCCCAGGCCTGCTGCTCCCTGGCCCCCTCACTGCCCCACAAAGCCGCAGTACAGCATGAAAGCTGGAGGAGGCAGGGAGCAGCAAGCCTAGTAAGGGATATGGAAGTGGTGCTTAGCACTGGCAGGGAGGAGGCAGGGCCAAGGACTATGTCCTGTGTGATCACACAGCCTGGCTAAGGTGACCCTCAGAAACACTCTGGTGCCAGCACAACCTGAGATCCAAGCTGTCAGGGTCCCCAGAGGAACTGTGAGGAACCAAGTAAATTTTTATTTATGCCTCAACAAATGTTATAAATCCACTTTCTGACATGGGGTGAAAAATTACTACAGGGGCTATATACATGGTGGGACCCTTAACACACCCCACGTGTAAAGGAGATTGCAAGGAGAAAATGCAGGCAGGCTCTGTCTCTGGGGGGCTGCAAGAGACCTCTCCTCGGAGGTTGGCAGACCCCAAAGCCCAGGAAAATTTTGCCCGTCTGACCAATAGCCTTCCTAAAATAGCTGAGTTATAGGAGGAATCTCAGCATACAAAAGCAGTCAACACTGCCAGTTTTTCCTCTGCCATTTTCGGTTTTTTGTTGGCCTGGGAGCACCTGGAGGGTCCAGCTCCCGGCAGAGCCTCTTTCCTGCCTGTGTACCCTGCTGTCGGCGCTGTCCCGCTCGCCACAGCACCCTAGGGCTCGGCTGTTTGCCCGCGGGCCAGCCGCACCCGCTGCCGGCTGTGGGTCGTGGGCAGCCCGCGGCAGGCACGGCCGCTCGGGGCGGCTGGCCGCACACACGCTCCATCTGCGAGCAGGACACCGACAGAGCGCCCCAGGGTTGTAACAGCGCTGCTCTGTCCCTGCCTTCTGTTATTCTTTCCGTTTCTCATTTTCTCTCTCTGCTCTTTTCTATCTCCTTCTGGTCGGGACCATACCCTTTCTTTATCAAGAAACAGATTTCAGATATAATACTTGCTGCGTTTATGCCTTATTTTCATCCAAGAAATCTATCAAAAATAACTCTACTCTCCTTACAGGACAGGACAGTGACCAACACACTTGTGCCTCCCATCGGTGTCTGCCCTGTGACAGCAGAGCCATCTACCAGCCAAGGCCATGGGGGAGTCTGTCAGGAGATCACTTCTTTGACCTTCTCTGCCACCAGCAGAAATTGCTTACAACCCTCTCTCATGGCTGGGTTTGGGTTTTTCCCCTCCAACTTTTTCCCCCCTTTTTTCCCTTTAACAGCCTCCTGGGCCACCTGACACAGGGCTGGGGTCAGTCACTTGTGCTACTTACACTGGTGGGCTTGACCAGATACATGCCAGGCAGATGTTGCTCTGAAATGCTAAGGTCTAGCACCCAGTCGAATTCAATCTTGCTAGTGTTCTCCAGGATGATTGTGCTGTGATGAATTTCATTAAACATCTGGAGAGAAAGCATAGGAGTGGGAAGTTACAGACCCAGGCCTGCTGCTGGGAGTCTCCTTCCTCTCTCCCGGGGTTGAAAGCACACCCATCATGGGAGCAGGGACCAGGGAGCAGATACGGGCACCTGGGAACCTAAGGAACCCCCAGGCACAGGGCACCTGCACAGGACCAAGGAGCTCTGGCAGCACACAGAGGTGTGCTAACAACCATGTGAGGGCCACTAATAAATGAACCAGGGGACAAAGGCCCTCTGCACTCTGAGGGGTCACCAACAGCCAGGAGAAGCAGAGACAAGACTGAGGCATCTCAGAAGAAAAGGCACCTGCACTTAAGTATTGGCAAGCAACATACACACAACAAGGGAGTCACAGGGCAACACAGACAGAGCCAGCAGCTGGAAATATCTGTAGACTTTCAACTGAAAAAGAGTGAAGTGGGGATTATTCTGGGACAGTCTCTCCAATTATAGTGACTGGAAGCCCAACTTCTTCACTTGATTATTGCGTGGATTAAGCAAGAGCTTTAGACAAGAACATCTCCTTGGGAGATCAGGCTTTAGGAGTGGATCAGCAAAGGGATGTCTCAGGGATATGCCCCTCAGAGCATCCCCACTGAATGCTGCAGGAGGCAGTGTTAGGTACCCTGAAAAAGAAGCATTCCCAACATTTTAGAGAGGGTTGGAGACGGCCAATTTAAGCCAGCTTGGATGCCAGATGTGTCCCTCAAAGGTTGTACTTCCAAGCCCCAGAGCCAACAAAGGGGCTGGAAGGGAAGAAAGCCCTGGACTGAGGTGGGCAGGAACCCGCTGGCCGTGGTTCCAAGGCAGGGAGCTGTGCCAGGGCACATGTGTGGTACCTGAAAGCCGCAGTTGATCTCCCGCTGGCTCAGGGAGTAGCTGATGCGTGAGGCCTCCCCAGTCAGCTCCACGTTGTAGGTGGGGCCTCCCTCCACGTGGCACAGTGCCCTAACACTGGCCATGGTGTTGAGGTGGCCAGAGAAGGTGAATGAGATTTGTCGCCTCTCTCCTGGCTGCAGCACACCCAACTGCGGCAGGATAGTGAAAGCCTGGAGGACAGGAGAGATTGAGATGTTGAGTGTGGAAATGGATGCAGAAGAGCAGCTGTGCCTTGGAGTAAAGTAAAGCTGGAGAGGCCTGTTCTCCAAACATAGCCAAAATCACCCTGATCTCATGCTGTGTCCATGTCACTGATCAGTAGAGGAACCATGGGGAAAATCTTCTCCCATACTCACAGATCAATGCATTAATTAATACACTACACTAAAGAACTGGGATGTTTCTTGGCAGTAGAAATTCTCTCTGATGCTCAACTTGCCTTTAAAAAGCATTTCTTGCTGCATTTAGAAAAGGAGGAGACTCAGAGTGAGAGCTCTTGGAGCTCAGGGATGTCAGCGAAAGACTCCAGCCCAGCTCATCTGACTCCTGAGGCTTTTCCCCTCACTATCTGATTTATATGCAATGCTGAGGGCCACCAATGGGACTGGGAGCTACAGCCCTGCTTGCAACACTGAAAATGTGGAAGTGAAACAGATTCCCTCTTACCTTCTCCACTTGGAGGGGAGTATACAGTACGTCCACGGAACACCTGAATTTCTCCAACTCTTCTGGGCAATGGCTTTCAGGATGATATGGCTGCACCTGAAAAACAAGCCATTTTCTATGCTAGGAGGAAGAGACAGCCACTTTGCAAAGCCTCAGTTTATAAGACAACTTCAGAGCCACCACTGCAATACCAAGTGTCACGTGAAAGCATAGACCTGGAAACAGGTGGTCTGGCTGGGTTGGGAAGAGGCTACATGGAGATCAGGACTCATTACAGCTTGCTCTGGGAAAGAAGCTGGAGGTCTTATCATCATGATGCAGATAAAAGCCTCATCTTATCTTGTGAAGAAAACAAGGCAAAAAAAAATCCCACACTAAACACAGGTCTGTAGGATCTGAGCATGCTTCTTCAAGGAAAACTCTCCTATTTCTCCCTCCCACACATCCATGTCCAGCCATGGGCTGTGCTGCCCAGCCCACTCTCAGGGCACAGGACAGCAGGGCAGCAAAAAGGGAGGTCAGCAAGAGCATGACTTGTTGGTGGCAAGTTGGGGAGGCAACACAAGCAGTAGGTGTACAAGAAAATCTACCTCTGCTCCTAAAGATTTGGCAAGATCCTGTGCTTCTTTCAGGGGTGAGGCTGTCTCCTCCAGAGTTGTCATCTTGAAGCGTCTCCATTGAGATGACAAAGGATGACAAGTTCTCTTCATCCTTGGTGGTTGGGGTTGATACTTAGGTGGGTAAAGCTCTTGTCTGGAAAATAACATAACTATGAACAGGGACCTGCTGTGGGAGGAAGGGACACCTGCACGAGTAGCTCCTGGTCAGGATGCAGCTGCTGGGTGGGTGCTGGTGCGTTGACCTGAGAAATGGTTTGATCCAGCCCTTCTTAATCCAGGCTGGAGCAGGTCTGTTCTAAAGGCAGCCCAGGGACGACACTGAGGTAGCAGTGGTGCAGGCAGCTGTAACTGCTTGCATTGAGGAACTACAGAGGACAGGGATTAAAACCTTGTGGGGATGCAAAAGGCACAGTGGGAGAGGAAAAGACAGAGAAGGCAAGCAAAAATGTGAGATTTGAGTCACCAAGGGGCACACCCGGCCAGTGATGAACCAGCACAGCCCTCCCAGTGCCCAACGCCAGAAACTCTGCAGCTCTACCAGGTATTTATCAGGAATGTTTCCCTGACAGTCTTCGGAGATTGGTTGACATTTTCCAACACTCCCAGGTGACTCAGGTCACATTCCCCATGTTAAATTGAAGCAGGTGCTCAGGGTAACTCTGCTTGTGTTTCTAATGCCACGTGAGGGACACAGTTGAGCCATGCCTGCCTCTCACCCTGCTGAGCTACAAGCACTCCTCACAGTCAAACACAACCTGGATGCTCCATTCCCAGACAGGCATTCAATGCCTATAATGACCTGCTCCCCAAAGTATCAGTCTTTAGCTTTGTAGCTTGTTATCTAAGGCTGGATTTCATTTCTGGATGAGGGGCTCTCTCATCATAACCCTTGAGATCCCTAATCATCTATTCCACTGTTTTATTTTTAATGAATGATTTGAGGCAACTTCCCAGGACCATGGTGCCCAAAAAATTACATTTTTCACTCTAAAGTAGAAACTGTCTGGGAGGCAGGGATAGGAGATGATGTGATGTTCGAACAAGTCCTGTGTCAAGCAGTAGAGAACCCATAAGGGACCTGTTGCAGTGGGGAAAAGTCAAAAGGAGTAACAAGTGTCACAAAAAAAAGGGAGCGAAGAATCCATGGTGTCCACTGAAAGCTGAGCCCTGGGAAAAAAATCATCCTAGCACTAAAGGAATTGTCTCAGAAAAGAAGGGAAGGGAAGATAACAAGATGTTCAGCATCAGCCCAGGTGCTAAATAGCTCTTTCTTTGGTGTTGGGACTTTCTGGGCATCCTCCAGCACCATTCAAGGGAGGAAGGCAAGGAGCAGAGAGAAGCTCCTGCAGAGAGGACCCATCCCAAAGCAGAGGGACCAAAAGGGCCTCCAGCAGCACTGTGAGAACTGGGACTAGGAGCCCTTCATCAAGGTGGACATTGCCTCAGAGCACAGAGATCTGAGAGAGCAGCTTTCACCCCAGCTTTCCTTCCCAGGGGAAACCACTATGGGGGCTATGCAGCACCGAATTGGTGGAAAACCTATTCCCTAAGCATCCAGCTTGACCACGGCTGGTCAGTGTTATCTGCACAAGAAAAAGTCAGAAGAGTGTCAGATCCTAGGCAAACAGCTTTGTTCTTTCCAAAGTACAAACAAGACACCAGGAAGAGGAGCTTCAAGGAGAGGGCAAAGGTGCACATACCTCAACTTGTTCACATGGCTGTCCGAATGGAATGACCAGTAATACTGGACAGGCAGTGGGCTGCAGTTGATCATCTGCAGAGAACGCATTTTGTCAGTGCCAGCCAGGATGCAGCCAAACTCCAGGCTGCTGGGATGAATTTGGAGATTGGGGAAGTGGACTTCTCCCTGAAGGTCAATATGCTCCACATAAGGATGGCCGTTGGCCATGCTTATCTTCAGAACCTTCTTTTCTTCCCAGCTATGAAAATTCAGTTTATAAGCTGGGTCAAAAGCGATGTAGAAATGACAGGTCTGCCCTACATCCAGTGTCACAGGCTGCAAAGAGATGAACAGTAATTAATTACCTGTGGGATGACATCCCAAGGTCTAACAGCATGAAACAGTAAATGCTTGAAGTGTGACCCCAGCATGGGCTCCTCAGTTCATCATTCATTTCTTTACAGCAATGGTCTGACTGCAGGCACCACAGTCTAGTCCAGGATTCCCTCAGGCCCATGTTCCTGTGCTCAGCAGCAATACAAGGGGGTGGCTGCTGGAGAGCTGGGATGCTTTCCAGGAGACGCCTTTAGTGCCTGGCTGGCCCAGACCTAGCTGCCTGCTCCCTTCTCCTTAAAGCCAGGATGGATCTTCTCAGTTCAGATAAGATTTTGACCCCTTCACAGCTCTGCTGATGCAGCTCAGGCCAATCCACTGCTGACACTACAGAATAAACTTCTTGACTCAAGAACCTCCCAACAGAAAGGCACCACAACATCCCTCCTCTTCAGACCCCACTGGAGGAGTCCAGGGCTGCTCACCTGGCCAGCTGGAAGGGGCTGCTGGTCCACATCGCAGACCAGAAATGGCTGCTCCAAGTCCAGCACAATGCTGAATGGCAGCAAGCAGACGTTTTTTAAAGACAAAGGCTGGTACTGCAGTGCCAAGACATCACTGGGTTTCTACAGAAACAGGAGACAAGGAAACACAGCTCAATGAGCCACAGACCTCCTTCTGCTTCTGCTGTATCTCACATTTTTCAGCCCCAGAAGTGCATACATCTCTATTTACTCTTTCTATTTGTGCCTACCCTTCCAGGAGATTTTTCTTTATAGCAGATGCTTTTCATGTTTAGAAACCCACAGGATGCTCTAGGGACAGGGAAATATTCCCATGTACAGATGAGGGAATAGGGCCCTGAGAGGAGGCGGCTGCTTGAACAAGATCTAAAGCAGAAAATCCAGACCATTTGTCTCCAGTTTTGTCCCTCTATTGGGCAGAACAGCACTTAAATGGTCTTCACTCACACACAGACATTTCTTACAACCTTCTTGGCTCTAGCAGTCTCATAAAAGCAGTTCATCTGCAACATATGTCCTGCAGCCCCTGCTACATGGACATGGTGTTTGGTCTCAAAGCTATGATCAGCCTAAGGCTCCTCCTTCCTCTCTATGCATTGTGCTGGGCCTCCTGCATGGTTTAGAGAAACCAGAAACTTTGGGAAACTAGTTCTGGATGATATCAGGCAAGTGCTGTGCCATAGTATGCAATAAATCATTTTATGTGTGTGGCATTGAGCATAACCCAGGCAGAATCAGGGAGCGCTGAAGAGCTTCTAGTTACATCTGAACTGCCTTTTCCAGGGATTCTGTACTTCAGTGGAAGTCTGGGAACCAGAGGAGAGGCCTGAAACTACAGAAAATAAATCACAAAACATCTTCTCTTTTTCAGATAACTTGCAGCAGAGGGAAAGATGATGCTGGAGTTGGGATCCAGAGACTAAAGGGCACCTGCTCTGCCTCAGTGTTATCATCACTGCAGCTGCAGGATGTCTGGAGGTCCTTTGAAGCAGGTGAGTTTTAGGGAAATGCACAGAGCTATACCATATAGCTATACCATAAAGCATCCATGCCAACAGCAAAGAAAGGCAAAGAGACACAGGAGATGATGAGTTTTTCCTTGTCAGCCTGAAGAATTCACAGGAATCTCCATTTTTTTCCCAGCTGCCCTACAGCATCGGTGTACAGACATCACCATGCCTTGAAGGATCTCATAAACCTCCCTTTACAGTGAGCACAGAAATTGGCATTTCTCTGGAAGTGGCCACGATCCCCCTTGGCAGTGCAGCTGTAACTGCAATTTTACATTGGGGAAGTTAATTACCAGTCTCATCTCTAAAAGCATCTTCACTCACTTTACAAAGTGCCTCAGGAAGGCTAAAGAGGGGCTTTAACACAAGCACACACCCCTCTCAGCCATGCTGTTAAATGCCAGGATGCAATCCAGAGACTTACCTTCTCCACTCTGAAAGAGAATTGTCTGGCTGATAATTCCATAAGGGGATCAATAAACTCGCAGGTAATGGTTGCTTCTATCATCTTCTTTCCCCTGCGGCCTTTCTCAATGAGAATTTCACAAATCAGATGATCCTGCACCACCTGCATGCAAGAGTCACTTGTCAGGAGTGGTTGATGGCAGGGCATCCAGCAAATGCCCTGCATTGGCTCAGCACCAACCTCCCACCACAGGCCCTATTCTTGCCTCAGAGTTACAGTCACTGCCCCCTTTTCTTCCTGTGATGCAGCTTATTTATTCTACACTCAGTTGTCTGTAACACTGCACCCCAATGTCAAGGCACTGTGGAACAAGCGCAGGGGAGGGGATCTGATGGTTCTCCAGGCTCAGCCCTTGGTGGGAACCTCACCTGTGCAGTCTGGGAGACGCCTCGCAGCACCACATCCACAGACTCGCCTGGCTGCAGCTCCATCGTTGGTGGGTCCAGCTTAAACACGAGGCTGATACGTTTGGGGCTCTGGCAATCATCTTTGGTCTTGAGGCTACTGATGGCTGAGACGCTCTGGCTCTCCTCCTCAGGTGGGCTGAGACATTCCACACTCCAAAAGAGCCAATGTAAATGGTGGCCCTCGTTTTTTACTTCGAACCGATGAATACAGGGAAGGAAGCTAGAATAGAAGCCAGGATGGAAAATAGTATGGGACTAGCTATTTCCCTGGTCATTAGATTGCTCCCAATGAGCAATCTGAGATGATAATAGCTTTAAGACTGTCTTCATTTCCAGCTCTTAATGTGGATCAGAAATAGTGTCTGATAAGCTGCCCTTCTGAAGTCATTATTGCAAAGAGAAATATGTTTATAATGGTAATGCAGCATTTTCCAGCCCAGGCTAACTGGTCCTGGTGTTTTCCTCCAGAATGTTTGTTCTGGGGTGATTCATAGTGTTACTGTATTTTGTATTAATCTACACGCAAAACTGTTACTGAATCTTTGAGATCCTGCACTTTGGGACCTTGTGTGTGGGGGTATGATTGCAGGCATTTCTAAAAGCCAGCTCGGAGGCACTTTCTGGATGATCCCAGCAAGCTGGTAAAAATCGTCTGCCAGCTCCAGGACAGGAAAGCAGGGGAGCAGGGCCTCTCCTGTTCGCAGCACCTTTGGTTTTGACTGGTAGCCATTTGTAGAAACTTTTGCACTTGTAGCCATTTGCAATTAGAAACTGTTTCAAAGTGAACTTTGCAATCTGTGCCGAGCGAGGTGCTGGGCAGAGCAGGGCAGCAGCAGAGCCCACGAACAGCAGGAGCAAGTGGCGGCAGCGGCGCTGCTGAGCCCACACAAACCAGCAAGTTTCCATCTGCCTCTGGAAGTGCTCTGTGGGCTCCTGCCTTCCTGGTGCGGGTTGTCACCCTCCTGTCTCTTTGCTCCCGGGGCCCCTGCTTGCCTGGGAGGCACCATTTTGGAAGGGAAGGGTGTGATGCCATCTTCCCTCGGTCCCTCAGCCACACCGAGGGACCGCCTCATCCGGGCGCCATTTTGGGAACCTCATGTTCTGAGGAAGCCTGCGAGAGCATTCCTTGATCAAGTCAGGACATAAATGTGTTAGGAATCAAGACAATTCAGTGGCCATTTAGCAACTGGTTTCCCTTTCAGTGGCTTTTGAGGGTATCTAACAACTCTCAACTGGCCATCACAGGTTTCTAAAGGAATCTCTGTCTTCAGGGAAGGAGTCAGGGCTTTGAACACTGAAGAAGATTTTTTCTTGAAGAACTACAGCAAAACTGCTCCTTGTTGAGACAGGAGGAGAGGTGGGAGTGGAGAGATCTCCTACCTGAATTGGTATCCCAAGTTGAGCTCTGGGACGAATGGTTTGTCTATGAAAACTGTGGTGCCAATGCCTTCAGCCAGGACCGGGAAGGTGATCCAAAGACTGTTCCCAATGAACACTTGGATATTGTCACCAAAATGCCCGGTGTCATCCATGGTGGCTGTGATAGTCACAGGAATCTTGCCCCTAGCAGGGATCACTCCTTCTCTGGGTTCAAAAACATACCAGTGGGGTTTGCAAGCCTGTAAGACAAGCATAATATGCATTTAGGATGGAAACTATACACCCTGGTCTCTTGTGGGACATAAGAAAGAAACGGAAAGACTAAAGGGGGGAGGATAAAAATCATAAAGCCTTAATTTCTCTAAATTTAAGCTACAGTATCAGGCAACAGCAGAGCTTATACAACCTGTATTTTCCTCTCCTTTAACGGACTTACCTAATTAACCCAGTTTTGGCCAACCCAAGGGATGCTTATCCTCAGGAAAGTATTCCTTCCCTTGTCTTTCTCTGGAGTATGTGTCAAGGAAAGCTGCTTTCTCTCTCCTGGCTTCTCACAAAGGCTCAAGGCCAGAGGAAGCCAGGACTGCTCAAATGCCATTCCAGAAACCACACAGCTGGAGGACACTGCTGAGAGCCTCAAGAATAAGCCTGCAAAGCCAGCTGAGCAATACCCCAACACCAGACTATTCTTTCCCGAGGGGCCATCAGTGCTTCTCAACATCCCCTAAAGGACTGAAGCCCTCACTTCCCACTGATCATCAGCTGTAGAGAGGTGCTCCAGTGCCCTCTGCTTTGGAAAAGTCACCTCTAAATGGCACCTCTAAATAGCAGAGCAGGAAAGCAGGAAGCAGAAAAAAAACAAAAACCTGCAAGACATGCCCTCTAAGCATGGCATGGCCTTCCCAAGCCCCTCGTCCTCTGGTTTCTCATGGACCTCCCTCTACAGATGGGGCAAGAGAGCAGGAAGCTGCCCCGGGGAGGGGGAAAGGCCTTGCAGCAGCACAGCTGCACAAACACAGCTCTGCAGGTCCAGCCCTGGTACGAGCATGTGAAACCCATCCTTTACATGGCCCAGCCAGCCAAGGTGCATTGCTCCCTGCAGAGGCTGAAAGCAGAATTTCATTGTGGAGTCAGAGAAAGCTGTCCTGGAAAAATCCCTCACTTTAAGGCTGCATTGTCCTCCAATAGCTGGAAAAGCAGCAAGAGGAATGTTCACGCCCCTCCTCCTTGGCTCAGGAGGCTGAGTCTGGACTCTCCCACATGGTCTGATGCTTTATCCAGGGACACAAACAAGTCCATAGTATCAGGTTTTAACCAGCTCCACAAGTTCAACACATCCAACATGAAGAAGAACAAATCTCAAACCCCTCATAGATCTCCTCCTCCAGCAGGCATCTCACCCAGCCCCAGCCTACAAGCCCTTCCTGGTTGCACCAGCTCTGTTCCCCCTGTCAGGGGAGTAGCCCCAGCTCCTTCTGCCCTATGCAGCCTCCACATACTAAGCAGCCTTTCTCTGCAGCTGGTACCCAAAGATGCTCTTCAACGGCACAGAGATCAGAGGCTGTGGGGGTGCACAACCCCCATACATGTCTTTGTGTGAATGAGCAGTCTGAGGACAGACCCTGCACCCTGCTCTTTACTATTAACAGCAGTTTGGAACAAAGCAAATGTAGATGAAGCAAGGAAACCATAGGGAAATCCATGCTCTCTGGGGAGCAAAGGACCACAGGTTTCTCCTGATCTCAGAGCTCCAAAAATGTGATAAGCACAGCTAAAGACTTTTCATAAAATTAAAGAACTTGTCAACACAATCCAGACTAATTTCTGCTTCAATATCTTTGTACCTCATTTCACTGAGGGGTGCCCCAGCTAAAACCACTCCAGAGTCAGGCTCCTCTTGCCTCACTCAAATGGAATATTGGAGTATCTTGCCTCCTCTCACACAGGGTGATATTGAAATCTTGCATATAAAAACCAAGTCATGGCTACTACTGACCCGTCAATTTTCCTGGAAAACAGCTCCACAGATACTTACTGCCTGTATCCTGAAGTCTACAGGGGATAAACCTTCATTGTAGAGGGTAAAACATTTTGAATAAGACTGTAGTACTGGGATCTTGCCAAAGTCTATCACTTCTGGAAGTTGGTAGATGTCTGCCAGCCGTCCAGTGCTCTGTAATACTACACTCTGTTCCAGGAAGCAAGCAAGAAAGATTTAAAAAAACCAACAAAACAACAAAATAAACCAAAACAGAGAAACCTAAAAAAGCTTAAACAGCTCAACCTCACTGAAGTTATTTCTTTAAGGACAGCTACCACTCTCCAGCTGAAATGCTGGGCTTTTGAAAAAAAATAAAAAAAAAAAAGAATTAACATGTTCATCTCCAAATTAAAAAGAATTAAGGCAAGAGAAACTTTCAAACTACAAATTATTGGCCCAAAGGTAAAAGCTTTGCAAGAAATCTCTAGTTAAGACCAGACTCTCTATTTAGGACCAGGCTACAGTTAAACAGCGGGTTATTCTGGTGGGGAGAAACCCTCCTCTTTAAGGTAAGTAGCCTGATAGTTGAAAGCAACTGTTTTGTCAAACTTCAGGTTCTCTAGCACAGCCTGCACTGCCTGTCCTTCCTGTTGACTGATTTACATGCAGTGCCACAATGGCCCAGGTTCAGATGTTTGGCGCCATCCAGGGAATTTGGCATCATCGTTTTCATGTTTTAATATAAATTTAAATCCTTTCAACTACTCTTCAAATGCCAGTTTTCCTTTCTTTTACAGAAAACTCAAGGTTCCCTGAAGTCTTCTGACGTCCTCTTTTGTGTTCAGAGAGATGACAAGACATTTTAAAACAGATGTTTCCAAAGTTAACAGCATTTTAAAGATTAATTAACTGTTTTTATCCTCAATTCCAGCTTAGATGAACTACATTCTGTGTCAGACACTGAGATTACCAGCTGTAAGGCATGAGCTGTTTACATCACCAATCCCTTCTGGCCTCCACAGCAGCCTGTGCCTGTTTTCCCCAGAAGAATCCCTGTACACTTTGCACCCTGGCAGGACGAGTTGCACAAAGGCACACATCTCCCCTCGCACTCACCCGTGGGTTTCTCTCATCCCCGAACACGCCGATAACAATACGGGTGCGATGCTCGCCCAATTTTTGGACTTCGATTACGACTGGAATCTCTGCAGTGCCGTGAGGCTGGACAATCCCACAGGGCTGGGGGCTGGAGTAGAACACAGGAGTGTCCTCCGTGCGTTTCTAGAAAGGACAGAATCAAATGCAGCTTCAGAGGGACCTCTGAAGAAATTTTAAACTCCTTAACATCCACCATAACAGCAACTGACACACATTTTTAAAAATATCCAGGACAAAGGTAAAAGGCACAAACAAGGTGCAAGAATTGTAGGCTTAGCATTCTCAGGGGGTCTTACAAGGAGGCTTTCAACACAGCTGTGGGTGTATATATATGGGTGTATATATATGGTTATATATATAGGTGTATACATATGGGGCAGCAGCTTTTCATAACCCTCTAAGATCTCCCATAAGAAAACACCCTGAAGACTAGAACATAAACTGTTTCCTTGGGAGGTTACACTGCATCCTAAAGTTTACATTCGTGTAGGATCCTGTTCTCAGCAGATGTTTAAGACTGAATAGAAACCACCAAGGTCTTATCCAAATCCTTTTTTCCCCTAATAATTTATTTAATAATATTTGCAAGGAGGAGGTGGATACGATGCCACACCTGAGGAATAAGTGCGTAGCAGCCAGGAACTTCGCTGAAATTCCTAACAGGTAACTTGGTCTTGTGTGGCATCTTCAGGTGGCACTGAGAGTACAGCGGCAAGTCATAGTTAACTTCCAGGTCAGGAACAATGCATCTGGGCAAAGAGATGACCCCAAGAGAATCAGAGATACTGAGAGAATGGAGAACATTTACCCCTGAAGATTGTGAAATGGAGCATAATACATTTGTCACTGTCAAACAGACATTTAACAGCCCTACAGTGATCAATTGCCTTCAAAGTCTTCCCACTCAAACATGTCTTGTCAAGGAGGGGCAAACCCTGAGAGGCAGCACCCAGAGTCTGTCAAGTGCCCCAGGCAGAGAACTTTGTCCCACAGCTGCCTCAGCCCCTCCTTTACCCAAGAAGGCTTGCAAGGACTCCTGTAACAGTCCCAGTGATCCATGAGCTCTGAGGGAGCCTTCCCAACAAAGATCAGTGCTCACTAAGGCTCAAGGAACACACAACTAGTGTGTCAGTAGAAATGACTCCCTTCTCTCCCATGGCACTGTTGCCCTGCCTGAGAACTCAGCTGTTTGCCCCAGCCTTGGAGGGCTCGGCACACCACCTGCCCTACAGAGTGGGTGATCACCCCCTCCCAGTTCCTACAGCTCTCTCAGTCCTTCACAGGTCCATGCACTGCCTGTCCCCAGTTGCACCTGCTTAACGAAACTGCAGCCCAGGCACTGACTGGATGGCTCTGCCTGGGAGAGGAACAGCACCAGGGAACTGCATCTCTCTTGTCATTCTACTGATGCCCACAGCAGCACAGCAGGATAGAATTTGGCTGCAGCAAGAACAACTTTTGGTTTAAGTCTGAGAACATGAAAGCTCAAAATGGGAAGCAGAGGGAAAGAGAAAAACGAGAGCTGGCCTGCCACATCAAGGGCTGTTTATCCCTCGTAAGATCTTGCCCTCACCACTCTTGCTGTGAGCCACTTCCCCGCTGTCACGTGCCCTCATGAACAGAAGCAGACCCTGACTCTCAGCAGCTGCTTGGTGTGTCCCAAAGCAATGCAGGGTGGTTGCAAGCCAGCATAACTCCACCTCTTGCAGTAAGGAGAAGAGGCCCTCAGGAAATTTGTTGCACCTCAAGCACCAAAAACCAGGCCAAGAAATTATATCATTCCTGGTCCCTTTAGAAAAAGGCCCAGGACCGTGCTGGGCTGTGAGCAGCGGTGCTTTTCACCACAGGCTGCTTTCCAAGCACTGCTGTTCTCACATGCAGCTGGGCAGAACATGAGGCCATTAAACAACACTTCTCCATGGGAGCTGAGCCAGCAAACCCTGGTCAAGGCAGTGTGCTGGGGGAGGCCAGGGAAGTGCTGGTACCTGGCCAGGATGGTCAGTGATGCCACTTCAGTGCCAAAATCCTCCAGGTCCACCAGCATTCTCCGGCAGAAGTCCATCACGGTGTTGGAACACAGGGTGACCTGGTGGAAGAGAAGAGCAGTGAATTCTTCCTTTAAAAAGCTCATTACCCACATGTGATATTCTCCAGTTCTTGTTCCATGATAAGGAAAGGGAGGATTTAGCCTTAATTTTTCTGCTGGTCCATGTGTAGAGCACAGTCTTTGGGAGTTACAAAAGCCTTCTGGCAATACCAGATTTGTTAAACACACCTTGCTATCAGGGCATAGGTCAGCTAAATTAAAACATTAGACAAAAGCTCACTGTATTCAAATTAAGGGGCCAATTTTTCATCTGACTACAATGACATAAATGCAGAGGAAATCTGCTGACTTGAACAGACTGAGCAGGTGCTGGGCAGTTCATGGCTGCAGAGTTTTTGTCTCTTCTGGAGATCCCTGCAGGGAACACAAATCATTCTGCTCCCCAGGAGAAGAGAAATGAGACCAAGAAGAAAAGCGAACTACTTTATACAATGATATTTCTCTAACAGCCACCTTGTGTCCTCATCCTTCCTCTGCCCACCTGCAATCGAAGAAATTGCTCTCAAAAACACAAGAACAGCTGCAGTACTTGACCATCTGGTACAAGATTTCAGCTTGTGATTTTGGAAACAAAACCGTGCTCCTTAAGGAATATCCCAGGTAACAGCTAGCAGAGGCCTCAGGCCAGTGCAGATCTCTCCCTCACACGATGCTCAAAGCTGGCAGCAGAGCTAAAGCCCTCCCACACTGCAGTGAAGCTTCAGCCCTGGTGCTGAAGCACGTATTGCTGGACTCTTCCCATACCTCGATAACCTGGTGTCCCTGGGGAAGGATGATCCCTTGGCTGGGATTAATTGTGAACTCCCTTGGCTCCACATAAAAATGAATTCCTTCTGTCCAGGATGGGTCGCTGTCGTCGCGTATTTGATCAAAGCTTCTAACAGGAGGCTGCATGCCGTCGTCAGACATGCGGAGCTTGAACCTCAGGGGCACTAGGGAGGGGTTAATGAGGCAACAGGTCTTGGTGTAGGCAAAACCTAGGAAAAGGACACGAATATCCATTTAGGCACCAATTATGTCATGACTCTTGGTGGGAATATCCTGGTAGGATAAAAGTGTGATTGGAATTTAGCTCTTTATTATCTGAACTACAGCTCACTGAGAAGCTGCACAAGAAAAGAATCATCACTTAGTTCCTTTTGATACTGATTCCAGACTGCAGCCTTGAAAATGCCCAGTCTTAGCCCTGCTGAACACTGCAAGCTTCTCTCTTTCTGATGGAGAGGAGCTCCCTCACCTGCCTGTAAGAGATGGTTCAAAGTTTCCCTCATCTTTTTTTGCCTCACGACCGTTGCAAGAAGACCCTGAGGACCCCCACCCTGGTCAGCTTTGGACAGTGGTTTCCTGGCCTGGTCATGGTGAATGCTTGCCAAATGACTGTTTGCAGGTGTCTTGTGCTCACTGGACCTGCTGTCATGGTACTGAAAACTGCATGTACTGCACATCTGCACCTGCCTCTCGGAGCACCTCACAAGGGCCCATAAATCTTCCCACCTCTTGGCCAGAAGCCACTCGCTTTGGAAAAGGACTGTAAAAAAGCAACCCTCTGGAGAAGCTTTTGAGATCTCCCCACGGATGAAGACCCGTCCATTGGCTGGCCCACAAGGACATGTCTCGTCTATTGGTAGCTATTCCCCCATCCCCCTCTTTTTCTCTCTATACTTTGTTTCCTATATCTCTCCCCTCTATTGCAACTGAGTTGTTGGCATCCAATAAAAATGCATTGCTGTGCTGATTTGTCCCCTGCTGTGTCTTTTGCACCCCTGAGATCAAACAAACCATCATGACCCCCACCTGTGTAGGTGGATCGTCACACCTACCCCAAACCAGCACCAGTTATTTCTCACTGATGAGTGTGCAGCCAGACTGAGCATTTACTGTGAAAATTCAAGCTGTAAAATTCCCTGTTTAGTCTGCCAACATATTCCCACTGTTTTCAAGTATATAAACAGTGAATTGTCATTGAGAAGAAACTTCAGCAAAAGAAAGTGAGGATGGAATCAGGAACTAAAACATGATAGAAAGAATCCTAATGCAGTTTCTCTCTGCAGGATTCTTAAGGTATTTCTTGGTTTGGGCCAAACAGACTGAGCACGTGACAGCTCAGAGCCCACTCAACTGGAGGCAAACCAGAGCCTTGCTTCGAGATTAGCAATTAAGAACCATGTCCCACCTCAACCAACATCACACCCATGCTGCTCACTGTGATTGCTGCCTGCAAAGGATTCATCCTGCTTTAGCTCTGAGATTTGCTTTCCATACTGGCAAGCCAGAGATACAGCCACGTATGGTGGGGATGTCCACTGCAGAGCCCAGACACAACCTGCTCTGCAGTGGACATCTGGTTTGGCTGGCCAGCTCTATGTGGAGGAGACTTCTCTCTGGGCCTGCTCACCAAGAGTCATTTGAACACAGATGAGGGGGGAAAAAACAACTGCAGGCACAGCCCAGGGCTTCTCCATGCGCTTCAACAGTAATCACTGCTAGCTCCAGCAGAGAGGCAAGGGAGGCACAAAAAGGACAAATATGGATGTCAAAACTTCAAATGAAACTGAGGTCACCACATGCAGACAACAATCAGCAATTAAAGAAAGGCAAAGATACAACAGCTGCCTTCAGCTGAATAGACCTTAGGAATGAAATCAGATTAAGCAGGATGAATCTCCTGTTACAGAACAGTATATCTACCTGTTGCCTTTCTTATTTCATTTATTCAAAAGGCAACTTAACAAGTGCCTCAGTGGTGATGGAGAGTGGTGAAGAAGCAGCTCAGGAAAGGCAATTGTTTTCTTAAAAAGTTCATGAACTTCATTGTTATGGGTTTAGGCTTCGTAGTGGATTTTCCTCTTGGTCTGGGAAGGGCGAAATGGGTATTGGGGGGTTTGTCTGTGGGGGTGGGCTTTTCCATTCGAGATTTTTTTGGGAGTTGTGGTGTGATGTCGTGGGTGGTTGTGAAGTAGGACCTGAGGTTTTGCAGGGAGCAGACTCTTCCTTCCTTCCTTCCACTCAGAGATGGGGAAGCTCAACCGCGTGGTGTTGCGGGAGGTTGTGTGCTTGGCCCCGGCACTTCACTAGGCTGCAGCTCAGCACCATGATCAAACCTGCCTGCCTTCCCTGCTTCTGCCTGCTGCTGTTTGGCACTGCTGAGATCCCCTGCTGCCCGTGAGTTTGCAGAAGGAGAGATTGCCTTCCTTCTTTCCCTGCCGGTGCCGGCTGGGAGGGGATCATTGCCCTGCCAGAGCCCACAGCTCCTCGTGCCTGTGATTGTAACTACACCAAAGAGCGAAAACAGTACTTGGCGGGTTGGAAACTTCTGTTATTGCCTCGTCTGTGCTGTCTTGATATATTCTAGTAAAGAATTGTTACTCCTTTTCCCATATTTTTGCCTGGAAGCCCTGTAATTTCAAAGGGATAATAATTTCGAGGGAGGGAGTAATCTTTCCATTCCAGGAAGATTCCCACCTTCCTTGGCAGACATCTGTCTTTTAAACCAGGACAGAGACACCAGAAAATACTCCCGTTCTATTCCTTGGTACTATTTGATCTCACAATGGCACAATGCTACATGAGGCACCAGCAGCCCTGGAGTTCACACCCCGAAGAGGCTGCTGTAGCAGAACATGAGTGACGGATGCTTTCATGTTCAAACGGTCCATTTTGGAATGCACAGATCCCTCACACTGTGTCCAAGCCCAGGGAACACTCACCAAAGGAAATGTCACCGAAGTCGAGCTTTTCAACGTTGAAGTGTAAAGTTGGTTCACAGACACATCCCCTGCAATGAGTAGGACAGAAGAGGAAACAAATTGGTTAAAGGGAATTGCAAAATGTCTGGCTATCGTGGCTTGGGGCATAAAACCTGGTCAGGGGCACTGTGGGTTTCAAATCAACACACCACCATGTGCTCAGCACAGTGTCCATGTGGACAGGAGGCAGATAAAGCCCAGTGGCATGCAACCAACAGCCACTGATGGGGCTTTGGGCACAGGGCAGGCAGGAAAAGCCCCTGAGTTGCTGGTGGTCCTATGAAGGACCCTGAACACACACCCAGACATTGCTCCGTGCCTCAGTTTCCCCATCTGTAATGAGATGGACATAAAGGTGTCCCCACAAACTTCTGTAACCAGCCTTTCCAGCCACAGGTTTCCTGCTTTGATACTTCTTAACTGTAGCTGGTGTTCCCATGGAGGAACTTTCTCAGGAAATGTTGACCCACACAATCATTACAGACAGAATTTTGAGATACGAAGCCAGGGGAGCCCCAAACATCCTCTGAAAAGAGCAGCAACAGTGGCCAGATGAATCCTAGAGGAAAGGACCAGCTTGTCACCAGTGCACCACCTAGCGCAGCCAAGAGCAACATCTTAGCCAAACATGGATGTCCTGAATCTGCCACACCACCTCACCTGTCCATGAACTCAGCAGACAGACTCCAAAAGTCACCAACATCCACTGAAATCAGCACTTGAAGCTGCACAACACTCACGAGTTTATTTCATGGTTGATGCCAATCAATGCCCACTCTGCCTTTTGATTAAAAATCAAGGACCAGTGAACTGTGCCTTCTGTTGTGTTTACAGGACTGCCACTGGCTCTGCTCTCCACATCTCAACAAGAGACACCTGCCCTTGCTCAAGGACAAACCTGCTTATGCAATAACATCCCATGACCAGTTTGGGGAAGGGACAGAGGAGAATCAATTATTTGATGGTGGAAGGTTCCAACTTGATTTCCAAAATAAAAAAGCAGCACTTTTCCTACAAAAACACAGCCAGCATAATTGTTTCTCTACTATGGGCAGACCTACTCACCACTTTTCTCTTGCTAAGTAATAACTTTAATGTTCTTTTTAATCATCTCCCTTATCTTATTGGTATAATCGACTGCAGATTGCTTTCATTTCTTTACGGCCTTGATCCAGTGCCTCCCAACAGCAACAACCTAGATCCAAAGCTCCAGAGCAGCCAGCATCAGCTTTCCTGCTTACCCTACATTATCCTACCAGTACATGGCTCAGGCTAGCAGGGACAAGCCCTCATGCTGCTGTGGTCCTGAGACTGAGCTCTGCCTCCCCTGTTATCATCCCTTCTCCCTTTTGCTGGGCCAGGATTATCTTTTGCAGTAGCACTAGCCCACAGGATGATGCCCACGTCCTTGGGACAGTTCCTGCTGCACAATTCCCTGTCTCCCACATCAGCCCTTTTCTGGAAAGGAGGTACCAGAGCACTCTCTGCACAGGAGCTGGGCGTGCAGCTTGTCCCCCACAGCATGGCCATGACAGGTGAGGTGAGGCTGCTGCTGCCCGTTTGGGATGGATTCTTAAGGGAAGTTTTAAAAATCACTGCTGCTGGTGCCGAATCACCCAGGCTGGCCCATCTCCAGTGCCCTCGGGGCCTTGCTGGGTGTTCAGGTGGGACATCCCAGAGCAGCTACTGCCCAAAGCTGATCCATCCCACTGCCTGCCACAGCTTAAGCAGGAGACATCCCTGCAGGGAGCAGTCACTCCAGCTCCTGGATACCCACACAGGGCAGCAGGCACCCCCACACTAAAGGGATGCCAGAACCAGAGCCAAGATTAGGACCTCAGGCAACACCTTTTTTTTTTTGCTCAACCCCAAAATGAAGCAGGTGGGGGATGTTGCAGAAACAGCTACAGATGTGCCCACCAAGTTCCCAGAGCCCTTACTTGATCGTCAGGATTGCAGACGTAGGCGATCCAGCCACAGTGAACTGGAATTCTTCCTCAAACCTCCCTGCTATGGTGGCATTGAAGGAGATCTGGATGGTCTGGATCCGACCTGGTGCAATGATGCCCTCCTCAGGTGCAAACTTGAAGCAGTAGCCCACGTTTGTGGTTGAAGGGATATAGGTGAAGGGAGCATCAATAGCTCCTTGGTTAATCAGTTCCACCTGCAGCAGCAAGAAAGCAAAATGGAAATACATGTGGAATCTTCCCTTCGTGCAAAGCAGAGGTAACTCCACATAACTGGAATCAGCCTGGGGTTATCCCATGGACACTGAGATTCTGGTCAGCATCACCAAGCTCATTCAGACCTGGCCCTGAGAGCAACGTGGGGTGATTGCAGCTGCACAGTGAATCACCACAGAGATGCTGCTGCCCCCGCTAGCACAGCTCCAGCAGTACCATCAACTTAGTCGCCTTTTCCCATATAATGAAAACAATACGTTGATAATGAGGCATGAGCATCCATATGTATAGACAGCACCATCTTTTGGTAGGAAAACTCAGCAAGTCTTTCCCTTCAACAGCCAAGCTTTTGAAAGTGTCTGGCATGATGTAGTGCCTCATTTTCGACCTCTTTCAGTTGCTCTCTCTTTATTATTTTTGCAAACTTGACACTATTGCAGGGGAGGCAAATAGGTAGAAAAATCCTTTATTTTATTCCCAGGAACATTCTTCTCTTTCTACAGTCAGAGATGCACCAAGGCTGAAGTGAGGGACTGGTCAGCAAGGGGAAGAACTCCCAAGCCCTTTGTAAGGAGGCTGGATGGCTTTCCTGTGACTTCCAGGAAGAAGCAGGAGACACTTGACTGAAAAATTGTTTGCCGTGGACTGAAGCTCAAATGTAGCCAGTTTGTTCCAGCTGCTTCTGAACAGCTCAGTACAAAGGTGCCTTGTGTCTGGAGCTGCCACAAAGCCTCTGAACAAGCAGCTTTTTGACCCAGTGTTGGTTTCATATGCCAAGGGGTTATTTTACAGCAAGCCTCTCAGCTGATCCCCAAGGAAGGCTGCCCAAAAGCAGGGACTGGGGCTTCATGAATCACAGACACACCTTTGTGACCCCCCAGATTTGACCAGTACGTCAAATATCCCCTGCTCACAACTGGCCAGGTTGGCAGGAATTCCACAGGTCCACCAGGCTTGCTGCTGCCTCAGGAGCCATCAGGATCCATCCCAAGCCCTGCTGCTCACCTCATAGACGTGGGGGGTGTTGACTAAAATGTTCCCAAGGTTCAGTGAACGACAGCCGAGTTCAACCAAGGGTCCTTGGCCTTCCCCTCTGAGGCGCAGGGGCAGCCTGCTCTCATGGCCTGGGGAGAGATGTCCATTTCAGTACAATAATTCCCTCTCTTACAGTGTATTTTCCAGGCTGCCTCAGTGCTAGTCCCTGACTCTGAGCTGGATGCAACCAGCTCCTGATGCTGCAGGAGAAGACACGGACCCTTCCCTTCCTGCAGGAGAGATCCCTTGGGGCTGACTTCCAATTTCTAACCCATTCCTTGGGCTGCTTTCCAATTTTAGCCACCAGTTTGCTGAATTTAAAACATCTCTGATGTCTTGTAGTGACAGGCCAGGAAATAATGAGTATAAATTTGAAGAAAGAAAATTTAGGTTAGATATTAGGAATAAATTTTTTTACTGTGTGGTTGGTGAGACACTGGAGCAGGTTCCCCAGGGGAATTGTGGAGGTTCCAGCCCTGAAGTGTTCAAAGCCAGGCTGGATGGGGCTTGGAGCTACCTGGTCTAGTGGGAGGTGTCCCTGCCCATGGCAGGCCTTGGCACTAGATGATCTTTAAGGCCCATTCCACCTTTAACATACTATGATTCTATGGTTTCCTTCCCATGCACTTAGAGGAGATTTGAAATCCATTCGCTGAAGGCAAAAGCTCATAAAGAGTTTGGCAATTGCCAAACTACCTGGCCCAGTAGCACAGGATTTTGTTGCCAAAGTCCTCAAGTTCTGACACTCAGCACTGTGTTCTATTTCCACAGCCAGAGCTGCCAGGGGACAATTCCCACACAGGGACAGAAGGAGCTGCTGGCCAAGGGTGGTCCTTCTACAAACACCCTGGGCTCAGTGGGACTCAGCCACCTCTGGTCTGGTGGTGTCTGGGCAGTGGGATGTGATCCAGGGTCAGGGAGCACATTTCTAACTCGGCTCCTTCCCTCTGATGATGGATCCATGTCACATGGAGCCATCCTGGAGGTCAGTGGTCTAGAGGGACTTAGTGCTGGTTCACTAAAGCTGTTCTGCTCTCTAGCTCTTTGGCCTTTGTGGAAATGCTGGCAAAGTCACAGCATGAAAACTTTTCCCTGCACTGCCTGCGTTGTTGTGGGATCAGTAACCCAGACACAGGTGTTCTGAGCCCTGGCCTTGCACGAGAGACTCCATGGAAGCTGCAGGGACAGTAGGGATGTGCCAGCACTGCCCTGCTGACCAGGGACTCTCTTCCCAGCAGCTACAGGGGAGCCCAGCGGGCTCGGCCTTGCACCATGGCTTCACTGTGGGTGAGAGAAGCAGGGGAAAGGAGCTGTACCTGAGATGCTGCAGTAAGCCACATTTAGATACCCTAGTGCTTCTAGGGGTTTAAAGGTCACCTTGATTTCGGCCGAACAATTCGGCTTGATCTCTCCCTCCTAAATCAGAAAGAGACAGCAAAGCATTAATCTTCAAACTTCGCATTTCTTGTTTTCAACCACAGTCCCGTAAGCCTTTATTTAGAGCATCAATGATGAGTGAACAACACAAGGAGCCCTAGGAAACACTCCAAACCCCAGCTCAACACACTGCTGGAAGCACTTAATGCTCAGCTGATCAGCTCCCACTCTCCACAACATTCCTACTGCTCTGACACAGGCTCTTGGTCACATCATGCTGCTGTCAGCTACAGTGGTATGCAACCGCCATTGTGCACTGGTGGCTCTTCTCAAGAAGAGAACATTATCCCCTTCCTTGGAAATACAAATATTAGTTTAACTGTTTTGAAAGAAAGCAGAGGTTAGGATTATTCTAGGGTTTACT